>NC_137930.1:37021157-37203657 GCF_963969265.1 Rhamphochromis sp. 'chilingali' | reverse complement strand
AAAGGTTAAAGTGGAGATCAGGGTTTGGGTTGAAAGACCTTTGTTTTGATGGCTGCTTCAGAGGGTTTGCAGACCCATCCATCCACCCCATCTGGCTTTGTCACCCCACTTTTTTTTGGTGGGCACTCTTTCTTTTGTGTGACACTGCTTAAAGAATCCAACCCAAGACTTGACTGGCTCTGGGAAAACTGCTCAATATACACAGATCAGCCAGAACATTAAAACCACCTGCCCAATATTTCAGGTTCTAGACAATCTTCTCACATGTGATCCAAAGACTTACAGCACAAACCAAAAACTTGTGCAGGGAGCAAATGTCTACTTCTCTTTCAAACTCATCCAGTTTAAGTAGAGGGTCATCGCTGGTGATAAGAATGGCAACCCAGTAGAAGAGTCCAAATTCTGAAGGCAGCGTATCAGCGTGACCAGCATGCCTGACATTTTTTATAATACTCAAAGCTTGAAATTTTCCAGCAGGATGAGGCTGTCAGCACACTGCTCTGAGGGAGAACACTCAGGAAACAACATGAACTGAACCTGAACATTGCGTGCTGGCACACCGAGCACTGAATTTTTTTAATCACACAACAACAGTACTGGCTCTCCACCTTCTCACCACATTATAACTTTATAATGCGATGCTCTGCTGGTATTTGCCTCCTTGTGAGTTCATCCACTTTCCCAAAATAAAGGTAAAGTTGAAGGACTGGACACACACTGGACGAGACCCTCTATACACGTCAGACATCAAATTCAAGGGGACAGAACAGGACTGGGCAATTCAAAAATTGTGGCGGTGACAGAAGTTGTTAGAGCAGACGATCATTGGGGAGTTTGGCTGAATTAAAATAAAGTATGGCTTTGATATTTATGGGTTCATTCCCAGCTTTGCGATCACATCTTGTACTGAGAAGGCCCGCTTTGTGCCACCAGAGCATATTTCATAAGATGTTGTGAAGTGTCCTGTGCTCTCTGATGTCAGGACGTTTACAGGGGTTCCTTTTTGTAACTGGTGTGGCTATTCGGTAAATCCAGAAAATCCTATGGATGTTTGATTGAAGGGTCAGCCCTGTGTGACCGCTGTTGGGTGGTGCGCGCTTGATCTGTGTTTCAGGCGTGTGGTACTTGCCTCAGTAACTTCCTTTTCCCAGCACAAAATCACATTATGAAGCCATGATTAATGTTTTTCAGCTGTCAGTGGTTTTAATCTTGTGCCAATGGACCTCTAATACCCTTAAGTGGCCAAACAAGTGCTTCCCTAACTTTCCCCAATGTGGTTACTTCAAACACAACCTGCAGCTCTCTGGGTTTGTTTTACCTAACTTTTAAACTCTTCTAAATTTAATCCACTGATTCATCATTTTCTTAGACTTTTTCTAAGATGTGGTAGAAAGAAAAAATCCCACAACTGTTGCATATCTGCGAAACAAGAAGCTACTCAACTTCTTAAAGGCGATCAAATGTTTTAAGCACCTTTCTTCTCTGTGGCTGTTTGTATGACCTTAAAATTTAACCCTGATCCCTGTATAGCATCACAGTAAAGAAATAGCCTGTGGCCGGTCAGTTTGACTCTCAGCCAGGCTGTGGATGGAGTTTTTTCCTTGCCACATGTGGACAATAAACGTGTCTCTTGACTTGAGCTGAATGAAGTAATGGTAGAAAGTTTAATTTGGAAAGAAATTGTTCCCACAATGGAGGAGGATGACTCAATCCACAACAGCTGCCTTAACTCACCCCTACAATATGTATGTGTGTGTGTGTGTGTGTGTGCACGTGTGTGTGTGTAAGAGAAAGAGGGGGATCAGATAGCTGAGCATATTTTCTCACCAGCTGACTGTATGGGAAATGGATTATCCCAAAACCTGCAGGTTTACATTTCATTACATTTCCTCCATAAAGCCACAACCTCAGCCTAATGTATCACAGTATCAGACCCATAGTTGAAGTTAATGGAAGGGGAGGCGCTGCAAGGTGCAAAGGTATTACAAATCATTTCCATGTTTTGATACAGACCTTTGTTTATTTGTTTGTTTTTAAAAGATTTTATTACCTTTTCCACATAGGTTTCTTTTTTTCAGATGTGCTCTGTTGTAACCTTTATCTGTTCTTATTTTGGCAGAATTTTACATGCGGGCACAGTCTGGAAGATGATCACCTTTGCATTTTTGTTTCAAGATTCTGTCTTGTGTCCACTGGATGGATGCAAGTGTGATATTCATTCGCTTCTTATCTCCAGTTTTAAGATAACTTGCAGGGTTTTTTCTGCTAGCTGTTTCATTTTCTTTACCAGCTTGAGATTGAACCAAAACAGTGAAGATGCTGTAAAACCATGTGGAAGTGGCTTTATTTAAAATGGCCAGCAGGGGGGTATTTTATTTGGTTACAAAAAAGTCTAGTAGTACTAAAGTCTATGAGAAAATAATGTTGCTGCTCCTGTGATTAAGGATTTCCGTAAATACTTTGTTTACAAGTTTAGGGTGTTATTTGCTAGTTTCAAGTCTTAATTACATAATTATATGTTACTTTTTTTTTTTATTACAGTCCCACCTTTGGTCCAATATATGAAGCAGGATATTTTCCAGGTGATTGATGATGTGGCTACAGTATGAGCCTCAGTTTCTCCGTTAGATCCACTCTATGCTTCTCATGTTTGCTCTCATGAAACAACTACAGGCTTCACAAAGAGACTTAATTAACCACAATAAATGCAATGACAGTGGTTACAGCCATCTTTTATATACAGTGTATGTGCAAAACCAAACATGACTAAAAGCCTTTGCACAGTTTGACTGGCCAATAAATATTTGATCCTTAAATGTTTTTTTGCAGAATAACTGGCAACAGTAGGAAACATGAGTAAAGAAATACTGTTTACAGCTGAATTTGTATGTTTTGCCATAGACGTGGGGTGGACTATTCTTGGTGGAGTATGACTATATTTCTTTTTACTTTAACAGATTCAATCTAAATTTTAAATTCAAAAACACATTAGATTATAGAGCGGTGGAGAAAAGAAGCCTTTTGGGTGTGATATTTGCAAACTTGGTAGAAGGGCATTACCTATTTCAATAAGAAGTCTTACATTTAATCTGTGCAATTGTGTTTTCATCGCATCTAACATGTCTAACATGTGGTGTTAATGTGACAGCAGCTGGAGGTCAGAGGTGAACACACGTGCACATACATGTGCACATACATGTGCACACACACACACACACACACACACACACACACACACACACACACACACACACACACACCTTCCTCCAGAGCAGCAAGCTGCACCTGCAGTCTGACAAATGTAGCAGCATGGCTGTGTGTGCATTTATCAAGTTACAGCTTTTTTATAAATTTGTCTATGTCGTCTTTAAAAGTGAGAAAACAAATCAAATGAAAACACAATGACTGGATGGATGAATGAACTAAAAGAAGTAGCAGAGAGAAAGTGGAATTTGAGAAGGAGGGAAGGGCTGTGCTCACCGCGAAGATCTGGCCCTGCATCTATGAAAGGACTTCCCATCCAGTGCACACACACTCAGAAATATATATATAAATTCCTGTGTAAATCTGCCCATGCAGGTGAGGTTCACAGTAATGTGGCCTCAATTTAAACACAGATGTTTTTGATTTGTTTTATTAGACAGAATTGAATCTGATTTTGGTGAAATGTGTTATCAAATTTTAATGAACATCTTTTTTTGTCCTTTTTTGCTGTGAGGAAAAGGTCTGTCATCAGTTGGGGGTTTGCGCCCTCTGCTCTGGGTAATTAGGCGGTGGTAATTAGGGAGGGGCAAGTGCTGCTCTGTCCTGCACCACCAACCTTCCTGTCAACTCTTTTGGGAGCAATGAGGGCAGGTGGGGGGGCTGGTGGTACAGTCCAATAATCAAAAATATAAAAACCTATTATTAAATGATATAGTTAAGTACTACACATTAAAGCACCAAGCCTAATATTTATGTTTAGTTTCCCTTTATCATTTGTTGATGGTTTATTGATACTGAGATACGTGTGTTCGTTGATATTCAGTTTTAGTCAAATTAAAAAAATAAAAAGCATACGACATTATTTTGTTATCAGAAAAACAGTAAATTCTTTCTATTTTATTATGTTTTACACTGCTGGTTATCATATTTGTATTAAATTAAAGGGTCAACGTTTACAGTTCTTTTTTGAATAAGCAGGTTTTTTAAATCATGTCTCATTCATCTCGCTCTTATTGCTGTGCTGTGTGTGTCATGCCGAAGAGCACTGACGCTGTGCATGTGTGTGTTTTTGAATCCAGAAATTAATTCATGAAAAACATCTTAGCAATTAAAAAAAATCATGTTTTATTTATTTTATGTCCTCTGCAGTTTGCCTGCTCTAAATAAGGTCATGACCCGCTGGCTGATCGCTGTCCACAATCTGCTGTTCTGCAAATCAAAAGGTGAGAGGTCACTCTGATCAGAGCTGCTTTCTGCAGCTCCACTTCTACTCATGAAATTAATTAGAATTTAATCTATAGAGTTAATCAAATGTAATGAACTGAGGCCAGAGCAGAGGAACAATCTGGAATCGTCTCTGTGGAGGATTAAAGCCTCGCATAGTTTGCCTCTGATTATGTGACATCATTATAGTGACTGCTGGGTTAAGCTGAGGTCATCTCTGGTTGGTTTAGTTTTTGGTGCAAAAACTTAGCTTTGTTGCCAAATAGTTTAAACTAAATAGATCTTATCCATTTCTGAAAAGGGTGGTAAAGGAGGGTGTGTAAAGTGTAAATAAAAGCAATCATTTGCAAATCGTTTAAGTGCAATATTTAACTGAAAATAATAAAAAGTGATTAGGATTAGGGCCTTGATGTCATTCAGTCTGAAGCGTATGCATACTGCATCTAGAGGTGATCGATCGTTTGCTCTAGTTGCACCGGAGCTGTGGAACAATCTCCCGATTGGCATCCGGGCGTCTGATTCTATTCATTCTTTTAAATCACAGCTAAAAACATATCTTTTTAAACTTGCCTTTTCTACCAGTTAAATGCTGGCTTGCTTGCAGTGACCTATTGACCTATTGTATTAAATTCTCTGCTATCTTTCCATTATTAGTGTCTTTTATCATGGTGGTACAGTCTTACCTTGCTATAACCTATGTGCTGCAGTTTACTCTTATTGGTGGCTTTTATCTGTGAACATAATTCGTTACCTTTATGTATTTGATGTTAATGTGTGAACTGTTTTATTTTTTATTGTTTTATGTAAAGCACTTTGGTATGCCCAAGGCTTTTAAATGTGCTCTATAAATAAAGATTGTTGTTGATTGTTGCATGTTGTGTGAAGGACCCAAATGCAGACTCTCAGGCAGCCAGAGATGATCTCAGAGTGAGACATTTATCATTTTCCTGTTTGCAAAAACCTACAATATAAACAATAAGTCCAAAAAGGGAACGCTGAAGACTAAAAACTACAAGGAGACACACGCCGGGAATGAGAAACACTATTGCTAGGTGAACAAACACAGGAAGCTGGGACAGCTGGGCTGAATGAGACACAGCTGAACTAAGTCACAGAAGATGTGAAAGTGACGAAAAACTAAAAAAAGCAAAGCACAAGGATTCACAAAATAAAACAGGAAGTGAGATAACTAACTGGGAAAACAGACACATGAATCAGCTAAATAAGGAAGGATAAGAAGATAGGATGCCGAGGAAAGAATTAAAATCTAAAGCAACACAGACTAAAGAATAGGGTTCAATACACCAAGGGAGAAAAATCATGAAAACATAGAAACATGAAACAAACACAGAGTCAAACAATATATTTCAATAAACAAGGATAGAAACGCAAAGCAGGTCTAATGACCCCAGATCATGACACATGCTTTGCTTTGACACTTGATTGCTTTTTGCCGCCCTTTGTTCTTTACCCAAATACCATTTAAGAATAAGTAAGTAATGTTGCAAAGACGCGGGGGATCTCAGCATCTACCCTACATAACATTAACAACAACTCTCCCGGTGATGGAACATTTTAACATATAAAAAATAAATAAATAAACACGATTCAGAAATGACGCTACCTCTGTTGGGTCTGAGCTCCTTTAAGATCATTTCACGAAAATTAAAACATTCATGTGACTGACCAATGGAAATTTGGAATGACTTTTCACTAAATTAGACATGCATGTCAAAGAGGAGACTATCCAGCTTGCACTCAGTGCACAGTTCAACAGTTCGTGGCAACTTGCACATCTGTGAGGGCACCACTAATGCTGAATGGTGTGTAGACAGGGTATGGAGCAACATATGCTGCCAGGCAGACAACGCCTTTCTCAGAGAAAGCTTTGCTTATTTCAGCAAGATGTGATAAGGCCACACGTAATGTTTTTTTAGTTTCTTTTTCTGTCTTTTTTTTTAAGTATTGGTGAGAGTTTAAAATAAAGTTTTAAATCAGCATATATTTTCAGAAAAAGGAGTTTCTTTGGAAATCAGTTCATGATTAAAAGCAGAGGAATACTTTATCTTTAACTTAGGTCACATTATGTTAAGCTACCTCGCTTTCCTACAATTAGAATAATCATGGATCATTCACTTTTCCATACATCTTCATGGAGGGTTAGAGCCTGTCCCAACTGTCACAGGGTGAGAGGGAGGTACAGTACACTAAGAGACAGAAGATTGTGAATTTTTATTTCCCGTTGAGCGCTCAGCTGCCAATAAATGCCATAGGATTATCTATATGTCTCAGCAGGAAGGGAAAAACGGTCAATGTCAACTCTGAAGTAGAGCCTTTTCATAAAATCTGACCTGATCTCCAAAAAATTAAATAAAATAAACTGCACAAGAATATCACCCATTCACTGTTTTGATCCAATCGATGGTCAGGTGGGTTACTGTCACTTTTGTCCCTGAAACTTTCCCCTTCATCTCTTCTTCTTCCTCTTGTTCTTTCTCTCTGATGGACTAATTATTGTCGTTGTTCTGCCACTCGCGCTGCTGGCTGCCAAATGGAATTAAAAACCAATTATTGATAAATGAAGAGTGGCTTTAGCTGTGTGTGTGTGTGTGTGTGTGTGTGTGTGTGTGTGTGTGTGTGTGTGTGTGTGTGTGTGTGTGTGTGTGTGTGTCTGGAACCGAGCCTAGACCAGAGTACTACATCTGTCATCCAAACGCCGTGACAACCACTCATGTGTGGCGTCGCATCCTGTGCATTCAACACACACATCTGCACAGCCACGCCTTCACTGCAGGAGAGTGAGTGTGCGTGTGTTTGTGTATGAAACATGTTTCACTGTGCATCTGTGCCCTCATATGTGTGTATGGTGCATGTCTGTGACATTTTAGCATGCACATATGCACATGTGTGCAGATGTGTGTGCAGGTGTGTGTGCAGGTGTGTGTGTGGGCAGGTGTGTGTGAGTGAGTCAGGTTTGATTCTGTCTATGAGTGAGTTTTCGTTGTGTGTTCTCTTTTTGTGTGACAGATTGACATGCTCACAGATGGTGGATGATGAACATATGAATTTCACTTCACACTTTATATGTTGACGTGACAACAGTGTTAAAGCACATATGATGGCATTTTCCTTTTTCAAACAAAGTTTATTGATCTGTGTAGAGGTTTAGATCACTGTTGATCACAAGATTTGGGATAGAAGATGTAAAAGTGGACTGTGACATGTCGCGTTTGCCTCCTCAGGCAGTCTAATAATAGCTGTGTTTTAGAGAAAGTCCTTTGAGACAAACTTGATTTTCTATAAACGGCTTGTTAAATTTAAATTTGAAGAAGGAAGAATGATGGAAGTTTCTATAAGTGAAGCTCAAAGACTAAAATTTCAAATTGTTGTACATGACAATGAAATAAATTAAGCATTTAATCACAAAAAGATAGAAGAAAAAGCATAAATGTCAGTATATCGCCTGATAAGGACATGCCTGCAGCCTCAGTTGGAGGGGTGTAAGTCTGTGATTTCCTCGGCATGTTTTTGCTGTGACTCATCCTGCCAGTGCTGGTACACGTGTGATTAAGCAGTCAGGCTGGCATTGGATTGGTGAAGTTTCTTTCTAATTCCTAAAGCCCTTTTAAGATGCAACATAATCAAGCCGGAAGTGAAAAAGTAACGTTCAATGCTTCATGACATTCATGAAAAGGAAACTCATGTTCACATACACCCCCACATGATACCAACCACACAACCTCCCACACCCACAAAAATAAATAAATAAATAAATTCCCATTCAGCCACACAAATCAAGAGATTAAAGGTTGTGACATTGACCATAAAGAAGAGTTAAACACGTTTATTACATGTGTCTTTGATAGAGAAACTTCACTGCAATGTGTAAATTCATATAATGATTAAAGTAAAACTGAAGAAAGCAAAAATGTCTTATTTTAAGCTGCTTAATATCAAAGATGAGAAATCTTTTCGATGAAGCACTGAATGCGCTTCGGTGTTAATTTGTTTTGATGATAGTTTCAGTTGTCTAATCTGACTAGAAATTTGTCGATCCATTTACCTAGAGTAAAAATCTTTAAATTTACTTTAAAAACTGTTGTTATTTATTAAAGATTGTAGTAACTTTACAAGCACATGCTCTGCTGCAGTCCGCCGACCCATCCAGGGTGCAACCTGCTTCTCACCCAACAGTGTGTGAAATAGTCGCAACAGTTAATCTAACGATTTGTGTTTCTGGACACAAATTTCATAGAATTTCCCAGCATGCTTTGTGGCCTTAAACAAGACTCTTCTTTGGTCTGCTCACACATGTACTGATTTTTGACTTTTAAAGGTCCAAAAAAGATTGCTGCCTTTGATACCAAGGTTTGAGTTGCAGAAGTCACAAGTCAAGATTTTCACACATAATTTGAATTTCTTTTAAACATGGTAAGTAATTAAAACATTTTGCTTGTTTCAGTTTAAGCATTGACAACAACTTGGTTAGGTGTAGAAAAAGCTTGTGGCTTAGGTTAAAAAATAGCAGTTGCCACATTTTTTAAAGCTTTCTTGATCGCTGTGATGACACCTCTCTGCTTTCTCTGAACAAATTATGTGCTTCTGACATGAAATATCCTTCCTGCTGAAATACATTACTTACAAACGCATGCTCACTGACACACACACACAAACACACACGCTGACAGTTCTCACTGAAAATGAGAACTTTTTCTTGACTATTTCACTTTTTTTTCAAGACTGAGCTGAACAGCTGTGAAAGGCTCAGTTGCCCCATCACTCCCAGCCTGAACCGGATAAACAGTTGAGAAAATGGACTGATATTTGCACACATTTAACAGTTAAGGTAATATTTACAATGATTTCTTGTATTTTTCAGGGTTTGAAGTTTCTTTTTAGATAATTTCCTGCTGTGTGTTGACAGTAGTCATCCTCTTTCATTCCAGTTATGTTTCCTTACACTCTCCTTCTGAGAGTGAAGTGAAGAAGGCTGTCTATAGTCGAAGGCTCCTCCAAATGCGGCCGACAAATGCGTCCTCCTTTTCCCTTGATCAGAAGGACGGGTTGGGTGTATCTTTTGTGGCCCATCATATCCCAGCATTCATTGGCAATCAGAGGTTGAAGACAATATTTTGGGAAAAATGGCGGACTGTCGAAGCAAAGCGGTCCAGAAATAAACTTTTAAAAGTAAGTACTGGGTTTTTAATCTTACTAAAAATATCCAGCAGAACAAATGTTAGCATAATGAAAAGTCTTAAAAAGTTAAACTTAGCTAACCTTCGGCTAAATTACATGACGTTAGTGATATCGCCAATTAACGTAGCTCGGATCATACAAGCTTTGGTTAGTTAGTTTAGTTTTCTGTTGAAGCAGGGTCTGTTTGGCGGTGTGAAGCCAAAAGTACTAAAACGTTTTAGGTTAAACTGAGCAGAAGCTTCACCAAATATCTGGCCCGTGAACTGTGGTGAGGAAATGGACTCGGGTAGGCCGGGTCCTTCAAAGGATGCAGGCCCTGAATTTGGACAAAGCCTTCATTTTACTTCCCCGCCTTCCTGATTACCAGTCCCACCTAGTGTTGTATCACCTTTGCTCAATCATGACTCATCACTCTTTGCAAAGTTTCAAGTTTTATATAGGCTTTTTTTCTTTTCTTGCTGTGTTTCTTCTATTTTCATGAAACTTTTTCTCAGTTTAGAAACCTTTGTTTCTATAAGATGGTGGATTAAATGTCTACATTAAAAAAAAACAAACCCAAAACACCCCATATGACGATGACCTGAAATTCTCCATGAAGACCAACATAAAAAAATATAAAATTGATGAGGATGATAACTGGATTAATGCACACGCACTTAGTTTTAAATATTACCTCGTGCTTGGGCATGATCAGCAAATTATTATTAATCCCAGTAATAACGGCTTCACCATGAATCCATCAACTGATCTTTATCTGTGAGAGCAGGGCTATTTTTAGAGCTGCTGTTAGGGAATTGGGATGTGTGTATGTGTTTCTAAATGTATCTATATATATACGTATAATGGTGTGTGTCTGTGTGTATATTTGTGGGGGTCGTGGGACCAGAGTTGTTTTCCACCAAATACTTTTGTAATTACATCTGCGAGGGGGGGAAACACGTTATCTGAGCTTGCTAGTGGCCGACGGCGAACGCTTTGAAATACAGATCCTCTTCAGTGCGGCGACGCCAAAATACTGGTAATAACTGCTGATAAACAAGGCAAGTGTAATTGCATCTATTTGCATTTTTAAATAATGCCGCTGAAAAATAAATGTGTTTGCTGTAAACAGTGGCTGCTAGGTGTAAACTGCAAAGAGGAGCGTTTTTTTCTTGGGGTTTTTTTTCAGCATTTCCACTTGTTTTCATTTCAGATTATCTTTTCAGCTTTTAATAAGATGATATATTATCTCATTATTTCAAGGATTAATATTTGTATTGTTTCAGAGGTTAAAGGCAGAGAGTGGCTGCTGTCCTTCAAAAAGTTAGAAATGCCTTTCACTGACAAAAACATTTTGTTTGCATTTTTTTTTTCCTAATTTTTGCTTTCAAGAGACACAGAGCTTGCAGGTTAGCGTGGCCCTGAAACTATGAATCTGATTGATGTGATATCAATGCTTACTTTGAACTTTCAAAACTTCCACAATTAAAAAGGAAAAACGGAAATTCCACATTACTGCCTAAAGACGACCTTCTGCAGACAACTTTATTCTATATCATAACCTGCAGCTGATTAAATGTGTTTTTCCAGGTTGACCAGCTACTGACCATGTACTTCTATATATGTACTTCTATATATACACATATATTCTGTATTTTTGTAATAGGACTAAAAAAAAAAGTGTTTTGACCAATTAAAACCATCAGTGCCGAGTCAGTGGAGCCCAGGATATTTCTTGCAACTCATATTTGCTGTGCGGCTGGCAATCATTAAATTACAAGATAGTTTAGACAGTTTCAAGATGCATAATGACACACCAATGTGCAACCTCCAAAGAAGCAGTTTCTCAAGGTGTCATTGAGTCAGGCTTGAGTGGCACTGTGTTAAAATACCCAACTTTACAGTATTAAAAGGATGCTTACAGTCTGGTACAAAACAAAAAAAAATCTGGCCTCTATGGATATTATTGCCCTTCATTATCCACCTTGCTGTTACCACCTTGAGTCACTGGTCCTAGTCCTTTTCACTGTGTGTGTGCTGCTGGAGCCTTCATTTTTAAAAATAAATTGTTTGACTAATATTGCGGTTTGCTATGAGGTACAGACCATCCTGGAAGCAGAATCAGTTTTATTGCCAAGTTTGTACAGGAACAAGGAATTTGTTACTTTGTCATATACAAAGCAACAGTGGTACAGAATATAATGTTTGGTGTTGTAGTATTTTACCAGACCAATACTTAGTGCTAATCAGTCAGTCTCTGCCTTGCACCCATAGTTAGCTGTTTAATAGCTTATTAGCCAAACTTATCATCCATATAAAGTTCTGGCAGTAAACGTGTTGGTGACCAAACACTAATACTGAAGCTTCAAAATGTGGCTTTTCAGAATGGCCAGATTGTTGTTTGCAGGTTTTTTTTTAAAAAAAACCAAAGACATGAAATAAAAACTAAACAAAAAAATGTCCAGTTACCTTTGTGGGAACCAGTGTGATATTAGACTTTTGGAATGATGCATTGTTTTCAAAGTTGAAACCTTTGACAGGCTCTGTACAAAAGGACAATGAACTGTTTTGGGTTGCATGGAGTTCCTTACACTTCTTTAGGGGATAACCTAATTCTCCCTCTGCCCCTAAAGAGATCATCAGGGAACTGGTAGTTGTTAAGAGATTAAGAAAGAGGTGGGAAATTAATTTGCGCAATTAATTTTCCTATGGGACTATATGAGAAACTGGGACTGTTGTGGAGGGCAGCACCAATAAGATGAACTGAATTCTGGTCAGCATCAATTGCCCACCCCTGGATTAAGACATAGTTTTGGATTGGAGACAAAGTCATGGCAGGGGAAACACTGCTAAATTTCATTCAAAATATGACAACTGCTCATCTGGAAAAACAAACCCTGTTGTGCCCTTTCGTGGCTCCTACAGACAGACAATCATTTCTCAGTTATCAGTTTTTTGTTGTATTTGATAGTGTGAATAAAATTTAAGCAATCAGACGGGGAAAGGTATCTGAACAACAAGACGCGGATTATAGTAGAAGGTCCATGTCTTTACTGACAGAAGAACTTCAAACTCTGCTAAACAGCATTCATACTTCCATCTCCATGTACCTCCCCCACTTATCCTCTTATGTCTTTGCATGCTCACATATCTAATTTCTCTTTCATCCTTCTTCCTTATCTTCTGCTCCATTACTTCATTTTCCTTTCTTTTTCCCTCTCTCTCTCCTGTTCCCCGTACCTCTCTGATTCATCCTTCTTTTTCATTCTGTCAGTCTTTTTCATTTCTTCCTTTCTCGTCTCCAAATGTGCTCTCTTCTCATTTCCACTTTTGACTTTTTCATTATATCTTTCTCGCGTCATTTTCCTCCAAAAATGTCTGTTTTGACATTTCCTTCCTTCCATCTTTTCCTCCTTCACATGTAGCCTATGTTATGACAGGGGTGTGGGTGTTGGGTTTGGTTTAATTAATACCACAGCATCTCCCAGCTCTGCTCCCCTCTCCGGCTCCGGACATTAATCAGAGGTATTTTCGGGGGAAGCGCGGCGGCGCAGGTGCAGATCGTCGGGGGCAGAGAGAGAGAGTCAGATGATGTATGGAAATACACGGCAAACCCTGATCCGGCCGTCCAATCATCATCCATCACCACCCGGTCGCCGGGCGAAACAAGCTATTCCCGCCAATGGAAAAAAGGGAGGCAACGGATTTAACGTCCAGCTTTATCAGGACAAACAAGGTGGACGGTTTGTAAATGGGACGACGGAAAGTTCCTGCATGTCCATCTGGACACACACATTGTGTTCTTTAATGATTTCCTACATTTCACAGGATGCAGAATTCTAACTGGAAACTCAAAACATATCTAAATGCTTCTGTTTCAGACCAAAGAAAATTCTCTAAAGCTCTGCACTGAACACACAAAAAGTTCTTCTGAACATATCTTTAAAATCTTCTGTTGTGTTTATTGCTTCCATAGTGTGTAAAAAATGTGAAAAAGACTTTATAAAGTTAGTTTTTCTTGACTTCTTGTTGAAAGGCTGATACTTCTACCCTAATTTAGAGTCCTGATTAGGCAGATTTTACACACACAAAAGCCTTGAATATCCATTTGCAATGTCAAACACAGACCCACCAGCTTTCTTGCACAAAATATGTATAATGTATGTCTGAGTCCATGTGTTATTCACAGTGAGCAAGTTGGCGACATGTGCCCTGTCTCATTTAAACTCTATCAGCATCCTAAACCCAAACAAAGGATTTCCAATAGTGAGAACATATCTGAGCCTAATGTTTCCTGTTGTGTGCTGCATGTGAGAGAAAACACTGAAAACAGTGTTATTGTTCACCATAAACAACATTACTATGCTTAACCTCCAGCGCTATGTTTTTCCTTGGACTAGAAAAACATGCTACTCTTTTATAGTAGCTTTGCATCAAAGACATTTCAAAGTATTCTTCATTTATCTTTTATTTACCCTTGGTACAGTTGCTTCTTTCGTATTCTGTCTGAAACAAACCATTATTCAGTTTAAGCCATCTTTCTTCTGATTGGCTGACCCTCACAAGCCAAAGGTTTGAACACGAGGTGGGCGGTGCTTCTGTGCTTACAGCCTGATTTCTGTGCCTGAGATAATCATATTAAGTATATCATATATAGCCAAGAATACAATGGGATCAATAAAAGGGCTGACAGGGATTTCTAATCCTCGTTATTTTAAACATTGGCCACGATTACAGTAATAGGCACATCCACCACATAAACTGTATATTTATTGTAAAAAGGAGAAAACACAACACATCCACTTTAACCACCAGTGGGCTGGACAGTTTGTCACATTGGTACAGACTAATCTATAAAAGTATGAAATGAATATCTTAATCTTAATCTTGAGTTTCGCTTGCTATAATAACTTTATATATACAACTCTGAAAAAGTTCCAAGTATATTAATCCAGCTGTTAAATAGTCCCCAGAAAATGCACTTCCCCTTTTGTAAATTCTAAAAAGTTGCCAGCTATTTAAGCTGAGTGCAACAGACCAGGACACCAGACAACGTCACGTGGTTGGTTTTGGTCTTTTCTCCATATTTGTTAGCTAAAAGGAAAATCTAAAGGAACAGCGGCCTTTAATTATAACTGAAGACAATTACAGCGTTGACACAGTCAGATAAAATGTTTCACACCACTGGGCCAGATCAGGGTTGAGGACAAATTAATTAAATCTGACGTAGAGTAAATTAATTGTTGATATTACTAATTATCATATAAAGGATGATGGTGATGGTCATGATTAGAGAAACAATGAAAGGACAATAACAAGCAGCGGGCGACAGATAACTGCAATGGTAATTGCTACACCAATAATGTCAGCGTTATCTGATTAATTATGATAATGTTGTTAAACCAATCGAAAACACACAAAAATATCTTTCTCCCTCACGATATATGAAGCAGCTCATCTGTGAACATCACTGAAATTCAAGGATTTTTACTTCCTCTGGGTTTTTTTTTTTTCCCCTTTCTAATGCAGAGTGCTAATACACTTCAATGCAAACACACTCTTAGGTGTGTGTGTGTGTGTGTGTGTGTGTGTGTGTGTGTGTGTGTGTGTGTGTGTGTGTGTGTGTGTGTGTGTGTGTGTGTGTGTGTGTGTGTGCGCGCGCACGTCAGGTCAGGCATGGTGAATGCAGATCAAATATTTCTGGTTAATTGGGAGGTTTAGTACCACGCCGACTTATCCCACGCGCGCACATGCACACGTGCCTGCTCACATGCAATCACACTTAATGTTATTACTTGCCATTCAGAGACTATTTAGTCAACTCATTATTAGAGCTAATACCCTTCATGATTAACAGTAAAAATCTGCCTCTTATAACACACACACCACGGTAATCTAATCACCCTGTGTGTGTCTGTGTGCAAGACAGGGAGAATGTGCAGTTTCACATAATTTACATAATTATGTTTTTAAAATACAGAATGTAACTGTAAGTAAGTTAACTTAAAGTCAATGTGAATTCAAATCAGGATTGTGCAGCGTTTCCGTTTTAACTGGAACTCCCAAAAGGTTGATTCTGTTCATCTGGACGTAGCATTTTCTGTGGGAGAAACATTTTGTCACTCATCCAAGTGTCTTCTTCAGTCTCAGCTGACTGCAGGTTTCCCCAACCTAATAAACAGTACATTTGCATAATGACTGAAACCAGCACCACTGAAGGAACAATGGGCTGTGAGGTGTCATGACCACTGATCAACAACCACTGATCAAAAAACGTTTCTCCTACTGAAAACACTACATCCAGATGAACAGAATCAACCTCTTGGGATCTACTTACCTGGATGACTGAGCATGCATCAAGACATTTTAACTGGAACCGTTTTCTGTAAAGTGAGTTGCAGACTGTAAAAGTGAATATAGAATAGAATAGAATTCAACTTTATTGTCATTGCACATGCACAGGTACAGGGCAACGAAATGCAGTTTGCATCCATCCAGAAGTGCTTTAGTGATATAGATATATTACAATATATATTAGCAATAATATAGATATGTGAGTATATTACAGAAATGGGTCTATTATGGTATGTTATAATGTACACGGTATGAAGTATGTTGTGAATATTCTATAACTATAAGTATGTACAGGCTGTAGTGAGTACAAGCTATGTACAGGATATGAACAGGATATAAATATGAAAAACTATACAGAATATGAAATAAATAACTTTACAGAATCTGGGATATACAGCTATACAGAAATGGGAACTATGCAAGTTGTAAACAGTTGTAGGATTAAAGATTATCGAATGTACAGAATGATTATTTACACAGAGCTATACAGTAGTGCAGTTAAGATAAGTGAGGGTGTAGATAGTTTCTACAGAGGCTATATAAAGTGCTGGTGGTTGTGAGTGGTGGTTCAGTCCATGTTATTATTGTGTTTGAGGGTACAGTTGTCCATTGTGGGTGTGTGTATGTTCAGTCCATGAGTTTAACGTGGGTCAGATGTCAGGAGGCAGAGTTCAGGAGTCTGACAGCTGTGGGGAAGAAGCTGTTCCGGTACCTGGTGTTCTTAGTCCGGAGACTCCTGTGGCGCCTCCCAGAGGGCAGGAGGGTGAAGAGTCCATGTGATGGGTGACTGGGGTCTTTGATGATTTTCCCAGCCCTTTTCAGACACCGCTTCCTGTAGATGTCTTTTATGGCAGGAAGTGGTGCTCCAGCGATGCGCTGGGCAGTTTTCACGACCCTCTGCAACGCCTTCCGGTCCAAGGCAGAGCAGTTCCCGTACCAGACTGTTATACAGTTGGTCAGGATGCTCTCGATGGTGCAGCGATAGAAGTTCACCAGGATGTCTGAGGACAGGTGGTTCTTCCTCAGAGTCCTCAAGAAGAAGAGGCGCTGGTGAGCCTTCTTGACCAGCTTGGAGCAGTTGGTCGTCCAGGTGAGATCCTCGGAGATGTGGACTCCCAGGAACTTGAAGCTGCTCACACGCTCCACAGCCGTCCCCTTAATGTGGATGGGTGGATGTGGGTCAGCATTCCTCCTGTAGTCCACGATGAGCTCCTTGGTCTTCTCGGTGTTAAGCAGCAGGTTGTTTCTGTCGCACCACTCAGCCAGACGATCCACCTCCTCCCTGTAGGCGGCCTCATCGTTGTCACTGATGAGGCCAATCACCGTGGTGTCATCTGCAAACTTAATGATGGTGTTGGAACCATCAGCAGGTCTGCAGTCGTGGGTGAAGAGGGAGTAGAGGAAAGGGCTCATCACACAGCCTTGTGGTACACCGGTGTTCATTGTGATGGTAGATGAGCAGCGGTTATCCAGCCGGACATGTTGGGGGCGGTTGGTCAGGAAGTCCAGTAACCATTTGCAGATGAGGGAACTGATACCCAGGTCTGTCAGTTTCCTGATGAGTTGTGAGGGGTGGATTGTATTGAATGCTGAACTGAAGTCTATAAACAGCATTCTGGCGTAGGTGTTGTTGTTGTCCAGGTGTGAGAGGACAGAGTGCATTGCGATGGAGACTGCATCCTCTGTGCTCCTGTTCCGGCGGTATGCGAATTGGTGGGGGTCCAGGGTGGGGGGGAGACAGGATTTGAAGTGTGCTAGGACCAGTCGCTCTAAGCACTTAGTGATGATGGGGGTGAGTGCTACTGGGCGGTAATCATTGAGGCAAGATGGGTTGGAGTTTTTGGGTATCGGGACGATGGAGGTGGATTTGAAGCAGGCCGGTACCACAGCGTGGGCCAAGGACAGATTGAATATACGGTGCATCTAGAAAGTATTCATAGAGCCTCACCTGTTCCACCTTCACACATTCACCTCACCTCAATACCAGACGGGGGCAGACAATACCCCGTAATGTCAAAGTGATCAAAAACTTCCAATTCTTGCAAAATTATTAAAAATAAAAAACAAAAGTGTAACATGTACATAAATATTCACAGCCTTCACCATGACACTCAAAATTGGGCTCAGTGCAACCTGTTTGCACTGATCATCTGTCAGGTATGTTTAAACATGGTTGGAGTCCACCTGTGGTAAATTTAGCTGACTAGACGTGATAACACTCGGTTTATATAAAAGGTCCCATAGCTATAAAAGAAAAATAAACAAGCAATGAAGTCCAAAGAGCTGTCTGTAGACCTCTGAGACGGGATTGTATCGATGCACAGATCTGTGGACGGGTACAGAAACATTTTTGCAGCATTGAACGTGCCAATGAGCACAGCGGCCTTCACCCTCTGTAAATGGAAGAAGTTTGGAAGTCTTCCTTGAACTCTTACAGAGCTCCAGCGTTACTCTGTGGAGAGTGGAGACACAACCATAAAGACAACCATTCCTGTAACACTCCACTAATCAAGCCTGTATGATAGAGTGGCCCTATCCTGACTTAAAAGCACGTGGCAGCTGAGCCCACCCGGAGTCTCCCAAAAGGCACCTGAAGGACTCTCAGACAACTAGAAACCAAATTTTCTGGTCTGCTTAAACAAAAATTGAACTCTTTGGCCTCAATGCCAAGCACAATATCAGGAGGAAACCAGGCTCATCACCTGGCCAATACCCTCCCTACAGTGAAGTTCAGTGGTGGCAGCTTCATGCGTTGGGGATGTTTTTCAGCAGTGGGATTTGGGAGATAGCGCAGGGTCAACGGCAAGATGAATGCAGCAATGTATAGAGAGCACTAGACCTCAGAGTGGGGCAGAGCTTCATCTTCCAACAGGACAACGACAATAAGTAACAACTCCCCTTTCAAGTTGATGGAACCTGAGAGGCTCTCAAAAGAAGAACGGAAAAAATTGCCCAAAAAGTAGGAGTGTCAAGATGGTAGCATCATACTCACAAAGACACGAGGCTGTAATTGTTGCCAGAAGTGCATCAACAAAGTATTGAGCAAAGGATGTGAATACTTGTGTACATGTTCCGTTGTTCTTGTTCTTGTTTTACTTTTAATACATTTAGCAGACTTTC
This sequence comes from Rhamphochromis sp. 'chilingali', assembly GCF_963969265.1. Lineage (NCBI taxonomy): Eukaryota > Metazoa > Chordata > Actinopteri > Cichliformes > Cichlidae > Rhamphochromis > Rhamphochromis sp. 'chilingali'. The sequence goes on along the minus strand of NC_137930.1, from coordinate 37,184,580 downwards.
AAACAATTTTTTTCACCGTCTCATTAATGGGGAAAATTTAATCCAGTTTAAAATAATGCTGTGTAACATGACTAAATGTAACGAAATGTAAAGCGCTGGGAATACTCTTCAGATGCACTGTGCATGTATATGACAAGGGTTCCTTCCAATATTGGTGGCAAATGTGTTTTGGAAAACACATTTGTGATACTGATTTTCATCCTCAAAGATAACATTTTGTACCGCATATCAGTAATATGATATGATGTAGCAGAGACAGTAAGGGCTGGATCACAACAATAGGCGTTTTCAGGAATGTCGGGAAATACATGTGAGGAAAATCGCAGCTATAAAGAACGAACGTGACCTTTGGTGAATTCTATAAAAGCTGCTCTTTCTTTTCCTGGTCCTGGTATTTGTCATGTTGACCCACTGTCAAAATTTAATAAATTTTGCCATTAGGGATTTTCCATTTGTTTGGTCCAAACAGGTGAATAATAGATTAAACCCTCTCAGGATCAAATTAAGTTTTTGTTGCTACTGCACAAAAGAATACCTGCAGTGGTACTTCTGAGTAAAAAAAAACCCCTCATAAAATATGTATGTGGGGTAATCAGGTTGTTAGCTTTTACTTGTTGCAAATCTGCAACGCCTGCCTTGAGAGGGTTAAAAGAGTCAGTCTGCAATTGAAGCCCCAACTCAAACCCTACACAGTTTGGTTATTTGGTGGCTGTTAAAAGGTTAAGAAGTCTAAACTGGACTTCATTATCAGTGCTAACACAATGATGATATATTGTCACACTGAGCAGAAAGACTTGACTATTTGCACATCCTGCATATATGGAGAACATTTTTAAAATTAAAAATTTGTCTGCATCCACGCTCATTATGAGCTTGACTGTGTGTGTAACAGCAGAGCAGTTAAGCTAATGCTCTGGTATTAATTTGAGGGGGAGGTTATCCTCCTAAGGTTGTTCAGACATGGCCGCTAATCTCACTGGCGGCTCCCCTTTTAATTTAATTACAGTTAACTGTGTTAATATTTCATTAAAGTATTAGTTAGAAGAACGTGTGTTTTAATCAGCCCGATGCTGCTGCCGCAGAGTTCATTCGACCCAGTGTCGTGCTCCGTCCCTGCCGTGCCATCATCCGCTGTCTGCTCATCCGTTTGTTCTCTCGAGACTTCCTCATCCTTTCATCCCCTCCTGTGACAGAAGCTGCCACACACAGACACACACATAAATACAACAAGAACACACACTTATGCAACTGTGCGCATGCAAAAGCGCCGGCTAAATGCCTAGGAATAAATGTAAATGAGAAGTTTTTTGTGTAATCCCCTCCACCAAACAACTCGACTCCTTCTCTCCACTGGCCAGAGCAGATGTCTCTTGTCAATGTGAACAAGCATCAAACGACAAGCCTGTCATATTTTCATATTTAACTATTCATCTCATTCTAATTTATGGAGCTAGGAAACGCACGCACACACACACCATGAGATATTTAACATTAAGCACGAAAGGTTTCTCGCAGGACACCTTAAGTATTTGCATTTTCTTATGACCTTAAGTGTAGGTAGCATCTATTGCCTGAAGACAAGTCCTTCTCTATACTTAGTACCTCAGCTTACTTTGCTGTGTTGTGTAGTGCAGCGGTTCCCAACCCCCGGGCCTCGGACCGGTACCGGTCCGTGAGTCGTTTGGTACCGGGCCGCGAGAGTTGAGGCTCAGGTGTGAAATGTATAGTTTTCAGGGTTTTTATCGGTTTTCAGCGTTATTTTGTTATCGTTTCATCGTTAACTCGGTTTTCCTGGGTCTTTTCACGTGTGTTATGAATAAATCTTTTTTTCGGTACCGGTACTAGTTTTATTTTGTTGTATTTATCCGCGACACCTTAAAGGCCGGTCCGTGAAAATATTGTCGGGCATATTTGTGACGCAAAAAAGGTTGGGGACCGTTGGTGTAGTGCACATCATGCAGTGCTATGACTGTTTTTTCTGTCACGAATAACAAGACAGCCCAAATTTTAGTCACCTGAACTTAGATTGTTATTCTTTACTTCTCTATCTACTATTTTCTCCAAATAACTTTTTCAAATTTTATAGAACAGAAAATACTGTGACTAAACCATGATATATCTGTCCTACATTCCCATGGCTTGTTCAGTATTCCAGCCACACTCTGATCCTGATCCTCATCCTTGATCTTTGACATTCAGTGACTCTGGTAATTCTCAGCTGTTTGACACAGGATTTGGTCTGCTGCCCGTCTCTGTAGGAAAGACACCATTCACTTCTCAGAAAATAATTTCCTCCTTGGCTTCAGTTTTCTGAAGAAATCACTGGTTTAGCAACCCCCGAATATGAAGATTTGGGGAAAAACTCAAAAGCCAAAAAACCCCACAGTGGCAGGAAGTCGCTGTACAATCACTAAAGACTTTTTCCATGTAGGAGCTGCCACCTTTTCTCTTAGAAACAGCACAGGCTACAGTGTAGTCACACAGTAAGCTACCTGCCATGTGTGGTTTGGTGGATGGTGGTCATGTAGCACCACAGTGACCAGAAAAAGTCTAATAATAGTTTTGATGTTTTTGCCAGTAAAAACATTTTCAGAAACACTGTGTTGCATTCAGTATCAATAGATTTATACTGTGGGTTTCACCAAAAATCAGGATTTTCTTCCTGATTTCACAAACCTCATTTATTTTTATCATTAACCAAATTAGGATGGAAAGAAAGGTTTAAAGGGAAAGTCAAACAAATCCTTCAAAATAAGCACCATTCACTGCAGTAAGAGCAGCCTATTGAGCCAACTTGTAGCCAGAGCTGGTCATCTACTGGCAGTAACTACAGAGTGATTGCAATCAATATCAGACCGTCAGACAGAATTTGCAGGTAAAATATTAATTCAGTTGTATCTATCAACATCTATCTTCCCATCAATGTCTAGCTGTTTTAGTTGAGTTTGGAAAGAATGAAACTGCACGGAGAAAAAGTTGGGACAAACTACATCTAATACTGAGAAAAGCTAGCAGTGAGCTTGTCACTCACCAGTGGCTTTATAGCGAAGTTGCTTTACTGTCGAATTAATAAACCATAAATAAACGTAATGCTGTAAATTTATTGGTTTAACTTAAAAGCAAGTTTGAGATGCGTATGCGTATTAAGTGCTCATTACAGATGCGTGTGCAGAACAGATGGCGGGTTTAGATGCAGTGTATACAGACTGATTTACCTTACATTAAAGAAGGGATGATGGACAGAGAAAAGAGCAGAGAGGGGGAGCTGAGGAGTAAAATAGTATTTTTTTTTCACTCCTGTGTACGTCCATATAATTCTGCTTATATACTACTTGTATATTAATATATGTACACGTCAGTAGTAATATTTGAAGCTTTGATACACAGATGGTAGTGACGTCTACACCTGCTCTCTACAGGGCTCCGTGTTCTTGTGTGTGTATGTTCGTGTGTGTGTGTGTGTGTCCAACACTTGAAAGAGACCTGTCAGCATTCCTCTCTGAACTACCTCTGTCGTCTATTAATCTCTCTTTCATTCTCTCATGCCGCCTCTCTCTTCCTTCCTCTGCCTCCCATTAATTCTTTCTCACACTCTTTTTCTTACGCTTTCCCTCTCCCTCCCTCCCTCTAATCTATTAATCTCTCTCATTCCTTCCTTCCGTCTCCCAGTTTTCTTGCTTCTTTCCCATCTTCCGCTCCTCTGTAATCCCTCTAAGTCTGCGCTTTTAAAGGTGTGGCTTGAATAGCCACAGTTAAATTTGATTTACTGCTTCTGTAATGACCACCAAAAATATATAGAAGGCAGTGATCTGCAAATCATTTGAAGTGCATTTAGATAAAAATAGTACAAATGCAATGTGTCAAATGTTGCAATGAGAAAGTTTGTTGTTATTGGCAGTGTGGATTCTTTCAGCATTATGTGTTTTTAGTTTCATCATTTCTGTTTGACAGGTCTCAAACATTTTGGAGTATTTAACTGTGGAACCACGGATACGTGCAAACCTGTACACTCCTTCACAGAGGGTTGTAGGCCTGCCCATTTTCACTTTGCTCTTACCCAGTCATGTTTCTCACTGGTTGCAGTAAAATGTAATTGTTGCACACACCGGGTTTCTTTTAACATCACACAGTGTTGCCTCTTGAAAAATGATAAGTAAGGAAATGCCACAGAAAACTAAAAGGAACTAAAAGATGATTCTAAAGTCAAAAGAGAACATTATTTATTCATGTATTTGTTTAAATATGTGGAATCTGGTGTTAATTAAAACATTTCAGTAAGGAGCTGGAGGTCCTAATGTGTTTTATTAATTGTGTTTCATATTAGTGCAGTTGCCATGCACAAACACAAGGATAGCCTCATAATTAGTGCTTCCTATGTGTAAAAACATATGCTTTACAAACACATATAGAAACACTGCCAAGAGGAAATCAATAAGTTTGGTGTAATGTGGATTTTTTCATGTGATTAAAATATGTTTTCTTGGCTGTGAGAAATACAACTGACAACTTCACATATGTTACAGTACACGCAAAGGTGTGGAGGCAGAGAGAGAGAGGGGGGGAGAGAAATTACTAAGGTGTGTGTGTGTGTGGCAGGTGTGAATCGAGGGGGGGAAACAGAGAACTGTTTACAGTGCTTACACAGAAACAGACTCATGACGATCATATGGAGGTGAAGGATACTATATTAAGTTTTTAACCAACACTTCTGCCCTTAATGCTACAACTACTGAGAACAGTACTTCTACACCATCAATACAAAGCCACCACTAGGTGACAGTTTCCATGACTGAAATTTGAGTGTGAAATTGCCTCCAGTGGTCAAAGGCTCCAAAGTAAAACGCACGACTTCAGCATTGAAATAAATAATTGTGGGCTTTTTTTGGATAGTTTCTACCATTACAACAATTGGTGAATTAACCAAAAAACTAGTAACAGACTACTAGTCTGTTACTTGGGATTGTTAGCAGATATGTGTTCAAATGCAGAGTGCAGAAACCAAGTGGTTGCTTCATTCATTTTTATGTCAAGTCTATGTTACCGCCAGCTATGGAATGTAAAAGGCAAGTGCCATCCCCAAGCTATTTCAAATAATAAGGCCTTTTCACCAAGCTGTTCCCTCCTTTGCACTCCCTTGTCTGCGCTGCCCTAATCAGCGTCACCTATGCTGTACTTACACCTGCTTCCAATTAGCCAATCACCTCTTCAGTATAAATATCTCCTGCTTAGCCCTCCCTAGCCACCAGATTGTTTTAAGCTTTTCTAGTCATTATCTTGAGTCGCTAGTATTCCTGGGCCATATTCCAGGAAGCATCTTCCACAAGGTTTGATTTTAAAAATAAACTCTGAGCTCTGAGATCGGCAACTTTGAGTTTCCTGTTCCAGAACAGCTGATCAGAGTTAATTCAAGTCTGAGTATTTTCACTCCGAGTTAAGTACACGCATGAGTGGAAAAAGAGAGCCAACATCAGTTGAGCTCTGATACCATGACTCATCATGGTAACGGGTAAATTAAGAGTCTCCATTTTAACCAAGTGAACCGAGGATTATGAACGTGTGCCAGTGTGCACCATGATGTTTATCACACCAACCCTCTGCATTCTGTACATTGTTACCTGTATGTACAAACTTCAGTTGCTTATGTTTATAGGACCACCTTGTGTCTTGCTTTTATATTTTGTTTTCCCTTGCTGTAAGAGCTCTGTAACACCGAAATTTCTCATCTGTGGGATAATAAAGGTTTATTCTATTCTATTCCTTCGCTACATCCATGAATCTTCTTTGTCATCTTGCATGTTTCGTCCTGCCTGGAAGCTCCATATCCAAACTGTTCTGTCCAATATATTAACATTTATTTTTAAAGCTAATTATTCAGCTGTAACCTGACAGCAAATGACTGGATTCAGATTCGGTCTGATTGATGAGCCTTCCTGCTGAGCAAGCGGATTCAGATGCAGACCTTATTTGTTGATCCACTACGGTTGATGCAGTTCGGAGTCACTGGGCAGATCCACTGATTTCAGACACTGTACCTTTCAAATTGTAGTTTGACATCATTTACTGACTTGAACCTCAATGCATGAACACATTTCATCACAGATGTAATCAGATTACTATTAATGTCTATATCTGCAGTCTTAACAGTCACCTAAGCCACTCACATCATCTTTTAGCTGTAAATGTGAACGTGGCTGATTACAATATGAAAAATGATTGATTACTGATCACTGGTATCTTTTCATTAAATGGTGATTCTGCAGTAATGTACAGTAGCCTGAAGGTTTCAAATGCAAGGGAACAGCGTGACAGCTGCATTACTGTCCACAGTTGCAGATTTAGAAAGATGGAGGCTACTAATTTAAATCTGAGCTGATTACAAATTTATGATGTAATTGCTGTAGCAGTCCTTATACACCGATAACCAATTCTTTGCTCTGCTTTGTGCTTTGACTTCACCTTTATGAAGGAAATGAAATGGGGTGTCAGTCAGCTGGTTCAGGTGCAGCAGGAGGGGAGGAGTCAAAGAGAAATTCTGGGTTTGTTGAAGAAAATCCTCCGGCGAGCAGGTTAAGTTCAGAGAGTCTGTTACCACGGTAATTGACTCACAGTTTAACTGTCATTCTCAAAGAGAAAACCTGGAGTTTCCCTCATCTCAGAGTTAACAAACTCAGAATTGTTAGCTAAATCTGCTTGATGTTTGTGAAGATTACCCTCTTGTTGGCTCCCCTCCTGGAAGGTAATACATTTATTGTTTAGATGTGGGTTGTGGACTTTGCTTTCCCTCCGTATGGTCTTTTCCACTAGCACCCACTTGACTCGACCCTAGTCAGCTTTGGTGAGTGGGGTCATTATAGCAAGGTCACCTGACAGTCCTGTGATGTCACTGGCATGCGACACAAACACAACACAACAATGGAGGAGATTCTTGTGAAGGAGTTGCATCACTCCCTGGCCAATCAGTGATATGAAGTCTGTTGATGTTACAACTCAGCTCACTTGGAGCCCTGAGTAGGTACTAAAAACTAGGCACTTTTTAAAGTTGCTAAAGGCTGTGCAGATGTCAGCTAGTTAAAACCACATGCATGACATTTGACATCGGTGTGCATGGATCTTCAGACTCTTCAGTTTAGGTGTTTTCAAAAACAACTGGAAGATGATGTGGCCAAGTACAGCAAAACCTGACCAATTGTTAGATAATTAGACTCAATCCAAAATGAAGTTGACACTAACAGAGAGGAAAACAAAGTTACCATAATTCACTATTATATAATTTAGGGCTGTTCGATATAACGATATATATCGGATGACGATCTAAAAACGTCTATCGTTTCATTTTACGATATCGTTTGTTTCGTGGTGTCGCAAAATAAACTGTTTATGGCAATATTTTTTCATTATTTTGATGGTCACTGTAGTGGCTATATTAATTTCTTAAAGTTCTCTCTTTCTCTTATATTTAATATAACCACACTATGGAAGGACAAGAGCCTGTCTTTATGCGTTGTCGTTAGCAACAATGACGATAAAACCATCGCGTGTCCGCCTGTTTATGTTCCACATAAACCTTTCAGAATAAAGCTCAAGATCCTGTTGAGACTTTTCAAAATAACCTGAATCACGTGAAAGATGAGAAGCAAGAAAGAGCCGTCAAGTGCTAAAAAATAAACCTTAGACTCAAATGTTAGAACAGGCTTTTCCCCGCAGCACACCGTCTAATAAACACTCACAAAGAAAACGGCGGCCGTCACAAATTGTCTAAAAATGTATAATTTCATGCTTCGGTTAAAACACTCGACGCCAGGTACACGACGCCCAGCTGGAAACACTTCACGCAAGTCGAGCTGCCCGAGAGTCACAGAATTTTCAGAAAATGTAAAATTTTTGTGATTTATATCGTTATCAGATGATAGATGTCTTATATCGGGATATGAGATTTTGGTCATATCGCACAGCCCTAATATAATTTGATCAAGTCATAATTTGAGATACACAGACTGATTTGCCAGAAACAGGAGGACCCGTCAAGAGATTAAATCCTTCCTGTTTTTAAGTTTGTTGATTTTTTTAAGATCTTAAAGTGATAACAAATATTTTTTTGTTCAAGCTGAGCATCTTGCATGGACATATCAGCTCTGGATATTCTACATTTTCCATCAGCTTTGCATTAGCCCAGCTTTAACAGAACACATTAATGCTTATACTGCTGCCCTATAACACAAACATTTATATCGTGTCATTTGCTGCTGTCAATTTTTTGCTAGTGCTACTCAATGCATTAGTTTACAGCCAGTTTTCACTTTTTTTCTGTCAAATATATTAAATGTCTTGCTCCAGTTTCTTGGTGTTACAGAAAGTAATTACAGCATGAGGTAATAGCTGGTGATTACTACAGACTGCTTACTGCTGCACCAGCAATTAACCTTTCAACTATTAGTCCTGTTTAAACACACAGCCCAACGCTAATGTAGCACGCTCTGTTTAAAAAGCAGACTGGGTAATTGGCTTTTTGGCATCAGAGTGGTCAGTATGTGTGGTTGTGTGTGTGTGTGTGTGTGTGTGTGTGTGTGTGTGTGTGTGTGTGTATGAGAGAGCAAGCGAGAGAAAACAAGCAGGTAGTTTATGTGTATAAATGAGAAAAATTCCAGATTCATATGAGATGGTTGTGTTTACAATATGTGGGAAAAAGTTAAGAAAAAAAAACGTGAGTGGAGCTGGAGTGCGTGTGCATTATGAGAGGGTTTTTGAAAGAGACCATGACATCAGCTGGCTGCATCTCAGCAGCCAATTTTACAGAAAAAAAAAATAGAGGAAATTAATATTCCTACACAAACATCCCCAACATTTCCACCACAAACCTGCACCTGTTGAACGGCTGGCAGTGTGTGTCCACTTCTGACACTTGCATACAAAGGAAAGTTGTTTTTTTTTTTAACCTCCTCTATATTAAAGGATTGAAGCCCTGAATCTTTTCTTTGCTAGCTTTAGTTCCTTTAGCTGCTGTTGTCCTTTATTTTCCTGCACAGCAAATGCAGCATGGCCAAATTAACACAATCAGATTTGATTTCAAAACTGTTAAAGTGTCTATACAGTGGGGCAAAAAAGTATTTAGTCAGCCACCGATTGTGCAAGTTCCCCCACTTAAAATGATGACAGAGGTCAGTAATTTGCACCAGAGGTACACTTCAACTGTGAGAGACAGAATGTGAAAAAAAAAATCCATGAATCCACATGGTAGGATTTGTAAAGAATTTATTCGTAAATCAGGGTGGAAAATAAGTATTTGGTCAATAACAAAAATACAACTCAATACTTTGTAACATAACCTTTGTTGGCAATAACAGAGGTCAAACGTTTACTATAGGTCTTTACCAGGTTTGCACACACAGTAGCTGGTATTTTGGTCCATTCCTCCATGCAGATCTTCTCGAGAGCAGTGATGTTTTGGGGCTGTCGCCGAGCAACACGGACTTTCAACTCCCGCCACAGATTTTCTATGGGGTTGAGGTCTGGAGACTGGCTAGGCCACTCCAGGACTTTCAAATGCTTCTTACGGAGCCACTCCTTTGTTGCCCGGGCGGTGTGTTTTGGATCATTGTCATGTTGGAAGACCCAGCCTCGTTTCATCTTCAAAGTTCTCACTGATGGAAGGAGGTTTTGGCTCAAAATCTCACGATACATGGCCCCATTCATTCTGTCCTTAACACGGATCAGTCGTCCTGTCCCCTTGGCAGAAAAACAGCCCCATAGCATGATGTTTCCACCCCCATGCTTCACAGTAGGTATGGTGTTCTTGGGATGCAACTCAGTATTCTTCTTCCTCCAAACACGACGAGTTGAGTTTATACCAAAAAGTTCTACTTTGGTTTCATCTGACCACATGACATTCTCCCAATCCTCTGCTGTATCATCCATGTGCTCTCTGGCAAACTTCAGACGGGCCTGGACATGCACTGGCTTCAGCAGCGGAACACGTCTGGCACTGCGGGATTTGATTCCCTGCCGTTGTAGTGTGTTACTGATGGTGACCTTTGTTACTTTGGTCCCGGCTCTCTGCAGGTCATTCACCAGGTCCCCCCGTGTGGTTCTGGGATCTTTGCTCACCGTTCTCATGATCATTTTGACCCCACGGGATGAGATCTTGTGTGGAGCCCCAGATCGAGGGAGATTATCAGTGGTCTTGTATGTCTTCCATTTTCTGATGATTGCTCCCACAGTTGATTTTTTCACACCAAGCTGCTTGCCTATTGTAGATTCACTCTTCACAGTCTGGTGCAGGTCTACAATACTTTTCCTGGTGTCCTTCGAAAGCTCTTTGGTCTTGGCCATGGCGGAGTTTGGAGTCTGACTGTTTGAGGCTGTGGACAGGTGTCTTTTATACAGATGATGAGTTCAAACAGGTGCCATTCATACAGGTAACGAGTGGGGGACAGAAAAGCTTCTTACAGAAGACGTTACAGGTCTGTGAGAGCCAGAGATTTTCCTTGTTTGAGGTGACCAAATACTTATTTTCCACCCTAATTTACGAATAAATTCTTTACAAATCCTACCATGTGAATTCATGGATTTTTTTTTCACATTCTGTCTCTCACAGTTGAAGTGTACCTCTGGTGCAAATTACTGACCTCTGTCATCATTTTAAGTGGGGGAACTTGCATAATCGGTGGCTGACTAAATACTTTTTTGCCCCACTGTATATGTCCACACCAGAGAGAGTGTTAATTTAACTCTTTTTGGAGAGTTAGTACCTTAACTCTGATTTAGTGTTAAATACCAAATCTGTCTGGAGTTGATAACTTAACACTTATTAATGCTAACTAGGTGTTAAACTTTTATATATTAACTCTCACAGAGTATTTTATTTTAACTACATAAGAGTTATCTTCTAATTAATTCTAAAAGGTGTAAATTTTACTGTTCTGAACTTTTAAAAATTCCTTAGGACAGTAGTTCCCAAACTACCGTACGCGTACCCTCGGGGGTACGCAAGTGGCTGTAGGGGGTACGCGTGGGTTGGGGTTGGAGTGGGGATCAAAAGTTTTAAAAGCCGAAATTTGCGCTAATGCAGTTTTTTTTGCCTGTCAAATACATGACTATATACCACCCTCTGGTGTTCAGCAAAAAAATAGCTCTGACAAAATACATGGGCGTGATTTGCCCAAATGACTGACACCTAACAGTTGAAGTTGCCTCCAAGCATTCAGTGCAGCGCGAAAATGGACAAGTGGTTAACAAGAAAAAAAGGCCCTACCACAGAGACACCGGCCACAACAACCAATAAGCTCATATCTGAAGATGCATTTTCCAGTGACCGCACAGGTGATTGTTCAACAACAATGTGTTCGTCAGATTTGGATGCTAGCAGTGCTAGCAGGGATGTATCTGTGGTTACTAGCCAAGTGGCTAGCATAGCTGGAGCCAGCCATGTGGAAAGTGATGAAGTGTCTGATGCGGAGCGTCAAAGTGGGAGAAAGCATGACAGCACGGACTGTAACACAACCTCATCAAAGAAGCGCAAATATGATGACAATTATATTTCGCTGGGGTTTACGTGTATAAATATTGGTGGATTTTCCCGGCCACAGTGTGTTATTTGTGCAAAAGTATTGTCTCAGAACTCAATGAAACCTTCACTTTTGCGCAGACATTTAGAGACAAATCATCCCCATTTGAAAAATAAACCAAGGGAATATTTTGAGCGACAGCTAAAATCACTTTCAACAAGTAAAACCTGCATTCAGGTGCCAGATCTTATGAATAAAAACAGACTACAAGCATCTTACATGGTCAGTTACAGAGTGGCTAAAAACAACAAACCCCACACTATTGTGGAGGACCTCATTCTCCCTGCTGCTTTAGATATGGTAGGGACAATGTTGGGGGAAAAGGCAAAAAAGACGATACAGTCCATTCCATCATCAAACAATACTGTCTTACGGCGCATCAATGCAATGTCAGAAAATGTTTTACAGCAGCTACTTCTGCGCATACGCCACAGTGAATGTTATGCAATACAGCTAGATGAGTCCACGGATGTGGCTGGCCTGGCGCATCTTCTCGTATATGTGCGCTACATTCATGAAGGAACCATCAAGGAGGACATGCTGTTCTGTAAACCGCTGGAACAAAGGACAACTGCCGCAGATATTTTTCAAAAGCTGGACACATTCATGAACACACATGGACTCGTGTGGGACAGATGTGTTGGCATCTGTACTGATGGCGCACGGGCCATGACTGGGAGACACGGAGGTGTGGTTTCGCGTGTGCAAGCAGTCGCGCCAGATGCCTCCTGGGTACACTGCAGCATCCACCGAGAGGCTCTTGCTGCAAAGGGAATACCTGTCCGTTTGAAACATGTTTTGGACACGAGTGTAAAAATGGTTAACTTTGTGAAAGCCAGGCCGCTGAACTCCCGCTTATTTACTGCGTTGTGCAATGAGATGGGCAGCGAGCATGAGACATTATTACTCCACACAGAGGTTCGCTGGCTATCTAGAGGGAAAGTGCTGACCCGTTTCTTTGAGTTGAGGGATGAACTTAAAGTTTTCTTCAGTAACCATCCCTTTGAGCTGTCTGAACATTTGCATGATGAAGAGTACCTTACCTGCCTGGCTTATCTGTGTGATATATTTTCTCGTCTGAACGAGCTCAATCTCGGATTACAAGGCGTTTCTGCAACTATATTCAATGTTCAAGATAAAGTTGAGGCCATGATAAAGAAGTTAAACCTTTGGAAGAACTGCTTGGATACAAACAACACTGAAGTCTTTCCTGTGCTGCATGATTTTCTGTGCTCTAATGATCTCACACTATCTAAAAGTGTAAAGCGCGAATGTAACGTGCACCTTGAGGAGCTGGCGGTGCAGTTACGCCGATACTTCCCAGAGACGGACGGCTCAAATGATTGGATACGTCACCCGTTCACCGCCGTGCCTACTTCGTTATCACCGTCTGACCAGGAGAGCCTAATTGAAATCGCCACAGATGGATCTCTAAAAGTTGAACACGCTCAAAAGAACCTGGCGGATTTCTGGATAGGGCTGCGCACTGAACAGCCCGCGCTGGCTAAGCGCGCTGTCAAGACTCTGATGCCTTTCGCCACCACATACTTATGCGAAAAGGGATTTTCTGCTTTAACAAACATGAAAACAAAATACAGAGCAAGACTTTGTGTGGAAAACGATTTAAGACTCAGCCTTTCCCAAATTGAGCCAAACATTGAAGAGCTGTGTGCCTCTGCTCAAGCACATCCATCACATTAAATAAAGTTCTGTTTAATGAAAGTTCATGGCCTTTATGCTCTCGACAAAAAAGTGAATTCTAATAAATCCTTTGATACACTGCTAGTATTAAGTAGTAAAGTTTGTTATTAAAACTCTGTCATTACTAAAAAATATTGATAAATTCATTTGGTGGTGAGAAATAATCGACTGTGCAGTATTTATCTTTATGCATGCGATATTGCAATGTATTTATAGACACTAATTAAGAGTCGTTCGTAGTAGGGGGTATGCGGCTGAGGGTGACATGTCTCAAGGGGTACGTGGCTGGAAAAAGTTTGGGAAGCACTGCCTTAGGAAATAAAAATTTATTAAAAAGAACCAAAAGAACCTGGAAAAAAAAACATTTATTTTGAACCACAACACCACAATTTAAAAACATTTTCTAAAACATGTAACAATATGGAACAATGTGCATGCTCTCGCTTTCATTACAATATTGTTCAAAGGGTCTGACGTAGGTGAGCTGATCAATGCAAATAACCGCATGCTCATTACTCTTTTCTCCAATATAATGCACATGTCCTCCATTCATCACTTTGTGGAACTTTCTGCTCTCCCCATGTTCCACCTTTGCAAACATATCCAATAAAGCAGTAATTAATTGCACAAATAATCTGTTTTCAGGCTTCAAGTAGCGCTATAATTTTGTTGCCAGCATTTCACCATCTAAACACTATTTTGGGTGTATCCAAGTTAGCAAAAAGTTTGACCAAATATTCATATGCAAGCTTTAGTATTTGCCTGCAAACAATAAATTTCAGTAAACTAAAACAGATCATTATGCTATCGCTGAGCAACGTGGCTAATGCCTTTCATATAGTTTTGTCTCAACTAAAAAAAGCCACAGAAGTAAAAGCTAACAATGATTAAAACAATCTCAGAAAAAAATGACCAAGTGTGGCAAACAACTCAGAAATATGGAGAGCAAAATGTTCTGAAACGGCTTCGCTTCAGCTTTGGTCAGAACCTGTGATGCTGGGGGGCGGAGTCTGTGAATTTACTCTATTAGTGTCATAGCCCCTTTAAGAGTTCAGAGTTAAGAGGTCAAGAATTAATTTTTCCATTGTAACGCTTACAGATTTGATATAGAAACACTCATTTTTAACACTCGAGTTTAACTACTATCATTTTACACCCCATTAAAAGAATGTGACTCTACTTAGAGTAAAATTAACTCTACTGACACCAAAAAATGTAACACTTTTGAATTTGCTGCGTGGTATTTGCTCCTTTTGAAGCTCAAATATAACTAGTATTTGTTACCTCGCTGTACAATCTGAACACAGAGATGGTCTCTCTGCACGAAGACAAACTTTGAGAAATACTGTCAGAGAGAATTGCTTGGGTTGGTTTGATGTTTCAATAAAAATGTCAGACTTTGGCTCAGGAGACTGCCAATTTCAAGCTGTTTCCCAGTAATAGATTTGTTGCCATAGCTTTGGGGTCCGGTTTAAGTAATTTCCTATTTTATTTTGAATGTTTTTTATTCCAGTTACTTTTACTTCTTTGTTTGGTTTCCTGCCATTTTTCTGTTCAATTGTTCAATCAGTTATCAAAGTATACACATCCCAGTTTCTTAGCATTTATTTGATTATCTTGGTAGTAACAGTAATCAAGTTTCTCTGAGCGTCACTATTTTGAATTCCTTGTATTGAAACAGACAAAAGCACTACCTACAAAGAGGGAAAATGCAACAGAGAACAGAGGGAGGTGCAAACAATGAATACGGTGAAGGAATAATGAGGGAACAGTCCACAGGTGAGAACACAGCTGACACTAATCCAGGCTAAAAAGACAAGGGGAGCAAAACTGAACATACACACCAAGCAGGACATGATGAAAGTAAAACAAGAACCAACACACACAGAGACTAGATGACAAAACTCAGAAAATACGAATTTTAAACATAGCAGAAATACAGCAACAACAGCCAAAACAAACCTTAAAATATTTAAGAAACCAGAATCAAAAAAAGTCCAAATGCATAAACTCTGGGTCACAGACCTGGGACCGTGACAATTTCATTCATAATATGAATGATTTTGACCAAAATGATTGTGCATTATTGTTCGTTTCTGTTAATATGCCAGTGTAAGTAGGTGTATTAGCTTGCTTGAGTTTGCTTAACATTGAGCCAATTATTCCTCACGTGAAATTTGTATTACACAGTTAAGAACTAAAACATTGTTAAAATGTGACTCCTAAGAAGTCCTTCCCCATAAAGGGAATAAAACAAAACTAGGCTTGAGTGCTGTGTGGTCAGGATGTTAATATTTGTTGGATGGAAAGATTTTTGCTTTTGTTTTCCTTCTCAGTTCTTACGGCATGCTGAGAGTGTGATAACAGCATGTTAATGGAGCCACAGCACTAAATATTTTGTGAACCCCCATTTGAAGAGTTAGACCACCATTCGTCTTCAATAAGGTACTGTATGACATTCCTACTGTTTTCCTGGATTATGTTCAATGGCAATGTATTTTTATTTTCAGTGCTCAGCCATACCAAACCTTCTGTGCAAAGATTTGTAGAAAGGACTTTTTTTTTCTTTTAAAGCTAAGGTTATTGAGACGTCATGGCTATCCTAAATAAATGATGTTGAGACGTGGTTTAGGTGAGACAAACACTTCATTTTAATAAGACAAAGATTGTATTTACCGTTAGTAAAAACAACTATTTTAAATTCACCTGCTTACCTTTCAGTGCAGAACAGTCAAGATTTACTTCCTTGCATGACGGGCTGGAACAAAATGTAATCTGGAGGTAAAAATGTTTGACTAACAATATTTGTGTGTAGATTACTTGACTTTTTTTAAGCATTCATCGATTCAGTCTTTCCACCACTTTCACAGAAAAACACATTTGTATTTATTTTCCCTGATTGGTTGAGCAAGGAGAAAAAATTAACTTTTTCTAGCACAGGTTACTTGTTAGTGTTATTGCTCATCAGTGTTAATTGGCATGAATCTATTAATACATGAGGGGAGGGAAAAGGTGGCTGAGAAGATGCTTTGTCAGATTTGCAGTTAGAGGATGTAACGGCATTGGGTTTGGCGGGTCTATAATAGAAGTATTTTACATCCTCTCCGAGTGTCAAGAAGTTCCTTCACACTTTTGCTGTTATTTATTTTGATGCTGTTTCTGAATCTAACTCTTTACAATCGGCAGCAGCTCGTGTCAGTCTTTTTTTGTATTTTTGTGTTGTACCGTTAAATTGTAGGAGACACTATAGCGCAGAATGACAATGAAGCTTTTGTGTGAGTGTTTTTGTGCAGACCTGCCTGGTTCACATATAAATGTGTAGTAATATGTGTAGTTGCCCGTGTTTTTTATTATGCATGACAGCAGGTCTGAGGCCATAAAGCACCAATAAACCCAAACCTGAAATCATCAAGGAGGCTTCATGCTGGGACTAAGAGACAGTAAAGCAGAAGGAGAGTGTGAACTCACCAGTGTTGGGACAACGTTAGCTCAGGTGTTATACATACATTGCTTCCTAGAGTCTGGGACACCATTGTGCAAAACAGTGACTGGGATTTTGGAATGATATGATTAAATGTCGTACATAGCTGGAATGTCCAGGTGTCTGTATACTTTCAGACAGACAGAGTTATGAATATTTAGTTCCTACAGACATGTTTTAGACATAGATGGATCCGTCACTTATATAAACTCACACTGTGTACCTAGGTATTGTTCAAGAACAATACATTATTGGACACTGTATAATTCTTGAGATTAATGAAGATCAAAAGATATACAACTAATCAG
Organism: Rhamphochromis sp. 'chilingali'; assembly: GCF_963969265.1. NCBI lineage: Eukaryota > Metazoa > Chordata > Actinopteri > Cichliformes > Cichlidae > Rhamphochromis > Rhamphochromis sp. 'chilingali'. The sequence continues at coordinate 37,167,529 of NC_137930.1, read as the reverse complement.
GTTAAATTTTGGTGAAATGTGTACAGTGCACCATCCATCCATCCATCCATCCATCCACCCACTGGGAGGCCACCACTTGCAGCAGAGCAGAGGTGGGACCAAGTCATTGTTTTGCAAGTCTCAAGTAAGTCTCAAGTCTTTATCCTCAAGTCTCAAGTCAAGTCTCAAGTAATGTCAGGCAAGTCAGAGTCGAGTCTCAAGTCACTGGTGTAAAAGTCCAAGTAAAGTCACAAGTCTGAAATTTTGAATTTCAAGTCCTTTCGAGTCTTTAAAAAAAAATGAAAAAAGCATGTTGCAGTTATGCTAAATGTAAATATTAGACCATGTAATTTTTAAATCTGTGTTTTTCTCAACACATGACAAAATAGTGAACTTAGAAAATATACACAAATTGTGAAACTGCACCTCTTTAAAATGCAGCTCAATTAAACCTAGCTCCAAGAATAATTTTCACCGACAGTTCTGAGATAAGCTGCATGTTATTCTTGGATGCGGTTGTAGGACCGGCTTTAAAATCGCATGACAAAAATATCATACACATTAAAAAAAAACTGCATCACCAACGTAGCCTGGAAAACATTTGCTAGTTAGATGAAGTCAGCTATCTCATCTTAGCATATTTATATGCATATTTATAATCATACGGTTCTTGGAGTGAGTGCATACACTCATGAAGTTTAGTAACTTCCGGTCACTGCAACAAGCCTAGGTACAGTTTACCGACGGATGGGTACAGGACCTTGAAATGCACCGTGTAGAAAGTAAAGACCATCGTACGTATCATAAGTTTACCAGTCTCACAAATCGTCGTCATAAATACACATTCGTTAACCGTTTATTAATAGGACCTTTGAGCTCAATGGTAATTAATTAGCAGTGGAAATAATTTCTGGTAGCATTACAGAAATGTAGCAGTGACAATAATATTGTATGCTGTAATCGTACTGGGCAATTAGTGATACAAAACAACTGTTTTATTCTGTAAATAAAAGTATATGTTTTTGTCAATGTACCATGGTAATAACAGAAGTGAAACACAATATTGTGTCAGGATAATTTACTATTTATGCACAATAAACAAAGAAGCATAGCGACAATTTCTGTTCAGCACCAGACTTGCTTGTAACCTATATCACCAATTATGTTATGAAAATGACGTATTAACTACTAAAAAACACTGACCTTTGTGGAAATGCTTGGAGCAGACTAACCTGTGAGCTGGAGTGTTCTGGGACGTTATATTTGGTCTTAGAATGGCTGCAATCCAGGCCATCCGTCGCCTCTTTGTTACTTCGGAAACATGGCTCGAACAATTTCTCTTCAACGACGTAATCCGATAACAACCGATCTCTTTACCCGTCGGCTTCCCGTGGCTGTCATGCGACCGGCTATTGCAGTTAATAATACAACAGCTTCTTGACATTTTTGTGTTTCTTTTTATCACTGTATAACTGATTTTAATTGAAAGCCTGCGTGCGCTAGTACCGCTTGCCACGAGTTCCCAGAATCCTTTGCGGTTTACCCCTGAATGACGTCACATTTTCAATCTCTATATAATATGCGTGTTAAATTTTATATTTGGGGTGAAATATCAAGTCTTTTCAAGTAAACCGGTTCAAGTCCAAATCAAGTCCCAAGTCATTGGTGTAAAAGTCCAAGTCAAGTCACAAGTCTTAGAACATTTTTTCAAGTCAAGTCTAAAGTCATAAAATTAATGACTCGAGTCTGACTCGAGTCCAAGTCATGTGACTCGAGTCCACACCTCTGCAGCAGAGACCCCCAGGCTGAGAGTAAACCCTCCAGAGTGTCCTGGGCATTTCTTTTCCCCACAGGACATTCTCAAAAAACCTCAAATCAGAGCCCTCAGGAGGTATCCTACTCAGATGTCCTAACCACATCAATTGTCTGATTTTGATGGGGAGGAGTAGCAGTTCTTCTCTGGCCCTCTCAAATGATTAAGCTCCTCAGCATATCTGTAAGGACGAGCACAGCCACCCTCCAGAGAAAGCTGATTTCTGCTACTTGTATCTGCCTGGCTTTCCTTCTGTTTCTAAGCAGAGCTCATGGGTATAGGTGAGGGCAGAAACTTAGATTGATCAGTAATCATTAAAAACTGCTTTGCTTTCACTGCCGGCATCTGTCAGTCTCCTGCTCTCCTCACTTGGGAACAAGACCCAGAGATACATAAACTCCACACAGGCCAGCAACTCACCCCTGACCCGGAGTGGGCACTCTACTCTTTCCTGGCTGAAAACCATGTCCTCAGAGTTGGAGATGCTAATTTTCACTCCTGCTGCTCCAGATTCAGCTGTAGACCACCCCACTGTGAGCTGGAGGTCACTGCCTGATGAAGTAAAATAAACCACCTCATGAGCAAAAAGCAGACAGGTGATCTTGACGCCACCAAAGTGGAGATCCTCCACCACTTGGCTGTGTGTCTATGATTAACATAAACCGAGGTCTTCTGTCAAAAATACATCAACAAGACAAAACTGTCTGTTGTACATTTAAAAAATTAGGTTGGTTTAAGTTTACAAGTTTGGAAAGCACAGTTAAGTGCTCTTGCTGTTACCAGTGAACACAGGTGTCACCATACAATGAACACATAAAGAGCTTTTCATTTTGAGGTTCTGTATCAAATGTCATGATATATGACCAACATAAAACAAGTTGTACATATACTGTATATAGGTTTTGGAGTTTTGTCAGTAAAGTCACACAAGCATACACATACTTTATGAACACACACATACACACCGTCACACCTGTTATAGTGAAACCTTGGCAGAGTTTTATTGTGCCTGTTCGTCTGCTTGCCAATTTCAAGCGTTCCTCGTCCGTCTCCGCTAATAGACTTTGTTACGATGCCAGAGGTTCAGCGCGTCTTAAATCACTCAGCCAGTCCAACTCTGACAGTGCGTTCTGTGATGTTTAATTAGGAATAATAGTTTCTAATATTTCTCCAATTAGGGCCTGTCTCCCATTTAGTCAGGGGAGTTGTGTTAAGTGAAAGAAAGGCAGAGAAAAAAATTGAAAACTAGAATTAAAATGACTGTACAGGTAATGCCAGGTTGATTCATCCCTTGGGAAAAAACTGGCGGTGCTGATGGATTTCTGACTAATGATTCATTTAAGCTCTTCTCGGAGGAAATTGTTAATTAGTTTGAGGCTTAAAGTCCAAATGTTCAAAACGGTAAAGCGTGTTTTTTTTAAAAAAAAGGACATCTAAAAGGGATTGCTGGTGGGCACCTGTATGTGTGTGTATGGGGGTGTTGTTAAGGCAGTGATTTAAAATGGCTGGTTGGTGAACTACATGATGCTAAATCATTCTGCAACTAGAGAAACTGCTATGTTGTGGTGCCAAAACCTCACGAAGGCTCTATTCTATCTGTTTTTCATCCATAGAAACTAAACATGGGTACCTAGCATTGGTTAGTCCAGTCGTCCAAATCCTGAGAAGTATTTGGTGTTCTCATTTTTTTAGCCTAAAGAAATATTTGTTAAGAGGATATTTGTGGAAAGAATTTAAATCAGAATTTAAATCAGGTGGAGATCCCAACACAGCACAGTGCAGAGCAGGAATCAGTCACAACAGGTATTACATTGATCGAGTCATGAAAGAAAATGCTGGTGTCAGGGTGGGTTGCAAAGTGGCTTGCAGATGTGTAACTGTGGGCAGGCCAAAGCATCTTTAAGGGGATGTCCTGTGTAAAATTTGACAGCTGGATGCAGATTAGTTAATCGGGTGATGCTGTCAGGGTCCTGGGTCTCCTGACCCAGCGTTTTAGTTCTTTGTGATTTTTGTATTATTGTACTTGGTGTGAGTTTCTTGTTTCGATCCCTTGCCCTTCATGTTTCTCTATGTCCCCTCTGTTCTGTGTAAGTCTGTGTCTGCATGTTTGATTTCCCCTCTGTGTCTCTCGGTTCTTAGAGTCCTCTGCCTTATGGTTTATGTCTCTGTGTTTCTTAGTTGCTGTCTCCACTGTGTCAAGTTCGCGTCTCTGTGTGATCCTTCCTGTTTTACTTTGAAGGTCCGTGTCTTATGTGAATGTGTCCTGCTTTGCTTGTCTCGTCAGTTCTAATTTCCCCCAGCTGTGCTCTCCTTCTGTGTCTCATTCTCCTCGTTACTTCCCAGTGTATTTAGTCCCTGTGTTTCTCTGAGTCAGTGTTGCGTCGTACCCTCAACAAGCTGTGTGTGTTTTGCCTCCGTGTTGCCAGTGTTTTGTTTCCAGTTCCAGTTCAGTGTTTTGTTTCCAGTTCCAGTTCAGTGTTTTGTTTCCAGTTCCAGTTCAGTGTTTTGTGCTTCAGTGTTTTAGTCCACCAGCATTTTTGTTTGTCTTTTGGTGGGTTTAGTTAGTAAGAGGTTTTCCAGCATTAAAGCTGCACTTTAAGTTGAATTTCTGTGTCTGAGTCCTGCATTTTGGATCCACCACTCCTGCTTGCCCGCCTGCCACACAGCCAACCATGACAGAACGACGCAACCATCAAATGGATCCTGCGGACTCACGGTCTCAGTATCTCGCGCAGTTGTGGAATTACTGCCGGGAGGTAATCCACGCTGAGGACACCCCCAAGAGACTCCTTCAGGTGGTCTTTTTCGACAACTTTTTGTCTTCCACCCTCTGCACAGCTGGTTTTTTGGACATTAACGGATTAAAACAATTAATAACAGCTCTGAGAGCCAGGATTTGCTTCGAACTGTTTGGCATGGGCGGTCCAGGCAAGGTAGAGTCAGCTACCCTCCTGGAAGCCCTCGCTGCCTGGTATTCTCAGCATCAGCATCTGTTCCCATCAAGCTTTATCACTAAATCATTCCATCCTCCCTTAAGAGAGGGACTGCATCCTCATTGCCTTCACCCCAGTACACCAGTGTCACCTGTGTCTCCAGCAGCTCAGCTCCCAGTGTCGCCTGCTCAGCAGCCACTCTCAGCCCAGTTAGCTCCCCCGCAGCCACTCTCAGCCCAGTTAGCTCCCCCGCAGCCACTCTCAGCCCAGTTAGCTCCCCCGCAGCCACTCTCAGCCCAGTTAGCTCCCCCGCAGCCACTCTCAGCCCAGTTAGCTCCCCCGCAGCCACTCTCAGCCCAGTTAGCTCCCCCGCAGCCACTCTCAGCCCAGTCTCCAGTGCCACTCTCAGCCCAGTCTCCAGTGCCGCCTGTAGCGCAGGCCCCAGTAGCTCCAGTGCCGCCTGTAGCGCAGGCCCCAGTAGCTCCAGTGCCGCCTGTAGCGCAGGCCCCAGTAGCTCTGGCTCCAGCATTACCGGTTCCACTCGTTCACTCCATGCAGGGAGAAAGCCTAAGTCCTACTCAAGGTGCTTTTCATGGGTCAGCCGCCATTGGCACTGTTTGCCGCTCCAGGGCTTCCCCAGAGGCTAGGTCCCAGTCCTCAGCTGATGCTGGACCCCTGGAGTTTAAGCAGCCACCTGGGAAGTGCCCCGTGTCAGTGCTGTCTGAGCAGGGCCAGTGCTCAGCACAGCACCCATTTCCTTCATGTCTGCCAGTGGACTCCATGCCTGCTGGCTTTGTGATGGCTTCTGCTGGAGGGTCCAAGGGGCCCGTCCAGCCTTCGTCTCGTGTCTCCGCTGGAGGGTCCGAGGGACCGCTCCGGCCTTCGTCTCGTGTCTCCGCTGGAGGGTCCGACGGACCGCTCCGGCCTTTGTTTCCTGTTTCCGCTGGAGGGTCCAAGGGACCGCTCCGGCCTTTGTCTCCTGTTTCAGCTGGGGGGCCCGAGGAGCCCGTCCAGCAGCCCTCCTCGTCAGCTGGTGGTTCCAGAGAACCACACCAGCCTCATGCCTCGTCGGCTGGAGGGTCCGAGGGGCCCGTTCAGCCTCCTGTCTCCGCTGGAGGGTCCGAGGGGCCCGTTCAGCCTCACGCCGCGTCAGCTGGAGGGCCCGAGGAGCCTGTCCAGCCGCCACCTGCGGCCGCCTCGTCGTCGCCTGGTCCAGCTTCATCCGAGTCTTCGTCCTCGCCTGGTCCGGCTTCAGCCTGTGCTTCGCCTGGTCCAGCCTCATCAGAGCCTTCGGCCTCGTCTGGTCCAGCCTCCGTGTCTTCAGCCTCGCCAGGCCCAGCCTCCGTGTCTTCAGCCTCGCCAGGCCCAGCTTCTGCCTGTGCTTCGCCTGGTCCTGCCCCGCCTGGTCCTGCCCCGCCTGGTCCTGTGCCCACCGGGCCTCAGCCAGTACGCTTGACACTGGGGCGCCGCCGCTGCCTTCCGCGCGGCCGGCCCCCTGCACTGCTCCGTCTCCTTCGTCGCCGCCGCTGCCTTCCGCGCGGTCGGACCCCTGCACTGCTCCGTCTCCTTCGTCGCCGCCGTTGGCTTCCGCACGGCCGGCCCCCTGACCTGTTTGGACTCCTGTGCTGTCGGCCCCCTGGCCAGCCCCCTGCATTGTTCTTTTTTCTGGGCTCGTGTTTTGTTTTGGGGCTTTCTTGTGCTTTGGTGTTTTTGTTTCGTGCCCTCCTTCCTGGGCCCCCGCCGCCCGCCCTGGTCGGGTTGTTTTCTGTTTTGGGCGGTTTTTGGGTTTTTTTTCGTTTTCTTGTGTTGGGCTGTCGGGAGCCAGCCCTTGGGGGGAGGGTACTGTCAGGGTCCTGGGTCTCCTGACCCAGCGTTTTAGTTCTTTGTGATTTTTGTATTATTGTACTTGGTGTGAGTTTCTTGTTTCGATCCCTTGCCCTTCATGTTTCTCTATGTCCCCTCTGTTCTGTGTAAGTCTGTGTCTGCATGTTTGATTTCCCCTCTGTGTCTCTCGGTTCTTAGAGTCCTCTGCCTTATGGTTTATGTCTCTGTGTTTCTTAGTTGCTGTCTCCACTGTGTCAAGTTCGCGTCTCTGTGTGATCCTTCCTGTTTTACTTTGAAGGTCCGTGTCTTATGTGAATGTGTCCTGCTTTGCTTGTCTCGTCAGTTCTAATTTCCCCCAGCTGTGCTCTCCTTCTGTGTCTCATTCTCCTCGTTACTTCCCAGTGTATTTAGTCCCTGTGTTTCTCTGAGTCAGTGTTGCGTCGTACCCTCAACAAGCTGTGTGTGTTTTGCCTCCGTGTTGCCAGTGTTTTGTTTCCAGTTCCAGTTCAGTGTTTTGTTTCCAGTTCCAGTTCAGTGTTTTGTTTCCAGTTCCAGTTCAGTGTTTTGTGCTTCAGTGTTTTAGTCCACCAGCATTTTTGTTTGTCTTTTGGTGGGTTTAGTTAGTAAGAGGTTTTCCAGCATTAAAGCTGCGCTTTAAGTTGAATTTCTGTGTCTGAGTCCTGCATTTTGGATCCACCACTCCTGCTTGCCCGCCTGCCACACAGCCAACCATGACAGAACGACGCAACCATCAAATGGATCCTGCGGACTCACGGTCTCAGTATCTCGCGCAGTTGTGGAATTACTGCCGGGAGGTAATCCACGCTGAGGACACCCCCAAGAGACTCCTTCAGGTGGTCTTTTTCGACAACTTTTTGTCTTCCACCCTCTGCACAGCTGGTTTTTTGGACATTAACGGATTAAAACAATTAATAACAGCTCTGAGAGCCAGGATTTGCTTCGAACTGTTTGGCATGGGCGGTCCAGGCAAGGTAGAGTCAGCTACCCTCCTGGAAGCCCTCGCTGCCTGGTATTCTCAGCATCAGCATCTGTTCCCATCAAGCTTTATCACTAAATCATTCCATCCTCCCTTAAGAGAGGGACTGCATCCTCATTGCCTTCACCCCAGTACACCAGTGTCACCTGTGTCTCCAGCAGCTCAGCTCCCAGTGTCGCCTGCTCAGCAGCCACTCTCAGCCCAGTTAGCTCCCCCGCAGCCACTCTCAGCCCAGTTAGCTCCCCCGCAGCCACTCTCAGCCCAGTTAGCTCCCCCGCAGCCACTCTCAGCCCAGTTAGCTCCCCCGCAGCCACTCTCAGCCCAGTTAGCTCCCCCGCAGCCACTCTCAGCCCAGTCTCCAGTGCCACTCTCAGCCCAGTCTCCAGTGCCGCCTGTAGCGCAGGCCCCAGTAGCTCCAGTGCCGCCTGTAGCGCAGGCCCCAGTAGCTCCAGTGCCGCCTGTAGCGCAGGCCCCAGTAGCTCTGGCTCCAGCATTACCGATTCCACTCGTTCACTCCATGCAGGGAGAAAGCCTAAGTCCTACTCAAGGTGCTTTTCATGGGTCAGCCGCCATTGGCACTGTTTGCCGCTCCAGGGCTTCCCCAGAGGCTAGGTCCCAGTCCTCAGCTGATGCTGGACCCCTGGAGTTTAAGCAGCCACCTGGGAAGTGCCCCGTGTCAGTGCTGTCTGAGCAGGGCCAGTGCTCAGCACAGCACCCATTTCCTTCATGTCTGCCAGTGGACTCCATGCCTGCTGGCTTTGTGATGGCTTCTGCTGGAGGGTCCAAGGGGCCCGTCCAGCCTTCGTCTCGTGTCTCCGCTGGAGGGTCCGAGGGACCGCTCCGGCCTTCGTCTCGTGTCTCCGCTGGAGGGTCCGACGGACCGCTCCGGCCTTTGTTTCCTGTTTCCGCTGGAGGGTCCAAGGGACCGCTCCGGCCTTTGTCTCCTGTTTCAGCTGGGGGGCCCGAGGAGCCCGTCCAGCAGCCCTCCTCGTCAGCTGGTGGTTCCAGAGAACCACACCAGCCTCATGCCTCGTCGGCTGGAGGGTCCGAGGGGCCCGTTCAGCCTCCTGTCTCCGCTGGAGGGTCCGAGGGGCCCGTTCAGCCTCACGCCGCGTCAGCTGGAGGGCCCGAGGAGCCTGTCCAGCCGCCACCTGCGGCCGCCTCGTCGTCGCCTGGTCCAGCTTCATCCGAGTCTTCGTCCTCGCCTGGTCCGGCTTCAGCCTGTGCTTCGCCTGGTCCAGCCTCATCAGAGCCTTCGGCCTCGTCTGGTCCAGCCTCCGTGTCTTCAGCCTCGCCAGGCCCAGCCTCCGTGTCTTCAGCCTCGCCAGGCCCAGCTTCTGCCTGTGCTTCGCCTGGTCCTGCCCCGCCTGGTCCTGCCCCGCCTGGTCCTGTGCCCACCGGGCCTCAGCCAGTACGCTTGACACTGGGGCGCCGCCGCTGCCTTCCGCGCGGCCGGCCCCCTGCACTGCTCCGTCTCCTTCGTCGCCGCCGCTGCCTTCCGCGCGGTCGGACCCCTGCACTGCTCCGTCTCCTTCGTCGCCGCCGTTGGCTTCCGCACGGCCGGCCCCCTGACCTGTTTGGACTCCTGTGCTGTCGGCCCCCTGGCCAGCCCCCTGCATTGTTCTTTTTTCTGGGCTCGTGTTTTGTTTTGGGGCTTTCTTGTGCTTTGGTGTTTTTGTTTCGTGCCCTCCTTCCTGGGCCCCCGCCGCCCGCCCTGGTCGGGTTGTTTTCTGTTTTGGGCGGTTTTTGGGTTTTTTTTCGTTTTCTTGTGTTGGGCTGTCGGGAGCCAGCCCTTGGGGGGAGGGTACTGTCAGGGTCCTGGGTCTCCTGACCCAGCGTTTTAGTTCTTTGTGATTTTTGTATTATTGTACTTGGTGTGAGTTTCTTGTTTCGATCCCTTGCCCTTCATGTTTCTCTATGTCCCCTCTGTTCTGTGTAAGTCTGTGTCTGCATGTTTGATTTCCCCTCTGTGTCTCTCGGTTCTTAGAGTCCTCTGCCTTATGGTTTATGTCTCTGTGTTTCTTAGTTGCTGTCTCCACTGTGTCAAGTTCGCGTCTCTGTGTGATCCTTCCTGTTTTACTTTGAAGGTCCGTGTCTTATGTGAATGTGTCCTGCTTTGCTTGTCTCGTCAGTTCTAATTTCCCCCAGCTGTGCTCTCCTTCTGTGTCTCATTCTCCTCGTTACTTCCCAGTGTATTTAGTCCCTGTGTTTCTCTGAGTCAGTGTTGCGTCGTACCCTCAACAAGCTGTGTGTGTTTTGCCTCCGTGTTGCCAGTGTTTTGTTTCCAGTTCAGTGTTTTGTGCTTCAGTGTTTTAGTCCACCAGCGTTTTTGTTTGTCTTTTGGTGAGTTTAGTTAGTAAGAGGTTTTCCAGCATTAAAGCTTGCGCTTTAAGTTGAATTTCTGTGTCTGAGTCCTGCATTTTGGATCCACCACTCCTGCTTGCCCGCCTGCCACACAGCCAACCATGACAGATGCGCCGAGATTACAGCAGAGTTTAAAGTCATAGCTTGCCTTCACTAACGCTGTGCTCGATTTTCAGGGGCTGGTCACAGTTTTGGAAAATGAAAACTCGGTTCTTGTGATCAAAGTTGAGTTGCGTTTTTTTTTTTTTTTTTTTTTTTTTTTTTTTTAAATATCCGTAATAGAATATTTTAAAGTGACAACTATATTTCTGGTAAATAAGACATTTTTTGGAGACTGTTTTTTGGTACATGAAGATATGTTCTGAGAGGGAAACATTTTAGGGAAATAATTGATAGTAGCACTATTTTCAGTGCGGTACATTATTTATTTTTATATATATATATATATATATATATATATATATATATATATATATATCTCACATCACACACTTGCTCATGGAGAGCAACTCATTTTACTAATCTTTAGAATACTTTTGCTTTACTTGATGACAAACTCTGAGAGACTGCCACATAACTCCACGTTAACCATGTAATGCTAAACATAATGCTGAACCCCAGTGCTAAGAGGATGTTGCAATATTGTTATTTTCATATTGAAGTATTACCAGAAAGCCAAGGGGAAAGTGAAAGGGTTACTGGACAGTGTGAGCTGGATTTGGAGTGTGTGTGAATGTTAGATAAAGCACTCATGTATGGAAAAGCATGCATGTCTGAATGTGTATGGGATTGGGTGAATGAATGGGCGAACGAGGCTTAAAAGTGCTCCATAAGCACCAATTCATTTACTGTGTACACTTCCTGTTATTACGTTGTTTTTTTTGAAAGAGAAAACATTTTGACAGTGAGTAAGGATATCTTTCATATTTTTCAGTAAGTTGATTAAATGTGGACATTTTTTTAAATGACTGGACATTAAGGTGTTTGTGTAGTTGCATATTGTAAAATTCAGCACATTTTGAAAATGAGGATAGTTTTTGGGAGGTCTCAGTGCTTTTTTTTTTTCTTTTTTTTTTTAAATAACTGCAGCTCTATCATTGGGGAACAGGTTCTTGCTGACTTGCTGGAGTACAGTTATAAAGTAAAAAGGATCAGTGTCAATACAGTAATTGGATTTTTGCTTTCCTTTCATCTTATGTCCAGTTCTGATTTGGCCTGCACTTCTTGTGTCTTTAATTCTGCTGCAGACTATTAAAACCCCTATTAAACATTCTTTGATATTAATGCTGTTTCTGTATAAGCCATTCTTGCCTTTTTAGGTATTTATTAAGAATAAAACATATGCAACTAATTTATGTTGTTGGGTTCTTTCTGTTTGTTGAGTTAAAATTGGGTTTGATAAAAGCAGCAGAGCTGTTTCACAGTAAAACTCTCTGATTTCGGGTTTTGCTTATTGGGTCACTGAAGGCTTTTGTCCTGTAAATAGGACCTCACACACACACACACACACACACACACACACACTGCTGTTTACAGCAACAAGAAAGAGTCACTGCAAATGGATTTATCAGAGGGTGTTGTGTTTTAGGATGTCCGTTCAGTGAAAGTAGGTCACACACGCACATTCTCTCTCTCTCTCTCTCTCTCTCTCTCTCTCTCTCTCTCTCTCTCTCTCTCTCTCTCTCTCACACACACACACACACACACACACACACACACACACACACACACAGTCTCCAGCATGGACTGAAAAATTACAACCATGCATACACACTCTAACATGTGTGGCAGTTGTTTTCATTTCTTTTTTTCTCTCATACTTATTAAAAGATTTTTTTCAATCCATAAGCTTGAGCTTCAGAACTCTCTTTTACAGTCTCAGTGTTTGTGTGTTTGACTGTGTTTGTGTGTGCATGGAGGCTACTTCTGCTTGGATTTGTGCCTTTGTATGCTTCGATTTGTTTGGACCAGTTTCGAGTTGACACCTTGTGAGGGAGGGATGATTTTTTGTGGGTTTTCTTTCTTTCTTTTTTTCTTTTCTGACTGTATTTTTAGAGAGCAACAATATTCTCAAAGTGAGGAGGTTTAAAGAATTAAATTTTGAGCAATTGTGGGAGTTTCTGGACTGCCTTTTCTGCCAGATGGTAAAGTTTTGGGAAAAGTGAGCACAAGTGAACATTTACATTTACGGCTGCACTTGAGAAGTAAATTAAAAAAAAAATTTGAGTGAGTTTAAGTGGCAAAACTTAAAGACAACATTTTTCAACAGTGAAAACACCTTTGAGTATTCTATGAAGTTGAGCTTGCTGTGTCATTAGCTCCTCTGTCTCCTCTACAGTTGTTGGGGCTTTTATACTTTCATCACTTCATTTACTGGTGACCATTTAACACGAGTATCCAAATTACAGAAGTTCACATTACACAGTGTATTTAAGAGAGCACTAACAACAGTATTTGCACTGCTACTGCTTACAATGGACTGTTTCCAAACTACAACTTTCACACTGACAATCATAATTCGATGGATACGTGGATTTCTTGTAATGGCATCACACACATACAGACAGTTAACTTTGCGTCACTTTTGTACAGTCACAGGAAATTGTGACTACTGTCTGATGATGTCATAATGTTTGTTAAGACAGGCCATTTGAGCTCAGCTGCAATCCCAGATCAGATGGCAGCTCAGCTGATACTCTTTTGCACATCCAATTGGCCAACCGCAAATAGGACAAGATGTTTAAGATACTTTGGGCTGCCCACAGCTGCTGCACATCTGCAAGCTGCTTTGCAGTCCACCTCCACTCCAGCTGCTTCTTTTCATGCTGTATCTGACTTAATCAATATCCTATCTGTTGTCAGTGATGCCTCCTCTGTTCTGTGCTGATAAATCTCAGTGTGACTGTAGGTGCAGAAGTAGGTGTTCATCAGAAAAAGAGTTTAATTATGAGAAGCTTTGATTTTCCTGTTTCTCAAGTCACTGGAAGGCCATTATGAAATGACTTGATTTAAAAACAAATGTTAGAATAAGCCTAAAGGGAGTTTCCTCAGCCAGTACAAGCCTGCGTGTGCATGTCTTTATGTAAATAGACCCACCCCCCAAAAAAACCCAAGTAATTTATTAAATAAACTGAAAACACAAAACAAACACACTCCCAGAAAACTGTGCAGCAATAAAAAATAGCTGCTGTTTCCAGGGCGCGCTTGATTAATTATGTTTTTTGTGGGGGGTTTTTCTCTATCAACGCCTAATAAAAGGTTCACAAACCATCTGTGTTTCTTTTCCCCTGATGCCTTGCCCAAAGGTCCCCCCATCCTGGGACTGGCACCACGCCCGAACACGCCCATCCATCCATCCATCCATCCATCCATCCAGTTCTCCCTCTTTCGTCCCTTCTTTCTTTCTTTATTTTCTGAATTCGTCCATCTCGCTTCCACTTCTTCCTCCTTTTCTCTCACTTTCTGACTACCTATCTTTTCTTCATCCCTTGTTCCCACCTCCTCCTCTCATCTCCTTCCCTCCTCCCCACCCTTCCTTTTCTACCCATTTAAACCCCTCTCCCCCATTATGCATATTCATAAACCTGCAAACATTCCCATCCAATAGTGTTTAATCCCTCCCTGACTGTGTGTGTGTGTGTGTTCGTGTTCTCCCCTTAACCCTTTTCTCTCACACACACACACACACACACACACACACACACACACACACACACACACACACACACACACACACACACACACACACACACACACACACACACTCCTCCCAAACATATAGCAGCTGGCCGACAGATGGGGCCCGCAGCCAAAAAAGCAGCAGCGGCAGTACCACAAAAATAAAAATTTACTAGATGCCAGTGGAATTTATTTAAGGGCAGAGGAGGGGGGTGAGGGTAGGGTAGTCATGGAGAGGAAGGAGACGCAGTCCTCTCCCCACAGCCTTAACGCCACTTACTTCATCCGCTCATTGTCATTTTTAAACTCTCTCATTCCATCAGTGCATTTTCAGACCCAGAACATAATTCTCAGTACGCCAAGGCTCTTTTCCTCTTTTACCCATTTGGTGGGTCACAAAAGGGTTGATGAGAGGAACTATTTCTCTGTCAGTCTTCAGCTCAGCCTTCAGCTTCAGGAAACAAATTTTTATCGAATCACGTTTTTGCTGATATGTTCTGAGGCGTCAAAACGTGCCACTAATGTTACAGGGGGAGGTCGTCAAATGTCGTCTTTATGGGGGAAAGAGTTAAAACATCAAATAGCTTCAAATGCCTTGTAAATGCTTCATTTCTACCAAATGCAGCAGTTTTAGATGTTCTCTGTGTGAAGGAGCCGTAACCCATCAGTGACTTAGAAAGGCTTTCTGCAAAACTTATTACAGGAAGTCCTCCAGGATCCACACACAGTCCAGCTCTTTCATAGGATCAGTCCACAGTATATTGACAGTATATTGTGTCTCTGCTGCTACAGCAGAAAGGTAATAATTATGTGCTGATAGAAGTCACCAGCAGAAAACCACCTGTTAGGAAAGCAGTCGCAGGTGCACCCTTAGTACTTCCCCAAACCTTAAGAGGAACAAACATATAAATGAGTCAAATGCAATAAATCCAGTATGATTGTTATTCGTGTCTGCATCTATAATTATTGATTGCCACATAACAAACTGCTATTATAGTTTTATTTTTGTTTGTTTTGTTTTAATTATTTTTCTTTGACTCTACATTGATTTTCTTTTTAAATTTTGTTTATTGAAATCAGCCTGTCAGACAATAGAATTATATTTCCTGATGTCATTATCCGATGTTTGTCTGTTGCATTACAAAAAATTGTTTGGGCTGGGAAAGCTTCGGGTTTGTGAAATGAAGACCTAAAACTTGCAGTTACTTTTATAGTAACTAAGATTTATGTAATTCACCAGAACAAAAGACGTAAAAATAATTAGAATAAAAAAGCAAAACAAAATGTATGAGCATCAGAAACAGAGAGTCACTCTTTTGTTGACTTTACTACTCAAAATTAATTTGCCTATTTGATCTTGCCCTCTTCCTCTTAAGCCTGCTTCTATTAGCTAAATGTACTTTTAGTTTAAATGTGGTTTAATATTGTAAGTCTATCCACTCATTATGTCATCCATTTGTGCCTCTAAATTGTATAATATTTTGTCCTGTGTACACATGTTGTCATTATTATCTATTATTGCAGTGTCATTTAAGATTTGTGGTTTTTAATATTTGCAGATTTTTCCCACTTTTATCACTTTATTAGTGCTGAATGATGCTCTAAATTACAAAAGGAAAACATCTGTCGTACTTTTCTTTTCTTGCATCATGCTTTCATTTCTGACCGTGCTCTAGTACATGTTTTTTTGTTTTGTTTTTTTGTCTGGCTGGCTTTAATCAGCATGCGTGGTTTAGATTGGACCTAATGTTGATTTTCAGGAAAAATTCAAAGCCCTGCATTTATTGATGGTAACACAGACATTATAAGAATGTGCAGGAAATTGGATAGGAAGAGGAATGAAGGAGTGAACAGGGGAGTATGATGTGAGGAGTTTTTTTCTGTCTGCTGAGGCTGCAGGTGGATTTTCTTTGGCCACAGCACTCCTCTCTCTCTATGTCCCTCAGCCTCACTCCCCCTGTTGCTCCCCCTCCTCCTATCTTATTGGCAGCCATAACTGGCAAAGGGACAAGAAAATGGGGACACATTAGATGGAGAGAGGAAAATAGAATGAAACAAAGGAGAAGTAGAGGATGAAGAGAAAGGGGGGGCAGAATAAGGGGAAAGGTGAATAAGAGGGAAGCTGAAAAGGAAGCAATAACTGGGAGAAAGGAGAGAATAAAAACAGGAGAGGAGACTAGAAGGAGAATCATCCCCAGGGGGCACTGTTTGTCCTTGCTGCAAAACTCAAACACACACACACATGCACACACGCACGCACGCAAGCACGCACGCGCACACACACACACACACACACAATCACTCACATACGCACAAGAGTGGCAGAAGAAGGGAAGAAATGAAACTTTGGCCAGAAATGCTTTTTTTTCTTTCTCTCACTCGATTCTTTGTTTCCTGTTGTCAACTTGTTTACACAGTGAACTACCACAGTCAGATTTTATTGTCTGAGAAACTCCACAACAATATGACGACATATGCGTATACAAGCAGACACTATCTGTATACAGAGTCATGCATAACACGTGCACGACTTTGTTCCACATCTTAAAATGTCTGACTTCTTTGTGTATTGAAAGGACAGTTCGGATTGACTACAGTAGTAGTAGTAGTATACATTGCAAGCAGTATCATCACAGTGTACTGAAAGTATGAAAAGTAAAACTAGATGTCTGTGGTTTTATAGACTTTTGAAACAGATTAACAGTGGCTTCATTTTCAGCATGGCAGTGATCCCAAGCAAACTGACAATGCAGCAAATCCATAGCTGGATAGAAAAAGCTCACAGTGGAACAATATTGGCCATAAATTGGCCTTCCCAAGGGCCCAGTCATCAACAGTACTGAAACAGCGGGAAATCATCTTGACACCGGACAGAACAAAAGGCTGTCAACATCCAAAGAAGAGCTTTGAATGTCCTTCAAGAAGCCTGCAGAATTATTCCAGAATTATTATTGTGCAGTAGGCACAGACATTGATAATTATGCGCTTTGTCCAAAAATTCATGAACATCCCCTGGACAGGTGGAAATCTGCAGGTGGTGTTAGACATCAGACTATTACCAAAGTTAGTAGGATTCCTGCTTTAGGACCATGGGTGTGTGTACATTTGATTGATTAATTGGTCCAACAGTTGTTCATCTATTCCAGTGAGGATCACACTGGCAGACTGACCAGCAGATCAACATTGCCGTCCTATGAGCCATGCTATTACCATGGCTGGTCAGGTTGCATGTAGACCCAAAACTGCAATGGTTTCATGAATTTTAAAAGGAGAAGGCAGTGGAAAAAAAAACATTACTGACTGATGTAGAAGCATGAGAGGGCCCAACCCTGCCTTGACATTTTCACCAGCTGTTGATTGGCTGGTCTGTTCAGCTTTAGTTTAATTACAGAGAAATCGCATGTAAATATTCCGTCCCCTTAGGATCAGCCCAGATTTAAATAAGCTTACAGCATTTCCTCAGACACCAAATAAACTTTACTTTTTTTTGGATGTCAGACTCTTAAGAAAACTTAACTTCAGCTCTTTCCTGTTGTGGATGTGATGAACACTCTGGCCTCCAGCGATGCTAACGCTGGTTTAAAACGGCAGCACAAAAACACAACAAAACAAACTAAAATGATCTCACTGTGAGAGACGAGGCGAGCGAGGCTGCGGCAGTACATTCTGCTGTTACCGTTATGTGTCCACGGAGATCAGGTGTGTTTATTTTGCAGACCTTTTCATCCCTTCCCCCTGCTGCCCACCTGTGCTGCACCTGACGTCAACCCCGCTCTGACACACACTCACGGTCGACGTAACAAACACAAATACAAGCTAACAGGCGCGTGCATAAATGCACGACCAATCGCACACAAACCCCGCAAGCCACACCGTACAGTGCACCGTCATCATCTCCGTCTCCCATTTGAATTCTTTTCAAAGCAGTTATTCCTTCAAAGAGACGCTCATGGCAACTGGAACCCAACTTGTGGCACACACACAAACTGCACACACATTTTTGTCCCCATCTGGTCACCATTCAGCAGGATGCGTGCTCTCTCTGTTGCTATTTGTTGGAGCGAACACTCTCACAACCCTCAATCAGCTCTTGCCTGTAACGGTTTACTTATTGATCTCTGGCCTTTTATGACCTCTCTTGGTGGCTAGCAGGAACCGCAACAACATTCTGGTTTCCTTCTCTCTGCAGTAGGTTAAAGCTAATAAAGATGATTTTTATTAGGTGTTATGAATATTGGTTCAAAGAATTGAGGGTCAGACTGGAAGATGGAAAATGTTCTCTCGCTGCCTGTTTTATATAAGTATACACAGTTTATGCTTGAAGACATTCATTTTTTATACAATTAAAGGTCAAGTGCAAACTTAGCTTTCACATGTCTTGCCAGCATGACTGAGCTTCAGTGTTGGAAACACAAGTGTCATCTTGAACAATCCAGTGAGGCCTACCCTTTTGGTTTTTCTCAAAAGAGGATGCAGATGTTGAATCATTCCTATATTTAACAATATTTCACCCAGTGCTCCACACCCCTCACCACAGATATCTGTCTGTAATGGACAAACAAGTGCACACTCCTCTGTCTTTAACACTCAACTAGGAAACAAGTGGAGCACTAAAGATGCACTTTCCTCTCAGGTGTTGCACCTGTGTTTTCACTGCTGATAAAGAGGGTCTGGCAATTTTTGATCTGCTCTTCGAAAAAAAAGCTTTTCTAAAAGCAAATGTTCTCACTTGGCACCTTGGTAATGGTCACTTAATTGGGCAGTTTAAAAAAAAAGTTATCGGGTTATCAGGGAATATATATAGACTTGCCTGTAAAATATTATTTTAAAAAAACTGCTTACAGAGTTTTCAGAATTTGCCTCTAACTATGTTTTTTTCTTCTTAACTTCTTACACTGCTGTTTCCTGTTGTGAAGTTCTTCTCTGGATTTAAATTTAGGATTCTTTGCAGTGCTAGATCTCTCTTTTATAGTATGATAATGTTAAAAGTAATCAATGTTTGTGCTAAGCTAAGCAAAACATGTCCAGATCTATATCTGTACTCAATTTCACCTCATTTTTTGTTATTATAGCAAAGTTCATCTATGTGAGCAGTTTTTCGAGCGGATATTTTAAGGCCTTAACTTACATAGAATCACAACAGGATTGGTTCATTTCTCTCTCTGGTTGGCTGTTGATTGGCTCTTTTGGAGGAAGTTTATTGCTATTTTTGAGAATTGAATGCTGTGTATCAGATTGTAGTGATGGGCATTCTGTGCATCTGTCAATGAGCAGAGAGTGTGTGTGTGTGTGTGTGTGTGTGTGTGTGTGTGTGTGTGTGTGTGTGTGTGTGTGTGTGTGTGTGTGTGTGTGTGTGTGTGTGTGTGTGTGTGTGTGCCTGAGGCCCAGATTGACAGGATCTAAAATAGGCTGAGTTTTTTGTTTTGTTTTTTACTAGTCCTGAGCAGCCACCTGTGGTCAGCACTATGTGTGTGTGTGTGTGTGTGTGTGTGTGTGTGTGTGTGTGTGTGTGTGTGTGTGTGTGTGTGTGTGTGTGTGTGTGTGTGTGAAATATATGAATGTACCAGTGTGTATTTTCACTGGACGTCTCTTTGAGGGGTTTGAGTGCATTTTTATGCCCCCCACCCCTTTGGTCTCCCTTATATGGAATGGAGAGTTACTGGTCACCCAGCCTTCCAGATGTTCTTGCAAACTGAGCTGTTCCACGTGCAGACTCCAAACCAAAACCAGTGGCAGACCAGACTTCCCAGAATACATCATAAATGAGCCTAAACAAAGCTGAAAACCAGTGAATCTAAAAGTTTTGGACAAGCATAAATAATTTTAATAGCTTTCCTGTTCTACAGACATGCTTCCTGTGGACTGCAGATGTGTAATATACAGTAGAAAATTGCTTAAAGTCTCCTTTCCTGTGTGAGTTATCCACATTACAAATAAAATACTGAATCCCGATGCATAAATACAGTAGGATGTACTTTTTAGTGTTATCCCACCTTCCCCTCCTCAGAATGAAAACCACATAGACTCAAGCTGTAGCTGTGTGCATGTGATGACGAAGTGCCTGGGTAGTCCTCACCTGCTGTATCCCCTCTCTCAGCCCTCTCTGCCATCGCCCTCGGTGCTGACGTCAGTATCGGTGGTGAACCAGACCACAGCGGCCGCAGAGCCCTTTGATCCCACACTCCTCTCTATTAGAGCTCTCATATGGGCTTCGCATAACACACTCACACGTACACACACACAGATGCTTTTCAGCCTTTAATTTTGTCCGTGGTTTAATAGACTTTTGAAACAGACCAGCTCAGTCATCGACTGAGCTGTCAGGTGTGCAAAAGCTTAACTAACAAAATCATGGATCATATTAAAGTATTGCTTTATCATACCAACCACGCTATTACTTAGAGCCAAATTATCATGTTGTGGAAATGCATCCGTAATTTAAGAAAAAATGTTCACCCTATGGCAATGCATCAGTGTACAATAAAACTATGATCTTGACACCTAAATTATATCTAATTATATCATCACACTATAATACAATTCTCTAAATCTATATATTATCATCACATAGACCATAATCAGTTCCTAAAGAGTAAAAGTCAAGACACAGAACCAAATTACTGTACCTTACAGTGGAGCTGTATTTTTGTGCTATAAGTATTGAGTGACAAAATAGAACTACATTGTGATAATGTAGAGCTACATGGACCTTCAGTAGAAGCACATTAATATAGTACAAAACTACATTTTCACACCATGAAGCTACAGTCGCTGGTTGTATAATAGTTAAATAGCTCTAACTTTAAAGCCAAAGACTATAGAACTACACAGTCGTGCCATAAAATTAATCTTTTACAACCTGTTTCCAAAACACTGACTTGCAAATCATCTACATCATATTTAATTGTAACTAGTACAAATAATGTAGCTTGGCATTTTCTTAGAAGAGTTCCAGCAAAGGTGGAAGTGTTACTGGATTTGCCCTGGATGTGTTTCTTTTCTTTGCATAGCAGAGCTTTTACTTGGATTCTTGGGCGTTTGTGGAAGAGTCTGAGTACATGTAACGATTTCCACTGCAGAACTGCGGCCATTTCGAAATTCCTTTGGAGGGTTCAAATGGTAAATGGACTGGTACTATAGCAGTCAAAGCAATTTCTTATTATGAGACTCATTAACACAAGTGCTTACTTCTATACCTAAGTTCTTTCTAAAAAATCTAGCAATCACATACTCAGATACTGATGCATTGGGGGCTACTCATTAATTTCTACTTCAGCATGCAAATAGGAGCAAGAGAAGTAAGAGACCACCGCTCTAACCTCTGAGTCACAGCCGACTGCTGTCATGGCCATTTAAGAATATCGGTTTTATGCTTTGACGTGATCAAAAGAATGAGAGGAGTGTGGGGTTAAGTCGTTTGAGGAGGGCTCAGAGTAGAGCAGCTACTCCTACACATCGAAAGGAGCCAGTAGAGGTGATTTTGTCATCTGACTAGGATGGGTTAGGTGTTTCACTCATGTCCCACCAGGAGGACTCCCCAGGGCAGACCCAGAACATGCTCGAGAAATGACATGTCTTGGCTGGCCTGCGAATGAATCGGTGTTCCCCTGAGGCTAAGGAGAGGGAGGTCTTTGGTTCTGTCCCCACGACATGGCCCCGGATAAGCAGAAGAAAATGGATGGGTGTAAGTTGTTAGCCAGTAAGTGTGCAGGTTTACAGTCACATCCACCCCTTGCAAAGATGGTGATGGCGGAAATGACATCTTGAAGCTTCCAAAGGGGACTTCAGTAATCAGCTGGTCATTAATCGGTCCTTTTTGCTCTGCGTGGTATCTGTGGTATGGCTACAATAATACACAGTTGAACAAAATATTATTTACTATATAAAGAATACAATTTAATACCCATTTAAAGATAATGTGCTATTAACATTATCTCTCTCTCATAGAGTACTGCTCGGTTTCCATCATGCAAACCTCAGTGATTCGGAGCAGCAGACGCCTTTGTAAATGGCAGAAATATACGGAACATTTCACAGCCAGGAGCTTATGTGGAAAAATATGTTTATTTGTGTGAAAGATGTCGCCTTGTTATTAGAGTCTAATACACAGTTTTCCACTCAGGTGAACAGTCTGGATGATTATCCTCTGACAACTTAACAACAACACAGTAATCGAGGGGAAATAAATAATTCCCTGGCAGAGATCAAATTATCAGCTCACATTGCTGCTTTTGATTCTGCTCAGTCTTCAGGTTTCCATGAACTCATTCCACCTCTCCCTCTCTTCCTTTCTTTTTCAGTTGTTCCCTCTTCTTTTCTCACCCTCCTTCCTCATCAGAGGTGAAAATTTACCCAAAGGGAGTCTCTCTCTTTCCTTTCCTCTCTCTTCTTCACACCTTCCTCATCACTTCTGCCAAGTTTCCCCCAAAGGTGTGCTGCTGCTTGCTGACTCGCTGCAGGAAACGATAACGAGCTTAGAAGAAATTTTTATCGCCTGTTCAAACTGTTTATTTTCAGACTTAAAAGCTAACAAGATTTTTTTTAAGGAAATTTGGACTCAGCTTTTGTTGTTATATATTGCAGCTCTAATTCTGGGTGTCCATGGTGCTGTAATAAAATCAAACAATTAAACAAATGCTAACTCTTAGACAAATGTCCAAAATTGCAGAGAGGTAAGAGGAAATCCAGGTTTCTCTCTTTTGGGTGAAAGTGACTTGAAAGCCCAGAAACTTCACCATAAAATAAAAATACATCTTTAGAAGTGAAATTTCTTTCTAGGTATCAGGAGGTACTGTAACAACACATCTAAGCAGTGAGAAAGTTGTGAAAGATAGAGGAAGTTCAGATCAGAGTCCTAATTATGCATGGCTCAGATTCAACAAGGGGCTGGAAACTTTCCTCAGAGACTTTGGTCCATTCTGACATGATAGTTGCTGCAGATTTGTGCAGATCCATGATGTGAGTCACTTCCCAGAGACGCTGAGATCTGGTGACTGTGGAAGACATCTGAATACAGCAAACTTATTGTAATATTCAACGGACCAGTTTGAGATGATTTGAGGTTTGTGACATGGTGTGTTATCATGTTGGAAGGAGCCATCAGAACATGGAAACACTGGTCATGAAGTGATGGACATGGTCAGGAACAATACTTGTGCTGTGGGATATTTAAATGATTCTCGACACCATTACACTGCTATCACCAGCCTGAGTCTTTAATATGAGGCAGGATGGATCCATGCGTTCATGTTTTTTTACACCAAATTCTGACCCTACCATCTGAATGTGGCAGCAGAAGTAAAAACTTACCACAGCAGGCAGCTAGTTTTCAGTCTTCTATTTGCCAGTTTTGATGAGTCTGTGTGAACTGTAGCCTCAGTTTCCTGCACTTAGCTGACAGGTCTGATACCCAGACTGGTCTTCTGCTGCTAGCCCATCTGCTTCTGCTGGTTGTGCACTCATTTGCATACCTTGGTTGTAACACATGGTTACTTGAATTACTGTTGCCTTTCTATCAGATTAAAGTACGCTGGCTATTTTCCTCTGACCTCGGACAATTACGAGCCATTTTCAGTCAGAGTATAGCACTCACTGTTTTATTTTTTTCATATGATTCGCTGTAAACCCTAAAAATGTTTATGTAGAAACATCTCAGGAGATCAGCAGTTTCTGAAATATTCAGACCAATCAAAGTCACTTTAAATCACCCTTCTGACCCATTCGGCTACTCAGTTTGAACTTCAGCAGGTGATCATTTCTGCTTGCTGAGTTGCTTCCATGTATTTGGCTGATTAGATATTTGTATTAATATGCAGGTAAACAGGTGTAGCTAACAGGGTGCATATGCATCCATCAGATATGTCACTCCACAGTTTCAGTTTCCCCTGATGGAGATCTCTGAATCTGTTTGCAAAGTGACAATTTCTGGTCTGTCTAGTATATGTTCAGCCTCCCCAAGACTGAATTTGGGCCTCAGTCAGAACAAAATAGGCTGCAAGTGATGTTATGACCAAAAGGTAGCATGGCAGGAATTACACAGAGGGAGGCAAGACATTAGGCAGGGTACATACACTTTAACAAATAAATGTTAGGTGCATATGAAGGAGGATTATACCACAGTAAAAACAGATACTAGATACTACTGCTACTAAAAAAAACTACTACTAAGAAACTTTAGTAGTTGTGTTCAAGACAACTACACTCTTTTTTTTTGTTTGTGTGTGTGTGTGTGTGTGTGTGTGTGTGTGTGTGTGTGTGTGTGTGTGTGTGTGTGTGTGTGTGTGTGTGTGTGTGTCCTCAGGCTGAAGCAGGTTGAGAAAATCTGTATTCCATTAACTGGTTATGCTTCAGACCCAGCCCTCCTCTCACCCTGTTTTTGGTGCACTGATGCTCACAACCTGCCGCACAGCCACATCTGGTTGTTCAAAGGCCCCGATGAGTGCATGTATGTGTGTCTGTGTGTAGGTATTTTCCCAGCAGCTGCCTGCAATCTTTGCGAAGTGCTTTGGTGTCTCTCACACACCAGCTCGTACCAACATACGTTATTAAAGCCATTAGCTGCTGTGAAACAAGGTTTTTCCTCTGCCTCAGATCAGTATGTCCCTGTGAGTGTGTGTGAATGTGCGTCTGTCCTGACCAGCAGAAAAGGAAAGCACACATTCAAGTAAAAGGTTAATGAGAAGCAGGCTCTGTAGTTGTTTGTGTTGCACATTTTTGGGAAAGCAACCTGTTATTTAAAGCAATCTTTGAAGATTACAGAAATATAACCTTATTAAAGTGCAGTATAGTTATTTCGTAGTTATGCTAGCAGTCTGGATCGATGGATGTCTGTCAGTCTGTTCTTCCCTTTGGTCCAAACTGAAATAATGAGTACTTTGTTTGCTTTCTCTTTATTATATAGTACTCTGAGTTGTCCTCCATTACCTCTGCATTTTGTTTTTCTGTTGTTTGGGGAAAATGCTCAATCAAAACTTTATTTATATCGCCTTTTTCCTGACACTTTACAGCTTAAAATGTTTTACAGAGCAAGACGTCATCCCAAAAAACTCATGCATATATAGTCATGCACACATCTGCAAATCAGTACTGAGCCCACCACGTGAAACAATAAAAACTGGGGAAGTGCTATTAGTGATAGAAAAGCCTGGTAAAAAATATTAAATAAATTAACGAAATAATAAATAACATGGTTTAAAAAACAATAAATAATGAAAAGAGGGTAAAAAAAAAAGTACAATACATAATTAGAACAAGGTAGCAGGTGTGAACAGAAGTAAAAGAGTAGAAATAAAATGAACTCAAATAAAAGCCAAGGCAAAAAAGTGCATTTTGAGTTTGGTTTTAAAAGCTTCAGCATTCTTTGCTGTTCTCAGATTTTCAGAAAGCCTGTTCCACAGATGCGGCGTACAGTAACAGGAAGTTGTCTCTACATGAGTTTGAGGTCTGGTTTCGGGAACAATTAAAAATCCTTGACCTGAAGACACAAGGGTTACAATATGCTAATAGCATAAAAGTCTTTCTAATAATTAAAAACCAAAGAGTGAAAGAATCTTGAAATCTATTCTGAAGCTATCAGGAAACCAGTGCAGAGTTTTTATATGTGTGCTCTTTCTGGTCTTGGTCAATCAAACATATGGAAATACAGTACAACTGAGTACAGTACAATTATAATGAGCTCAGAAATCAATATTTGGTGTGATCACTTTAATTCTTCAACACAGCCTGAAAGGCAAGCTTTCCTGTAATTTCTTCAAGCAGTTTCCAGGATCAGTTCTCCAGCCTTCTTGAAAGATTTTCCAAAGCTCTTCTTTGGATGCTAGCTGCCTTTTGTTCATGTTCTCTGTCAAGATAACCTCACACTGCTGCAGTTTTCTTGAAGTCTGTGCTCTAGAGAGACCAGCCCATAGCTGATAGTATTCCACTGTGTCTTTTTCTGTCTTTTTACTGCAGTGGCATTTAGTATCAGTGTTCATACTGAAAAGTGAAGGCACTGTAAATCAGATGTTTGCCAGATGTTATTGCATGGTGGATCAAAATCTGATGGTGCTTTCTGGTCTTCATAATTCCATCGATTTCAGAAAGTGATGAACCAACACCACTGAGATACTTTTTTTTGTCCCCCACTTGTCCAGTTACCTCATATTTTAAAGAAGTACTGCACACATGCCGTTACACACGTTAAAAAGTCAGTCATCTTTAAGTGGATTATAAAATTACTGGAAATATATCAAAAGTAAGCTGAAACAAGCATGTGAGTCACAATAAACTCAGTGATGTTATTTTGTCTGCAGTGACTCACTGTGTTTCAGCTCCTTGATGTTTAGTTGATATGAGGCTAATGAGTCTGAGTTCAAATGTGAACATCTGTAAGGCTTACACACACACACACACACACACACACACACACACACACACACACACACACACACACACACACACACACACACACACACACACACACACACACACACACACTTCCTTTATTGCTGTTTCTGTTTTTCTTTTCCTGTTCTTGTCATTCACTCCATTTACTACATCTGGATTAGAAAAAGCTGGTTTATATTTGTAGCTGAGCATCAGGATCTCTTAAAGTTTGTCACACCAAAGAAAATGTGTTATCAGCCATCCTGCCAAAATTAGTTGATCAAAAAATGGAGAAGTCTATAAAATGATGGAAAAAATGACTTCAGGACCACGCAACACGAGAAGCATTCTCTTCTTCTCATCTTGTTTTGGCTGCTGGAGCTAATTGACAAATGCTGAATGATGAAGTCTTTTTAAAAAAAGGTTTCCGTATAAGCTTCAGGGGAGGGTTCGTGCTAAGAAAGCTTGGTCACAGTATGGCACTGTGCCTTGGTTTTAACAAACCGCAAATGGACAGCAAGATGTTGAAAAGTACTTTATTTGTGTGACTTTAATTAAGTAAAACTTAGCAACTGACACTGTGTTCACAAATCTTCTGCAGTCCTTTTGTAGGATGCACAAATCATAGCTTTTCCTTTACACAGATTTAAAAGTTGTATTAATCCACAACAAGCAGACACAAATGATCCACAGTTGTGGCGCATATTAGAGTAATATTATTATCTCACAGGATGTTGGTTTGTTTCTAGCCTAATTCTTTTCTCCTCCTTTAAAGATTTGGTTTTTTAGCCTCCACATTACATGTTCTTCGGCTACTTCCTTAACTTGAGCTACAAGTCATCAGTGATGGGAATAACGGGAATAACGCTGCAAGTAGCAGCGTTACTTTTTTCAGTAACGAGTAATCAAACTAATTACTATTCCTATCGTTACAACGCTGTTACCGTTACTAACACGAAAATGCGGTGCGGTCGCATTACTATTTTTCAGCAAACAGACTGTTAAAGCTGTGTTCAGCTTACCGCACCTTATATTAGTTGCACGGAAGTAGCTGACTACGTAAGTAATCTCGGTGCTACTTTAAGCAGCTGCGCGTGCGGTTATCCCTTTCTGGTAGACGATCACTTTTTGGCACAACACCTGGAGCTAAGGGGGCAAAACAATCGCATGAGTGCTGCTGTTTGACTGAGGAAGAATAAAGCAGTCGTGGTAAGTCAATCACATGACCACTTAAAGACAAAGCAACAAGGTGATATTTAGCAGTTTATAAATTGTGTTGATAGGCCGCGTACAACCAGAGTCGTGTTGGTGGAAAAATGCACCATATTGACCAGTCAAAAATGATATCAGGCTGTGATGTTCTCCTTTATAATGGACAGAAATAATTTTTTTGAAGTGGCACAAATAATTTGTGGCATCTTATTGAATGCAGAACAGCTGATTGTTCTGTAAATAGTTTGAAATGGTTGTTAAAAAAGGATAAAAGGTAAATGGCTGCAAATAACTTTGTTGTTTGCAAAACTTGTGCGTATGATTTTAAAATTGACAATTTATATTTGCATTTAAAGGTATGAAGTATGATTCAATAAACAAGTTTGTGGTCGTTACAATAAAAAAATATAACTTTTTCTACTCGGATTTTATGTTTTTGTCTGATTTTAGATCAATTGTGCTAATGCACTATGTCAAAATGAAAACATAACTGTAAATTCAGACACATGAGGTTGTGCTGAAAAGGATGATACCAAACAAGGCAAAGGAAATAGTTTTTAAAGGTAAAATGTGGAGTGAAAATCAAAAGTAGTTAAAAATGGCCAATTTCACCGTGGACCCCAGAGGATTAAACATTTTTTTAAAGTAACATAGTATTTACTTTTCAAGTAATTAATTACTTTTAGAATCATGTAACTCAGTTACTTTTTTTGAAGAAGCAACTAGTAACTATAATTAATTACTTTTTCAAAGTAACTTGCCC
Source organism: Rhamphochromis sp. 'chilingali' (assembly GCF_963969265.1). Lineage (NCBI taxonomy): Eukaryota > Metazoa > Chordata > Actinopteri > Cichliformes > Cichlidae > Rhamphochromis > Rhamphochromis sp. 'chilingali'. The sequence goes on along the minus strand of NC_137930.1, from coordinate 37,139,603 downwards.
AACACTGTGAGTCATATGTTTTCTAGCGTCCTTGTTTGTTTACATGTTGTGCAACCCACAAAACATGCAAATTAATATTTTCCCCTGCTGGCCTCCTGAGTTAAAGCTTAGCTTTTACATTATGATGACATAACAAAACTAAAGCTCATGTTTTAAAGAGCTGGAGAAGCTTCACTAATATTAAAGCTCAGAAAAGAGATGAGTCACATCTCGCGGTATTTCTTTACCACTTTTCCCAGTTCACTCGATATGCCAGCTGCCAGTTTGCTTGTGCTTCTTTACACTAATTACTGGAGATTTGATCTGTCGTAATAAAATAACAACCATAAGAGTGAACTAAGATTCATTTAATTGTGTTCTTTTTATTTATTGTCTCTCACTGCCGCAATTGAGTGGGCAGTCTCTAAACTGGCAGTGGGGAGTGGTCAATTAGAGCTCACTCAATCCACTACTTTGGTCCATATGTATGGAAGAAGTTTAGGGCCACCGGAAAAAAAGTGGACATGTCTTTTTTTATTTTTCCAGAAAAAAGAGAAAAGAGAAAAAAAGTCAGAATTCTGACTTTAACCTCAGAATTCTGGGAAAAAGCCAGAATTATGAGATTAATGTTGTGGTCTGGATGAGTGGCTGGAAACTAGGTTCCTGAACTTCCCTGGTCTCCGCCCATGGGCAGGGGCACCACACCCTCTACCGCCTGGAGCTGACTGAGCACATTAGGCTTGGAGATTTAAGATATGCGCTGATGTCTCTTCTTTCCAGTTCGTCAACTACTCTACGTCGGTAACCAGGCCTTATATTTCATGCTTCTGACTGTAGAAGTCTCTGCCTCCGCTCTGGGTACTGCGCTTGGGTTCAGTTACAGTTACAGTCACTTTAACTGAAATTTGTTTTAAAAGTTTATTAGGATGGAATTGGATGGAAACTTGTAGTTTTGTACTTTGCACCATTTCCAGATAAAGATTTTGCAGCATTAATACTACCAAGTTATGGCAGTATTATGAATATATAACACAATGCTATTGCTAATTGTTTGTTTCTGTTCCTGATTACCCGCTTACATAAATGCTAGCACAGTGTTAATCAGCTAAACCCAATTTTTTTTTTACATGCTATTACTTGTTTATTACTTTCATATTATTACCTTCTTGTTTCCACCTCTTACCCATCTACTATTACAACCAACCAGCTTAACTGACCAATACTGTTAAACCTTCAGCGGTATTAAGCTGACATATCATATATTTAAATACTTTCTTATCTACACCTCTTGAATCCTAAAAAAGTAGTCCTTTATGATGTATATATTCAAGAGAGTTCGGATCATTGCAACACTGCTGGTCTTCAGTGTCTTTCCTCTTTTTAATTAAAAAGATATTAGTGTAAACCCTAAATGGATGAAAGTGAGTGACACTGACAGTTATGAAAAATCTAAATGTAATTAATGAGCATTATTTTAATGTGGGAAATAACAGTCGGGAAAAACGGATCAACAGGAGATTATACTGCAATCTGCTCCATGAGAACACACATGAGAACATGCATACACCAAAATACACACACGCACATATTCTGGTTAGATTTTGGAAGCTAAGCATTCCAACAATAAATGACCTTTTGTTTAAATATCAACAAGCAGAAGGTTCTCGGGCTCAAGGCTGCCAAAAATCAGAATCCATCCATCAAGATTTGTGTTCATTATAAGAGAGATGAGCTAAAAATAACACAGGCCCAACGGTGGAAGGTGCAAACTAAACCCAGTCTAAACATTTCTAACTCATTACACAACAGAGCGGATTTACTGTGGTTGAAAAACAAAATTAAATGGAGAGAAAAAAGATAAAAGAATGTCTTCTAACTCACTATTTATTATGTTAGAAATTAAAAATCCTTAGCAATACCGTGATGCTCATTATGTGTAATTGAAAAAAGCAGGAAATGGTGAAATACCAGTTCACCGTCCGTCCGTCCGTCAGTCACCAACAGCTTATCTGAGGCTGGGTTGTGGGGAAAGCAGCCTAAGCAGGGAAGCCCAGACCTTGCTCTGACCAGACACCAGAGACCAAGCATACCCAACCAAGATTTAGCCTATCCAGCGTGCCCTGGGGAGAGCCCAGGGCCTCCTTCTGGTAGGACACGCTCAGAACACCTGATCAATCTCATCTGATCACAACTGCAGTTTCCTCCACAAGAGGGTAAAAACATTTCATAACCACACTGCCCTCAGTCTACTCCTTTCCTCCAGATTGCTGCAGTGCCAGTAAAACATGTTCCATCTTTTTTTTGTTATTGTGACCAAAATAAAAGTTTCAGACAGACACTTACATCACTGTTAGCCTGAGTGTAGCGAACATTATCAGAATCCTGAAAATTGCTGATTAGAGTCAAAAACTCTGAGTGCAAAGGCAAAGAAAAAAGTAAGTGTGTGTGTGTGTGTGTGTGTGTGTGTGTGTGTGTGTGTGTGTGTGTGTGTGTGTGTGTGTGTGTGTGTGTGCTGTGTTGTGGTTCTAGCAAACACATTACTTGTAGCAACTGAAAGATTTGAGCCCATCGACTGAAGTGGGTCTGTTCTTTTTATATAGCATCTGAGCACACCACAGCTACACACATACCACAAAGAGCAGACCTCAGTGGCAGCGATGCATGGGTTGGATGTGGTGGCAAAATGAAACAGGCTCTCTTCATCTGTGAGTGAGTGTGTTGACTCGAGTTTGGTAGAAACCAACAAATCCCTGGTTTAGACTGCTCCCCGCCGTCCTCTCTCTTCTTTTTTTCTATTTTTACCTTTCCTGCCTTCTCTCCCTCTCTCTCACTCATTTTCCCTCTTGTTGTAGGTCACTCTTTCCCTAGCTTGCTCCTCTCTCCCAGAATATCTCTTAACTTTCCCCTCTTTTGCCTTTTTTTATCTGCTGACTTGGCACCTCTTCCTTCCTTTTAAACCTCTCAACACACACACACACACACACACACACACACACACACACACACACACACACACACACACACACACACACACACACACACACAGAAGCACAGTCCCCTCAACACTTGTACTTAAGCACAATAGTTATATTCAAATGTGCTCCCACATGGCTGCTGTGTGTGTTGTCCAAGCCCAGTCAGCAGAAGTTGGAGTTGAACACAGCGACCTACATTTGAGGTTAATAAATCAAAATAATCTTTTTTTTCCCCCCCTTAAAGCTAATTTTTAGGATTTTATTTTTGGTTATTTCTACTTTATTAATGTGGATTCGGCAACTAACATGAGAGCGGCAGGAAGGGCTAGGGATAAGATGAGAAGGAGAAGAAGAGAGGATTTTTTGTACTTAAAAATTATGAAATAATGTGAATTATCCCATTATTGTTATTCAGGCTTTCATTCGTGAACAAAGAGCATCACAATGGATAATGGTTAAAATGACAATAAATAAAGGCAGTTCGAATAGTAACAATCATTATTGCAAATATAAGTATTGATGGAACATCATCTTAATAATTAAATGATTACATGAAGCATAGTAATACAGAGACTGGACTCTGGTTCTGTCAACCTTTATAAAGATGCTAGAGCAGGAGTGGATGATTCATTATTCCAAGGAGCCACATGACAAACTGGAACTGTTGTGGAGGGCCACACCGATAAGTTTATAAAGAGATAAAATTAGTAATGAGCAGAACTGGTTTCATCTTATTTGTTCAGCACTTCATAACAGTCCCAGTTTGTCATGTGGCTTCTCTGGAAAATGAATTCCCCACCCCTTTGTTAGAGGGCATTAGTAGTGTCAGTGATGTTTGGTGTGTCGCTGCACGACTACTAAAATGTATTAATTGTCCATGAAGATTTTATTGTTACCAATGATATTTAATTTTTCATCAGGTCCTTTTTGAGTACCTGATCAGTTTTATGTGCTGCCAACCAGAGATGGGCAGTAATGCGTTAATCCGATTACTTTTTTCAAGTAACAAGTAAGGGATTACTATTGCAAAAAAGGTAATTAGATTACTGTTACTTTCCCGTAAGCACGCTGCGTTACTGTGTTAATAAAACCGTGATTTTCTTGCGAGAGTGTCTCATGACAATGGCGTAAGCGAGTGCAACGTTCGTGGCAACAGCTGTGTGCAGATCAACAATGGATAATATATCGATTGTGGGAGAGAGTATGACCGTGCAGCGTTTAAAGTGTGGAAGTACTGACCTTACTTTGAGTTTAATTCCATAAAAAGTGACAAAAACATTAGTGTCCGCTGTTCACTGCGTGGGAAGAAAACTTCTCTTTACAGCGAAAAAAAAACCCCTAAACTTTCGAGCAAGCGCCGAGTGCGTTACGACGTAATAGGAAACTCACAGAGAAACTCGCAGATTCTTCAACTGACCGCTGCGGCACACCTGCACCAGGGTAAACCTCCGCCTACCCCACTCCTGCTATACAGGTGAAAATAGAGCAAAAGGACCGCTAGTCGTTGACTTTATTTATTTTCTGCTGTGTTTTACTTGCATCTTTGTGAAAGACTGAGTGTAAACACAAAAAATATTTTTATTTTATATGCTGAAATGTGCAGAAAATTGTCAGCGGTGTGTGGAGGCGAGGAGGAAGGAACCCAAACGCAGGACTCGCAGGTAGGTGAAGACTGGTGAAGGTTTATTATAAGGAGTGGATGAACAGAACAGAGGTAGAAAATGGCTGGCTGACTGGACTGGACTGGACTGAACTGAACACACGACAGGAATGACATCATCACATGTACATCAATGACACGACAGAGAACTGGTGAAACCGAGGAACTTAAATACACAGGTTGAATAATGACAATGATTGGAAACAGGTGAGTACAGGGCTGAACATAATCTGACTAATGACACGGGAGACAAGCTGACACGGGAAAAAACAGGAAGTGAGAACATTAATGTGGCGAACTAAACTGAACATGAACAAACTGAAATCACTGGGTCAACGACCCAGGAACCCTGACAGTACCCCCCCTTCAAAGGCCGGCACCCGACGGCCAAAAGAAAAAGAACCAGAACAGGGCGGGCGGAGGGGGCCCAGGACGGAGGGACGGAACCCACACAGAGACAGATCAGGTGGGCGGCCACGTGGCCCGAGGCCGAGACGAGACAGTTCAGGTGGGCGGCCACGTGGAAGGCAGCAGCGACCACTGAGCCAGTCCGGTGGGCGGCTGCGGCGGTCGAGACGAGATAGTTCAGGGGGTCGACCGTGCGGACGGCAACGGCGGCGACGTGGACACGGTTCGGGAGGCCGACCGTGCGGAAGGCAGTGGCGACGTGAACACGGTTCGGGAGGCCGACCGTGTGGAAAGCAACAGCGGCCACTCAGGCGAAGGCGGTCCGGGGGCCGGCCGTGCGGAAGGCAACGGCGGCCACTCAGGCGGTCCGGTGGTCGACCGCGCCGGCGACGAGGAGAAGGCGGCCGAGGAGCAGCTGCAGGAGGCGGCTCGGGAGCCGGCAGAGACTGAGGAGCAGCTGTAGGACCAGGCGGCTCGGGAGCCGGCAGAGACTGAGGAGCAGCTGTAGGACCAGGCGAAGCAGAAGCCGAGGCCGAGTCTGAGGCCGGACCAGGCGAAGCAGAGGCCGAGGCCGAGTCTGAGGCTGGACCAGGCGAGGCAGAAGCAGAGGCTGGGCCAGGCGAGGCGGAAGCAGATGGTGGCTGGACGGGCTCCTTGGGCCCTCCAGCTGACGTGGCATGAGGCTGGTGCGGTTCTCCCGAACCCCCAGCTGACAAGGAAGGTGGCTGGACGGGCTCCTCGGGCCCTCCAGCTGACGAGGCATGAGGCTGGTGCGGTTCTCCTGAACCCCCAGCTGACGAGGAAGGTTGCTGGACGGGCTCCTCGGGCCCTCCAGCTGACGAGGAAGGTTGCTGGACGGGCTCCTCGGGCCCTCCAGCTGACGAGGCATGAGGCTGGTGCGGTTCTCCTGAACCCCCAGCTGACGAGGAAGGTTGCTGGACGGGCTCCTCGGGCCCTCCAGCTGACGAAGAAGGTTGCTGGATGGGCTCCTCGGGCCCTCCAGCTGACGAGGAAGGTTGCTGGACGGGCTCCTCGGGCCCTCCAGCTGACGAGGCATGAGGCTGGTGCGGTTCTCCTGAACCCCCAGCTGACGAGGAAGGTTGCTGGACGGGCTCCTCGGGCCCTCCAGCGAAAACGGTCTCAGAACCAGTGGGCACCGGAGCCCCTGGCACACACAGGACAGAACCAGCAGGTGCGGGGACCTCTGGCAGGGAAGCGGCCGGGCCAGCGGGTGCGGAAACCCCTGGCTGAGGAGCGCCAGGCCAGCGGGTGCGGAAACCCCTGGCTGAGGAGCAGGAGAGCTCACAGCTGGCTCTGGGTGCTGTGGCTGCAGGTCCGGGAACTGAACGGGATGGTGGACAGGCGACTGGGAAACAGGAAGCGACTGGACTACAGGGCACTGGGCGGCAGACTGGACTACAGAAGAGTGAACGACAGACTGGACAGGCTGGAGGACGGGCGACTGGGGGACAGGCTGGAGGACGGGCGACTGGGGGACAGGAGCAGACTGGACTGACTGGGGGACAGGAGCAGACTGAGCTACAGGAGGAGACTGAACTAGAGACGAGTGAACTGACTGGAGGGCAGCAGGAGACTGGACAGCAGGTGAGTGAGCTGACTGGAGTGAAAGCTGAACAGCAGGTGAGTGAGCTGACTGGAGTGAAAGCTGAACAGCAGGTGAGTGAGCTGACTGGAGTGGAGATGCTAAGGGAGGAACAGAGGCAGGCGAGGCTGACGACGGAGCTGAGGTTGGTGTGGCTGATGGCTGAGCTACAGACTGGGCTAGACAGGGAGATAAAGCTACAGCCTGGGCTAGTAAAGCTGGTGCCTGAGCAGGGGACACTTCAGCCAGCCTAACCAGGGACAAAGCTAGTGCGTGAAAGGCTGGGTCAGGAGGTGGATGAAGTGGTGACGTAGCAGGTGAACCGGTTAGCTCTTCCAAGCCTCCAGGGAGGTCAAGCTGGGTTCTGGTTGCCCTCAGCCTGGGCGCTGGGACAGGCACGGAAGGTGGCCGGACACCAGTCACCCCCACCTGAGAAACAGAAGCGGGTGTGGAGGTAGACTGGGTCGCAGCTGCCCTCCTCCTGGGAGCTGGCACTGGTGTGGGCGTAGACTGGGCCCCTGTGCTGGTGGGAAATGGCTGAATAATGGGTGTAGAAATAGTGACGGTGTGTGTGTTACTGGCAGGTTTATTGGAGATTGTTCTGGTTTTTCTGCCACCACTATTTACAGTCTTTGGAGCAGAGCAGAAAAACTCTTCCCAGTCCATAGAATCCTCCAGGAGGGAAACATCCCATGAATGAGAGATGGGTTTATGTGGAGAGTCAAATGAGGGTGGAAAACAGTCACTGGAACTCACCACCGGGAATTGCTGGAAATAGTCCATTTTATGGCGGCGTGTGCGCAGATTTCTCCGGGAGGAGGAAGCGGGCGGGGTACACGTCCGAGCCTCTGGCACGGGAGCCTCTGTTGAGCCGAGGTGGAAGGCGGAGCCGCTGTGCCGTGGCGAGGTTGAAGGTCCGGTGAATGAGGCAGGTGATGTGTGAGCGTGGAGCGGAGTGGCGAGAGAGGGAGCGGCCGAAGCGCGGCGTGAAACGTCCACTCTCCGCGGCAGATGCTCCGGTGCAGGTGAGGCAGCAAGTGGGGGAACGCGGCGTCTCCGAGGCCCGCCCAGAGCCAAGCGAGTGCCCTCGAAGACGTGCTCTCGCTCCGCGAAGAGCCGCCGTCTCCCCTTGAGCTTTTCCGCCCACAAGGAGAGCGCTACCTCCTGCCGCTCATAGAGGTCCGAGTCCGCTGGGTTCCAAACGTGTCTTCGTGGCACGGGTCATGTAATTCTGTCAGCGGTGTGTGGAGGCGAGGAGGAAGGAACCCAAACGCAGGACTCGCAGGTAGGTGAAGACTGGTGAAGGTTTATTATAAGGAGTGGATGAACAGACTGAACTGAACTGAACTGAACACACGACAGGAACGACATCATCACATGTACATCAATGACACGACAGAGAACTGGTGAAACCGAGGAACTTAAATACACAGGTTGAATAATGACAATGATTGGAAACAGGTGAGTACAGGGCTGAACATAATCTGACTAATGACACGGGAGACAAGCTGACACGGGAAAAAACAGGAAGTGAGAACATTAATGTGGCGAACTAAACTGAACATGAACAAACTGAAATCACTGGGTCAACGACCCAGGAACCCTGACAGAAAATAGGTTTAAATATTAAACTAATTTCTTCCAGTCAGAGAATGTTGCATATAATTAAATTTTTGCTTGATGCACAAAGTTAAAAGATCTAAACTAATAAAAAAAGAGACTTTTCCATTTGATTACATTTTGTATGATGGATTATGTAGAAAAAGTAGAATTGGGCTGAAAGATCTATCGCTTTATCACCTATTCAGGTTGTAAATCGTGTTTTTAAAAAGTAACTAAGTAACTAAGTAATTAATTACTTTTGAAAATAAGTAATCAGTAAAGTAACGAGATTACTTTTTGGGGAAGTAATCAGTAATTAGTTACAGATTACTTTTTTCAAGTAACTTGACCAACACTACTGCTAACACAGACTGTTAGTATTAACACATTTGTTTTCTTATTTTTGAGTCCAAACATGATGTAGGAAAATATTAAAATCTTTGGCTGCTACTTTGCGAATCTCAGATATAGATCTAAATGCAGAACCCTGAAGGATGACAAGCACAGAGGGAGCAAATTAGGAACAGGTTGAACTAACGACAGCAGGAGACAACTCATAGCAGGGCAGGCAACTTCAAAGGAAGGATGGAGACAAGGGCAGGAAGTAAAAGAATTGAAGGTTAAAACTAGAGCCGTCAATCGATTAGTCAAGTCAAGTGGCTTTATTGTCATTCCAACCATGTGTACAGTACACAGTGAATCGAGACAACGTTCCTCCAAGACCATGGTGCTACAAATGACATATAACAGACAATCAAGACAGGACTACATAAAGTACAAGTGTGCAAAAATTGCAAAAAAACAAAACAAAGACACCACACAGAACTTGGGGGAAGCAGTGAGGGCCCACGTGCTCTGGTACCTCTTGCCAGAAGGCAACAGAGTGTGTGTGAGGGGTGCGTAGGGTCCTCCACAACGCTGGTGGCTTTGCAGATGCAGTGGGTGTGATAGGTGTCTATGATGGAGGGCTCCGATGATCTTCTCAGCTGTTGTCACTATCCGTTGTAGGGTATTGCGATCTGATACAGTGCAGTCACCGTACCAGATAGTGATGCAGCTACTCAGGATCCTCTCAATTATTGTGATTAAAGTATGCGATTAATTGTGATTAAATAATTGAATCGTTATTAATTACATAGTTATCAATAGTTAACTTACGATTCATCGCAAATTGATTACAACATTTTTAAATCTGTTCTAAAAGTACTTTAATGGGATACTTTTCATTTTTCTAATACACTGGAGATGACAAATATACTTGCTTTATACAAAGATATGTTTATTTTTGTTGCAACAATCCAAAACAATGAAAAATACCATAAAGAATAATCTTGAAAAACACCTCAAAGGAGTGCTTAAAAATATGCTGAAAGGACACTTTTGTATACTCCCACAGAATGTAACTGTCTAATTTACCATTAGATACATTTAAAGCTCACAAAACACATTAGCTTCTAAGTGGGATCAAAACATGGAGCCACAAACACAAATAAAAAATATATATAATAAACAAAGCGCACATGTACAGTGGGGCAAAAAAGTATTTAGTCAGCCACCGATTGTGCAAGTTCCCCCACCTAAAATGATGACAGAGGTCAGTAATTTGCACCAGAGGTACACTTCAACTGTGAGAGACAGAATGTGAAAAAAAAAATCCATGAATCCACATGGTAGGATTTGTAAAGAATTTATTCGTAAATCAGGGTGGAAAATAAGTATTTGGTCAATAACAAAAATACAACCCAATACTTTGTAACATAACCTTTGTTGGCAATAACAGAGGTCAAACGTTTACTATAGGTCTTTACCAGGTTTGCACACACAGTAGCTGCTATTTTGGCCAAGTCCTCCATGCAGATCTTCTCGAGAGCAGTGATGTTTTGGGGCTGTCGCCGAGCAACACGGACTTTCAACTCCCGCCACAGATTTTCTATGGGGTTGAGGTCTGGAGACTGGCTAGGCCACTCCAGGACTTTCAAATGCTTCTTACGGAGCCACTCCTTTGTTGCCCGGGCGGTGTGTTTTGGATCATTGTCATGTTGGAAGACCCAGCCTCGTTTCATCTTCAAAGTTCTCACTGATGGAAGGAGGTTTTGGCTCAAAATCTCACGATACATGGCCCCATTCATTCTGTCCTTAACACGGATCAGTCATCCTGTCCCCTTGGCAGAAAAACAGCCCCATAGCATGATGTTTCCACCCCCATGCTTCACAGTAGGTATGGTGTTCTTGGGATGCAACTCAGTATTCTTCTTCCTCCAAACACGACGAGTTGAGTTTATACCAAAAAGTTCTACTTTGGTTTCATCTGACCACATGACATTCTCCCAATCCTCTGCTGTATCATCCATGTGCTCTCTGGCAAACTTCAGACGGGCCTGGACATGCACTGGCTTCAGCAGCGGAACACGTCTGCCACTGCGGGATTTGATTCCCTGCCGTTGTAGTGTGTTACTGATGGTGACCTTTGTTACTTTGGTCCCAGCTCTCTGCAGGTCATTCACCAGGTCCCCCCGTGTGGTTCTGGGATCTTTGCTCACCGTTCTTATGATCATTTTGACCCCACGGGATGAGATCTTGCGTGGAGCCCCAGATAGAGGGAGATTATCAGTGGTCTTGTATGTCTTCCATTTTCTGATGATTGCTCCCACAGTTGATTTTTTCACACCAAGCTGCTTGCCTATTGTAGATTCACTCTTCCCAGTCTGGTGCAGGTCTACAATACTTTTCCTGGTGTCCTTCGAAAGCTCTTTGGTCTTGGCCATGGCGGAGTTTGGAGTCTGACTGTTTGAGGCTGTGGACAGGTGTCTTTTATACAGATGATGAGTTCAAACAGGTGCCATTCATACAGGTAACGAGTGGGGGACAGAAAAGCTTCTTACAGAAGACGTTACAGGTCTGTGAGAGCCAGAGATTGTCCTTGTTTGAGGTGACCAAATACTTATTTTCCACCCTAATTTACGAATAAATTCTTTACAAATCCTACCATGCGAATTCATGGATTTTTTTTTCACATTCTGTCTCTCACAGTTGAAGTGTACCTCTGGTGCAAATTACTGACCTCTGTCATCATTTTAAGTGGGGGAACTTGCACAATCGGTGGCTGACTAAATACTTTTTTGCCCCACTGTAACTGTGGAGAGCACACTACATAACTAGGACTATAAAGTGCAGTCAGGCTATAGCTTATACTTCCAGTGTCTTAGAATATACCATTTTGACTATACTTATGTCTCTTGCTCTGCTGTTGTATTCAGCAGAGGCTGAGCAACCCAACCTTCTTCCTTCTTCTTTTTTCGTAACAAGACATGAACACTAAAACACCACAAAGGAGAAAGAAAAGAACTATAGCATACAGCACATACAGTACTTTTGTTTCTTTGCACTGAACCAGTTGCTCAGACAGACAAGCATTTCGACATTTTCAGATGTTAGGGCAGCTTGTTAGCGAAGTGCCTCTCCGCTGTCTTCATAACAGTCAAAGCATTGACCCAAGTTTCCACTGTGGTGCAAAATAATGTGCTGTTACCCTGAGGTGACTGCGATTACTTAGTGAAGTCTAATAATCTCTGGTGAGTGCAACCGTGTTGTTCTGCCCTAAAGCCTCCTCCACTTTGGCTTTCTTGTCTTCATACAAGTTGTGTGTCTTGGTGGCTCTCAAAGGCAAATCATGCAGTCGTTGGATGCTATGTGAATTATTTTAAGTAGCCCCTCATCGTCCACAATGTTAATCGGTCTGCAAGCTGTAGCCACCCATTTAGCTATGGCTGTTGAAAGTTTGTTGCTTGTAGAATTTCTCAGCGTCTCCTTTGAAAGCTATGCAGCATAGTCTGCCTTTGGTGACGGGGAGGAGGGCTCTCTGCATCAGCTGTGTGCTTGGTTAGCAAGTGGTATTTAAGATGGGACGTACTAGGGTGGTAACTCAGTTCACATCAACAGTAAATGCAAATGATTTTGGTCTTCTCAAGAGAACCATCTGGCAGAACTTTAAAATCAAACTTGGCGTTCAAAAGAACCTTCTCTTTATCCATTTTTGCTCACCATCTATAATGTTACTGCTGCGTCGCCAGCCAGGAAAGAAACTAAAGCAGTGAGTAGCTGTGAAAGGGGACAGTACCAAAACATACTTTGGCACCAAAAATGTTGCTTTGTACTCTTTGTTTGGAATGACAGAGAGCTGTTTCAGAAAGAAGCTGCAGACAATGCAATCCACCAGACTCCACTGGCAAAAAAGTAATTTAACCTTGCAAAACATGGGAGGTGTTCATACTGGTGCTTTGACAGCAAGAAAGTTCACATCTCCTTGTTGGCTCAACATTTCGGTTTTGAATTAGCCATTTCTCTTTGTGGCTGACTCCAGCTTCCCCTGGAAATCTAATACATGTTAGGGTTATGGGTGATTCTGTGGGGGACAAAAAAACTAAGTGGCATGCATCAAATAGATGACATAAACTTTAACAGTTCATAGAATAAAGTGCTTTGTTAATGCATGGGAAAATTGTGATTTGTAGTCTGAAGGACTATAAGTGGTCCGTAAGGCTAGACAAGTATACAAATATTTTGTTTGCCACACATGCTTTTTATATTAATTAAGTTCATGTATACCTTCAAGTTCGTTGACATAAATATTACTTCAGTCTTGATTTCTTTCGAAAATGTACTGATATATGATTTTTTTAACAAATCATTTGAAATATCTGAAGTCCTTAAACGTATAAAGAAAAAAAATAAAATGTCAGTAATGAGTGAAATTATAATCAAATTACTTTGGTTTAAGTAACAAACCTAAAAAAAAATCCTGTAGTCACTTTCTGTACTTCCATTTTTTATAATTATGCTTTCATCCATCCTTTCCAAATGGCCCAACGGTAGGAGCGTTTTAGGTGGCTAACAGGCACGTCTTTGACTTTCCAGATTTTTTTCTCTTTTTTTCTATGGCTGAATGAAGCTGTGCTTGCTTAAAGAACAACTTTACTTTATAAACAGAAGGAAGTGGCCTGAACTTCACCCCGGCTGCTTTTTTCCCCTCCTTTCACTCTTTCCCCTCATACTCACTCACTTACACACACATACAGTAAATACATACTGCAGACACCTGTGTAAACCACTGCTACCATCTGCTTGGCACCCGCCTCCTTATCCCAAAAAACACCCTGGCCAGGGATATCACACACACACACACTCACACTCACAGAAACATCCACCCTCACACTGTTAAGCAGATCAAGAATTCTGCAGGGGAGGTGTTTAAACATCTGAGATCTGACATGCGCTGAGTTTCTCCAAATGAAAAGAACTTAGTTACTCTTTAGGTCTTGAGCTGTTAATAATTGTCACCTCACCCCGAGCGAGCAGGTGGGGCTGCACAGCCACACTGCAGTCAGATGTGAAGATTGGAAATGTGTAGCCCATTACTTAAACTTCAGCAGAATAAAAACCTCATAAAAACCCACATGGAATCCTGCTCATCATGTTGCAACTGCGTCTTCAACAGTCTGTGTGGGTACAGTAACGATGACAATTAAAATGTAATGCAGTGGTTAGTGGCTAAATTGAAGCAAATTGAAGTTTATAAAGCACAAATACCCACCCTCCCATTGCAGCAATAGAAGCACGCTATGATTAAAAGGATGTCGCAGCCTGTACTTTCAAAGCTTTTGAAAAATTCTATAATTTTTCAGGGAATCCTTGTAATGCTGAGTAGATGGAGAGTTATGATTGGGTTGTAATGTAATTTTCTTCATGTGGACTAAATAATAGAAAATAACTGAAAATAACTGAACTTTTGTAACTATTAAAGCTCTGTGATGGGCTGGTGTACCTCACCTTTCACTCCCATAACAGCTGGGATAGAATCCAGCTCTCATACGATCCTGAACTGGATAAAGGGTTGATGATGGATGGATGGATGGGTGGGTGGGTCAATTCTTAGTGTGTAGCATGTTAGTGTATTTAGGTTCTGGTCAGCCGGGCACTTTTTGTTTGGAGCTGGCGCGGGCACCCTTTGCCTGTATGGATTTTCAAGTGCAGTTTTCCCCCTAGAGTCCAAAGCTAGGTTAATAAGTGATCCTAAATTGGTCATAGGTGTGGATGTATAAGTGCATGGCTTTCTGTCTCCCTCTGTTAGCCTTTAGATAGACTGACTGTCCAACTCTCTCTCTCTGTGAAAATTGGGATTGGCTTCACCTTCCCCTGTGACCCTAAGCTGCAAAAGCAGTTAAGAAAATGGATGGATGGATGTGCTCTCATATTTTTCTTGGGGTTTGTTGTATATCAAACTAAAGGACACATTGCAAAGCAAATGTAACTTTGCAGTGTGTCCTTAAAATTGTGAAAGGACTGTGATCTTTTGCTGCCACCATGCCGCTGGGCTCCTGATGGGGACTTTTGTTGTTATTCTCACCTGAAAACACACCAACCAATTACTTCTATTCAGCAGGGTTAAACGGCAAACTGAATGAGGTGATTAACGTAACTAGAGAATGGAGGGCTGATAGCAAGTGATGACTGGAAACTGGACACCAGATGGTCAAATCTTCAAATAAAAACTGATGTCAAACAAAGGTAACGTGAATAAATACTATTAGGTGGAGCTCCTGCAGGCTGCCTCACTTACTGCTGACAGAAATGTTGCAATCAAATATTCTTGCAGTAATTGAGACAGTGTGTTTGAGTTCCACTTAATAACTTTTCCTATTTTCCTCCTGTGCAACAGTCAGCCATTCAGTGGTGCATAGAATATATTCAGTAAACACAAAATACAAGTTTTAAATGATAATATTTTGCCTGTGTGGAAAAAAGGATTTTAAGATAAGATAGAACTTTATTAATCCCTCGGGTGGGTTCCTCTGGGAAATTCGGTAATATAAATTCGGTTTATACCTTAGTTACTCAATTCATAATCTATCAGTCTGTACTGATAACTGGTTTCTGGACTAGAGACATGCAGGTCAGTCATATATAACTTAATTTCACCATTTTCAGATGCAATGTTTTTGATAAAACATCGCATCAGTAGATGAGTGACAAAAAGAAATACTTCAGTTTTGGAAGGGTTAAAAGCTTTTCAGGGCTCTGGGAGTCCACAAATCCCCACTGAGAGATATTATCTTAAAATGGAGAATTAGTTAACCTTCCTGGACATGGCTGACAGTCAAAGATTTCTCCCAGAGCGCCATGATGACTCATCCAAGAAGCCACAAATGTTGCAAGAAAAACATTGAAGGTGCCTTATCTCAGTGAGGGTCGCTGTTCATGATTTTAATATATGAAAGATACTGGGCAACATCGGCATCCGTGAGAATCAAAATCACTGTTTACTCATAAGAATATTATGAGTAAACAGATCCTCTTCTTTTTTCAAAGCACCACCGACCCCAAAGAGTGTTTTATGGATCGGAAGAACATTCTGCTCTATGGCAGAAAATCCGGAAGAAAACTTGCAGATCATCAGTTTGTAAACTGAAACTCACACAATGACCCGGAAAATAAACGTCCACCTCTGAATGGCTGCAAAGAAATGTAATTCAAAAACCACCGTGTACTCCACTACCAGTTGGCGAGTGGTTGCTGGAGGCCACAGGAAAATTGATTGCTAAAGCCCCACACAGGCCTTGCAAGACACCAACTTGCTTGCACACATTCACCAACAGCTCGGCAGTGGAAAGTGTGATGGAAACCATGAACACAGACTCTACAGAAATTTATCATCCATCATCAAAATAAAAGTTGCAACCTTTGAAAATGCAGTGGTATAGCACAACTTTCACTTTCAAATGTCACTACTGCTCATTAAGAACTTGGCAACTGTTTGCAGTCAATTCTGTGTCTTCTATTAAACTTTGGACAACTGTGACAATCTGCTTGTGACCAAAACAATCACAAGGAGGTTTTTTTTTAGTGCAGAACCCTACTTTTTACTAATTTCACCACTTTTTTACCTCCGGAAACCACCAGGCAACACTTGGTGAATACACATTTCTCTCCGATGATGGGTCTCTACGTCTTTGTGACTGAGATCTTATATGATATTTTCTAAAAGGCATGGTGTTCACCTCCTGTTGGGAACAACTATGCATTTGGTATCTGCTCAAGAGGAATCTGGGGAGGCTGATTAGTGTGGAACCAACACTAACACCTGAGTCACGGTCACCTACAGTTAGGGGTGTGATTACTCATTACTCAGTTTCATGATTTAGCTTGTTTTATGGTAAATTTAAATGTAATATTTGAAAGAGTTTAGTATGGAGTAAACTGAAAAAAAAAAGACAGCAAGAGCGGTTACGTAATTTCTCAGGCCGTCAAATCAAGAATTACAACAAACCAAAGAAAAGACAAAAAAGAAGCATCTTCTTTCTGCGCGGTGGATGGTTTGAGTGGGGTTTTTTTAGGAAGAGGGCGTTCGATGAGTTCAACAGGAAGACGAGGAGGAGGAGGAGGATTGAGGAATGTTCCAGAATGCTGATAGTGGGGACTGATTACACAAAGACACACAAACCAAAAAAAGAAAAACTGAAAAGAAAAGAAAATGAACACACAAAACAAACTTGAGCCAGCACTCATCTACTCGTTTTCCTTCCCTCTCTCTCCCATCTCCAAAAGCACTCACACTCTTGTGCACACACTTACACACAGTGATCCGGGTGGAATCAAAGGGTATTAGCTGTGTGGTGTTCAGTTCCCCCGGTCCTTTCCCAGCATTCCCCACAGCTGTACGATTACACAGGTGTTTGGCAAAAACACACAGTTAGAGACCACAGAGGGGCTGCATGGGTGTGTGTATCTGTGTGTGAGTGTGTTTGTGCACGAGTGAGAATATGCGTGTGATTGCATGCCTGTTGTCCGTATGTGTGTCTACATGCACAGCTTCCCTGCAGGAGTGTGTGCTTGTGTGTGTGAACATGTGTGCATGTTTAAAGCATTAGTTTCCTCCCAATGAATCAGCTCAGCTATTTTCTTGACCACCATCACTGCATATTTTTTTATATCCTTGTATCTTTCTCTCAGTCTTTATTCATCCTTGTAGTATATTTACAAACACGATCAGCAAAGCTAGCGACATCAAATATGACTGCATTACCTGGTATTCACATTTTATGATGCAGTACATGTAAAACCTTCAGTCTGTTACTGCTGAATAAGTTGCCAGAAGCTGCTAAGCTACTGGACTCATTTACCCTGTTTGAAGCCTGCAGCATTTGTTGCATTTCATCCTCATCTCAAACTATCCAACTATTTTTTTTGTGAACACTCTGTAGATGTTCCATTCTGTCCATGTTCTGACCTTTCAACTTTAATTGTATTTAGAGGAAGAGGATAAAACCACAAAGAGACAAAACTCATGAGCAAGGTGATGATTGTGTTGATGTGGCCCAAAAGACATCCGTGCACAATGGCACACTCAACAAACTCAGGCTGTTCTGTGAATGCTGTCATTCAGACACTGCAGTATGTTAGGTAGAACTCAATGCTGATGGTCTGATCTTGGGAGATCAATTTGCAATCTATGAATGTTAAAAAAAAAAAAACTAAATGGAAAGCACACTTCTGACCTGATTGAGCCCCATTCAGAAGTGTAAATCGCAGATTCTTCCACTTAAAGCTACTGTTTGGTCACAGTGAGAGACCAGCTGTCATTACCACTGAGTATCCTCATCATGAAATTTTAAATTTCAGTTTGACACAGAAGCCGTTTCAGTTTTGCTTTCTGCCTGAGTATGAGGTCAGTGCAGTTGGTCAAAATATGACTTCCAGGACCTCCAGTAAATCCAGAAGCAGTCTAGACGTGCATGGTGAGGCGGCTTTGAAGGGAAGATCAGCCAATTTTAAATCAGGTTTAATTTTTGACTTTCACGGATTACACGATGCATATTCAGGAATCTCATTTTTGTGCAGAAAACGTTCTTGAAACTCCAAAGAAATCATCCTATGGGTAAAATTTATGTAGGTGCAAAATTGTAAGATGTAAATCCAATTTGTCTGGAATAAAGTTGAGGACAAAACTACTGATATAGCAGTTAGCAGGCAGACAGGTTGAAAGAGCAAATAAACAGCTCAGTGTTTCATTTCATTAGAAATGATGTGACATCAGTGTAAATATTTAGATCTGCTTTCATATTTCTTTTGTGTTTACAACATGGCCATAAATACAGTATGTATAGTGTGAAAGCAGTCAGTTAGACAAATCTCCTGTAGAAACTGTAAAGCCTGCATTCACCAACTGAATTATATCTTGAAACTCACAATCTAACTGTAGATGATGTGCAGAAGCTTCTCTTCATCAGTAGCCGCATAAATAGCTTCATCTAGAGCTACTTATTGATGGTGATATGTTTGTACTCTAAAAAAGGACTGAGGTTAGCACAGATGTCTATTTTAAGCCAAATAAATGTAATAAAATATGGTTCGCCGCCTGTGTTGTAGTTCACTTTGGCTTTCCCAAAATGTTTAATTTTATGACAAGCTGGTTACAACAATTTCAGAAGGAGACGATTTTGAGAGATGCCTTCAACTCAAAACATCTCAAAACTTTTTCGGTGAATAGTTAATTCTCATTGTTCCTGTTGCCTCTTTTTCATTTGTCAGTTACATGAAATTTCTCCTTTATTTCCTTTTACAACAGGCTACACTTTCTTGGCAGAGAAGTCAGTTTTAGTTCTTGGACAAAGGCCAAAACCTGAGGAAAAAAATTGAAAAGACCTGTTGAAAAAGAAAAAAAACCTCACCAGGGAGTTTTAGAACAACTTCATTTTTTCTTTAAATTAGTTTCAGTGAGCCATGACAGCGAGCCAGCTTACATGATGCCAGGGTGAATCCAGTGAAGCTTTCAGCTACAATCTTTACATCTTTTCTGTTGCTGTTGCTGTTGTTGTCTATACGAGCTATAGTTATGGGGGGGAGGTTGAATTTTGTTGAATTTATTAAACAAGGGACTGATGGTGGGCCTGTGACTTTTAGGGCACATATGAGAAAATGGCTTATGGTAATCCAGGTCTGTGATGACTTTTTACTCACCTTGTTGTATTGTTTGTTCTGGTTCTTTGTGTGTGTTTTTTTGTATGTTTTTCTATATCATAGCGTTTTATGTAACCTGCCCAGCAAGTGTGCATGAGAAATAGAAGGTTTGCTAAAATCTAGCATGTTTACATCTTATATTTTTATAATAATGCCCATTACTTTCCCATTACTATAAATGAAAAGAAGAATGTAACGCAACTTTAGTCCTCTAGTGGTAATAATGATTGTGATGGGAAGGAAGGACAATGATATAAAAGGTGTAGTTGGAGAAATGGACGGGTCAAAAAAAAGAAAACACTGGAATCGAAGACACAAAACCGCTGTTAAGTTCATCCTTTGCACCATTAGGCAACATTGTTTCTTTTCATCACGACTGCTCTATAACCTTGCTCGTTGTACTCAAAACTTTACAGCGATTTTCAGCAGTTTGATGTTTTTAATCTGTGGCTTGTCTCCAGATACAGTGGTGGTTGTTTAAGTTTGAGTAAACCTTTTTCTTATATCTTTCCAGTTTATTATGGAATAACTTTTCTCTATCAAATGTAGTTTTTTTTTTTTTACTTACGTTTGACCAACATGTGTACTGGACTTTTTGTGTTCCTGCTGTGGTTCAAGGTTAACATCCAGACAAAACCAAAATATGTTGTTTGAACTTCAAGTGACTTCCCGCTGATAATGGAAGAGAAGCAGCAAGAGGCCAATTAAACCATGTCTTGGTGTCATTTTAAAGACACGGAAAGTCACCAAATTCCATTTAGTGTTAGCCATATGGGAAAAGAAAAGTGATAATTAGATATACAGTTGTGTAATACAAATGTAGTAAAGTGTACTAGACTAACTTGAACATTTGAGTGCTCGTCTTTTTTTGTCGTATTTGTCATTGTTTTCATTCTGGCAGCAGAACAAACTCTAAACACATTGTTGACATTTTATCACTAAATAAACTGAGATGGCTACCAGGAGAGCAAACACACCACTCAAAGTTCACCATTAGCATTCTACCGGAGTTTTGTTTATGCCCACTAGATGTATGTTAGTCTTAAATTCACTCTTCTTTTAGCTCTGGTCCAAAGCAGCATACTTCTATGCTGTTTATCACTTCAGATAAATGTTTAACCTTCCAAACTACCTAGCTGCTAAATGTGTCTTTTTTATATCCTTGTTCTGGGTATGCTGGCATTTTTACAAGGTTGCTGAGCATCAAATTAATATTTTCTGTTACAGTTGTGACTAAAATATATAAAGCATTATTGTGTATCTTCTGTAGTAAATCAGATCCGGTATAGTTGCAATTCAAAACCTTTACAAATACTAAAAGGAAATCAGAGAAACTGACTTGTTGTAATAATCATCCTGGGAACAAGAAGACTTGCTGTATTTCAAGAGTCTCCTAAGATTTCTCATCTAAAGACACTAGTTTTCTAAGGTTTGCAAAAAGCTTTTAGAGACATCTGTTGGATTTTTTTTCTGCAGCAATCACGTGATCACACATCTTCACCACACATCTGCACACAAATTCATTAGGTTCAGCATCAGGTGAGATGCATGCACGAAAGAAATGCATGTCCATGGCCCATCATGACATCACTCATTGTTTCCTGGACTGAAACATCAACATTAGTGTTGTGGCTGCCACCGTGTTGCTTTGTTGCAGTCATAAGTGACAATTTTTGAGTGGAGTGCCAAGCTAGCAAGCTCACATAGCTTCTTCAACCACCTGTAACAAGTGTTACAGGTGGTCGAAGAAGCATCTACAGCTGTGTTTTTATGCCGCATAAGTCTAATTAAAATGCTTCAAGGGGAACCAAAACCACAAATATGACAGAGAGATCCAATTAGAAGGCTCAGATTGATGGAAGAAGCCCCAATGACAGCTATCTGCTACATCTACCACAGTCTCAGCCTTAAATCCAAAAATGAGGTCTAGCTGTAAAATGTAGTGTGATCTAGCAGATGGGTTACTGTAACTCAAGGTGGCCTGGTCTGATGTAGCATGTTTTGTTTTACCTCACATGAATGGTTGGCTACATGTGCGCTACTTACCTAGGGAACACCTGGTTGCACTATGTGAATGTTACTTTGACATGCACCACCTACGTAAACATTGTTGCAGACCATGTACACAGTTTTATGGAAACGGCATTTCCTGATGGCTGCGGCCTCTCTCAGTAGGGTAATGTGTCCTGCCATAAATCAAACATGGTTCAGGAATGATTTCCACCTTCAGGTCCTAGTGGAATCCACTATTTGTGTTTTGGCAGCAAAAGATGCACCAATACTATGTTAGGCAGGTGGTCACATGTTATGCCTTATAATTTAGACTTTCTTCTTTAGCTAGGCTGTAAACATAACTACAAAACTAAAGTTGGACTTTTCTACATGAGTGTATGTGTTTGACATGTTTTGGAAGCCACACTTAAGTGGCCATTAAAAGAAATGGCCTAACTTTTTCAGCCTCAGTCAAGAAACATTGTTGAATCTTCATTATTAAAACAAATTTCACAAGATGCATTCGTTCTAGTCACTGTAATTAGCCTAATTGTCCTAAGGGGACAGTTCCTGTAGTTAAAACATGGTCAAAGTTGCCCTAAAATCGCCCACTAATATCTGAAGTGGGAAAACTGCTTATTTCCTGTACCAGTCAGGGAGCTTGTCGTTCCTTCCGTTGGCCAAAGGTGTCACCAAATCAATCTGGAGTGAAATCTTTATTATAACTCAGGAAGCAGAGAAAGGTGTTCCTCTTACTGTAACCAAGCAGTTACAGGAGCATTACGTTTTACACAGTCCTGTTGTGTCTGAATTTAAACATTTTTAATATTGCATAACTTCACATGCGGACCCACTGATTCTCTTCTTCCTGCTGCACTATTATTCATATTTTTTGCATCAGTATTAGATTAACAGAGTTTACAAAGAATAAACTAGGATCATTTACCAAGAAAATAAATTAAAGCTTTTTATTCTAAATAACCTTTTCTAGAAATCCATAAAATCCACTTTGTTTTACTAAGAATGCAAAAGACTCACTAAAAGCTTATTATGAATCAGTCTTTTAGTTGGTGGCACAGAGAGGAGCATTGATTACAGTTGGGAAAACTTGTTGCAATAGACATTTGAGGAGAATGTTATGTAAAAAAGACATAAAGGTTATAAACACACGTGATCATATAATTCTCAGTCCCACTTGTGATGTGTTTTCTGAGGGTCACAGAACAGGTGGAGGTTGGCAAAGCAGGCTCTCGCTTGTTGCTCGACACCTAAAAAAGACGTTTTAACGCAGGGCCCTTTCTGCAAACAGGATCATAGTATTAGCTTTTAATAGAGGACCCTATGGTGTAATTTCCTCAGTGCTTTACAAAAGAACACAAAGTAAAGCTGGAAAGAGAATCCAGTATGTCTGCCAACTTTTAAAAAAGTGGATTAAGAAAACTGTGGTGTGTTTACTGTCCACTTCATCTCCAACTTGACCTATCAACACCCTTTTTTAACATATGAATGGGTGACTCTTTTTTTTCTCTTATTTTATATAAAGTGACTTTTAGTTTGTCTGAGAGTAGAGGGCTGGCAAAAGGCAAACAGCAAGGGCAACAAATAAGCCTTTATGTTGTTCCTGCACCTGTGTGTGTGTGTGTGTTTTCCTGGCATTTTCTCTGTGAGAGCAACCCGCACATGCAGGGTGTAATTTGCAGAAATAGGCCAGTCATTTTATACCTGCAGGCTGTGGGCTGCACAAAGAGAGAGAGAGAGAGAGAGAGAGAGAGAGAGAGAGAATTACAAAGTATTTCCAGAGTAGAGAGTTTTGGTACTCTTGTAGTTTTAAGTGGTGACCCATAGGGGGGTTACCGTACAGGTCAAACACTGCACTTGTTTCATTGCAAACTCTAATGAAAAGACACGCAGAACATCAAGATTCATGCATTCATGGAGGGACATGAGCATAGACTGAGATGCACTAAAAGTGATTATACAATGAGTTGTAAAAAAACAAAGAATAAATCTATATTATTATTAAATAATACACAACATATTTAAAAGATTTATATTTTTTAAAAGTTGTATTTGACTGGATTCAAGCACAAAAGAGTTAGCAAACTCCGGAGGGGGCAAGAAGGAATAACCTTTTCCTTCCTCAATTAGCCCAATTAATCCAAATCAAACTAGCCAATCACCGCGCCAATCAATCAGCGAAACAAACCCGATTTTTCTTGGAGATTTATTTATTTTCCTGTGGATTTTCCGCTCTCTCCTGAAGCAGCGGCGGCAGCAGCAGCTCGGCGCTCGGCTCAGTGGTGTTAAACGAGACTGTAAGCTAGGTGGCCGCACGATCACATTTATCGCGCCGAAGCTGTGCCAGACGCACATGGGATCCGTCCTGCTTACCGGGGGATCTTCAGCACCGGCAGCCGAGCGGAGGGCACCGTCAGCCCGGTCAGGAGGAGCGCTCAGCCTGCCTGGACTCTTCCGCTGACGCAAAACAAACGCACAGACACACACACACAAACACACACACGCAGAACAAACACTACACATTTCGGAGGTGATATTCTTCCTTCCTGAGACACAAAGTGTTATTTATTTATATCGTATGCGAGCCTGACAGTCAGCCGCGGCGGACAAACTGCGTGTTAGCGCGGGGAGGTCGGACTTGTTTGGCAGGGGAAACACTGAAACACACGCGAAAAGACTCCCGTTCTGTCGCCCCCCTTCTTTTATTTCCTGTCAGTTTTTTTTCTTCTTCTTGCGATTTATTTCCTGCTGCCAAAACCAGGAACCCGGGACTGAACCCTTACTCCGAGGATGAAAGAAAACTAGATTTGCTTCGAGGCTTTGAGGTTGTTTTACTGGATTTATTTCGCTGTGGAGGAAAAGCGATCCGGGAGCGGAGCGGTGCGCAAAAAAGCCGAGGTCTTCCTCCTCTCTTCTCTCCGTCCTTTCTATCTCTCCATCTATCAATCTGTCTACCCATCCTCTTCTATCTATCTGTCTCTCCATTTGTTTCCATGTTTTAGGTCCGTGCGATTTTGCTAAAATGCATCATCAACAGCGGATGGCAGCTTTGGGAACAGACAAGGAACTGAGTGACTTACTGGATTTCAGCGCGGTAAGGAAATCCACCTTCTTCTCTTATCGCTAATATGAATAAAATGACAGGTATCATGTGAGAGCAAGCCGTAGAGGAGAATAAAGGCGTTCTGTAGGCTTTACATCCACCACTGTTTACATTTTTAATGTATGAGTTGCACGGCACATAGCCCAGCCTGCATATTTTAGCCTTCACTCAGTCTTTTAACTATTTGCACAAAAAGTTGTGTGTTTATGTAGAGTAACTTGCAGAAAGTCAGTGCATATTGTTGGTTTTGTGTTGTTTAATTTTTTTGCTTGTGTGTGCAGAGAATTGTGATGCTGCATTAGTAATTTTGTTGTCTTATAGATGCGAAACAGCGATTTGAAAATGTTCCCAACATCCATGGTAGTATATCTCATTTTAAGTCATTTTTTCCTTCATGTGTAGCCTGATTATTGTTGTTGTTGTTATTATTTTTTATCTTTCTACCCATGATAGGATTTAGTAAATGTTTTTCCTTTTTTCTATGTGACTTTCTAGGCTGCTCCATGCACTCTGCACCGTTTCGTACAGAATATTTCATGCAAATAAAAAAAAAAGAAAAAAGAAAAAGGCTCGATGTTGAATCATGAACCTGCATGACAGACAGCTAGACAGCCAGCCGAGGAGAGGGAAATGTGTCATACTTTGTCCCCGCAGTGTAAATATTCCTGCAGCATTGCTGTTAAATGTCCAAACCCGCGATTGGGTTTGAAAGTGTGCGTGTGTTTTTAAAGAGAACAGCCTGAGTGGTGAACTTGACGGACAGGAAATAGAGTCCCCGCTCTCGCCCATGTTTTCTCTGCGCCTCTCCTCCTCTGGGAGCAACTTTGGTCTGAAGAGGAGGAGGAAGAGGGGGGAAAAAAATCAGAAACACCCCTAAATGATGAGAGGGGAAAAAACTGACTTACATTAATCCGGTTATGAAACGTTGAGAAGCAGCATGAACATAATGGTATCATAATATCATAATAGTATTAGGGACATGGGTACAGTGATGCTGCATAACATGCAAATAGAATTTACCTGCAATGTTGTGAGTTATTATATTAATTTTAATACTGTAAAAGCATAATATCACAGCCATGGCCTGTGCATGCAAGTGACTTAACAGGAGTGTGCTACAAATAATTTTTGATGAGAAATATATCATAAAATATACATTTTTACAGGAATGAAATGCCAAAGAGAAGATAGTGTGTCTCATGACTGACTGAATGCACAGCTGAGGCCTGCTAGAAAATCTGTTGTTAGAGCCATGCAACCTACACATTAGTGTCTTGTAATGCACTACCCTTTTTTTATTATTTGAGTGCAACATGTTGATAAGAACTTGTGCATCAACTCATACAAGTTAACCCCTGTTGCATTTTTTTTAGATTTAATAACTTCATACACACATCAGAATATGTCTATAGAAAAATTGTAATTATAGAACACACACTCTCTTAGCTAAGTAGGTCTCTATTTACCATGTTTACAGCAGAACTATCGTTAAAGTCCATGTAGAAGAATAAGAAGTGCCCAAAGTCGACGGAAATCACGACTAATTTCCAGTTTAGTGGCACACACAACATATTCAATTACTTTGGGAATAGTGGCATATATTTAAAAAGAAGCAAAATAAAAGGCTCAAATTATTTTACAAATTTTAATCCTGTACAATGGTTAACTGAATATTTTAAATATGATATATTTGATTAAATAAAATAAAATAAAATAGACTCAGTAAATTGCTTTATAATTCCAATGGCAAGGAGATGCTGCTGTGATACAAATATTCTTCATAGTGCTATTATATCTAGTAAGCCGGGTTATATTATAAATGGTATAAAAGGTTGTTTAGATATTATATCATAGGTGCAAAATGCCGAAAAGTTCAATCAGAAGTTAAATTATGCACAAAAGTAGAAAAATAATTATTGTCCTTAAGAGATAATGCATTAATATTAAAGGCATTTTCCCTGGTTTAAAAACTGAACAGGTTTTTAAGATATGTCAATCAGCCCGTCTTAATTTGAAAAAAAAATTTCAAACAAAGGAGGGCAGCAGCAGCTAAAATGTGTCTCCGCTCATTATAAACGCAGACTGAACATTAATTTATTCAATCATCTGTCCTTACACGCCCACAAGCTGACACCAGCAGCTCAAAGCAGTTAGACTGGGATATCGATAGACCCGCTAATAGTCCGAGTTAGATCGTTTATCTCCCCAACGCTTGTTTTCCCTCTTTATTTGTCGCAGCTGTGAGAGAGATTGAATACACAAGCAAGCAACCTCCTTGTTCGGCAGACGCACTTCCAGGCCCAGCAAGCAGCATTAAGAACAGTGATGGATCAAGTGTTCGCTGCTTTGGGTCAGGGTTTAATTTATCAGAATTCTGGTTGATCTGAAATAAAACCAAAAGCCTCTTGAACGCCTTGACTTAGTACAGTCTTGTACCGTCTGTAAGTGTGAAGCTCGGAGTGTGTTTGCGGTCAACCATGCCAACACACGGGCCTGATGTTCATCCAGAGGGGTTATCTGTGAGGGTCAGATGTCTCACTTTGATAGCGTGAAGTGTTCTGTTGTAAAGCTTTACAGTAGCTCATCTCGAAGCACGGCAGGAATCAGTATTCAGCTTCAGTCTGTCTTAACGTGGGCTTGATTTTCCTGTAGATGTGTAGAGCAGATGGTGACTAGTTCTGATGATTATCTCATATGTTTAAGTCAGATATGAAGTAGATATGAAGTGTTTCATTCCAAAATAAGCCATCCAACATTTGGCAAAAGTGACACTTTAGAATGAAAACATATTTTTCACCAAGGTGAGCAGGCGATATAAGTGGTCCTGTTTATTTTTCACAGATGCTGAAAGAGGAATTTGATTTCTCTCCGCTTCACAAAAATAATCCCACAGTGTTTTGGAACACCAAGTCTTCATTTCAGTGTTTAGCTCTGAGCTGGGATTCTCTGATTAGGATTGAGTGCAGACCTAAATGTGTCCATAGCATCAAGTGGAAAACAGAGAAGGGCCAAAACCTTGCATCAAGAGGTGCTGACCAAAGTCAGGAATCTGATTTCTTGACTAAAACTCCAAAATAAAAACTTGTACATTGAATTTTACTTTTAATATCAGTGCCTTTGATTCCCTTTTTAAATTAGGATATGACATCATTCTGTAGATGATTTTATTTTGAATTATTTAATTATTTTACAGCAGCCAATAAAATTCAATCAGCACGATACCTAAGAACATTACATTTTCTTGTACCTCTCCTGAGGTTGACTGCAAATAATTTATTTTTTCTTATATAAAAGTGCATAAAGACAGGATTACTTTGAGTTCAATTTTCTTCTAAAATTTACACTTGCATTGGTTCTCTAAATTTCTATATATTTAAAAATGTTACTCTCTAAAGGACTTGAACGTTAGGGACTTGATCTGGACTTGGAGTGGGAACTTTGATTTAAGATACTGACTTCTGGACTCCCCTCTTCCCATGACTTGGAACTTTCATGTTTTGATGAAGGACTGGATTTGGGATTTGAGTTTTCACTTGTTGGACTTACGTCATCTTCTCATGATTAGGAACTTGCCTGTCTCAACATTGGACTGTTGACATGTTTGTTAAGATGTGAAATATCTTCTCTGCAGGACTTGACCCTTACTCATCTTAACTCTGGGATCTTTTGACCTTGCATTGGGACTTGGCTTTTAACTTTTTGGAACATGACCTTTGACCCCTGGAACTTGCACATTTTGATGAAGGACTCGACCGTTTCACAAAATAATTCATAACATATTGCTCTTGATTTGGGATATGATTTTTCATTTGTTCGAGTGCACTTGCCCTGGACTTGCTTATCTTCTCATGGACAGGACTTAGACCTTGCTTGTCTTTACTTGGGACATGACTATGATTGCATCGATTTGGGTCTTTTGACTTACTGGAGCTTTACACTTGACCTTTGTTGGATTTAAACATGACCCTGGATTTACCTGCCAGTCTTGATGTAGGACTTGACTTGGACATGTTAGTCTTGATATGGGTGTTGTTGCCCATATGTGCACATGCGTGACCTGGGACTTGTTTGTCTTCACTTGGGACTTGACTATAAATTTCTTGGCATTGTTTTGGATCTTGACATTTAACTTCCTTGACCTCTCCTGGGATATGACCCTGGACATACCAGTTAGTTACAAAATTGTTTTGCAAAACTGCATCTTTTTTTTCCTTAAAAAACAAAACAAACGGCATAAAATTCTTGGAAAGATGCATACATTGGTTTAATTTTCCTTACAGAGTTCCTGAAGTTCTTGTATAGCAATGAGAACTTCTGTGACAACTTTGACTTCTTGAAAAACAAATGGGGCATTTCTCAAAGTCAAGTGTTTGGCACTTGAACAGATGTATCTTATTAGTATTAAATCAACCAATACCCAGCCCTAGTCACTTTGGACACTTTCCTTGGTAACATCCACACAAAGATTCCTTCCAAAACAAGACATCATGCATTTAAAAAACAGACAGTATACCCTATGGAGAAAAAAAAAAAGGGGGGGGGGAGTACATGTTACCATTAAATTTATGACATTTCCTAATAAGACCATAATGAGATGAGGGGCTGACAGCTCTCAGCCAAATGTTGGATTGGCGTTTTGGAATGAAGCTTTTCACATGTAGCTGCATTGACGTTTCTGTAGAGATGTGTCTTGCTGTGTGCAGTGTCAGTGCTCTCGGAGGTAATGTGCACTCTGTTTGTCTTGTAGATGTTTTCCCCTCCTGTTAGCAGTGGAAAGAACGGGCCAACCTCCCTGGGGAGCGGACATTTCTCCGGCTCAAGTACGTCAGCTTTCTCTTTTTTTGTTTTTCCTCCCTCACTTCATCATCTTCTTTTTCTTCTTTTTCTCCTTCTTCTTCTGCTCTTTTCCTCAGCCTCCTCCTCTCCTTCCTCTTACACCTGCTCACTGCTGCTTTGTTTGCTGTTTGAATTTTCTAATGTGGGTAACAGTGTTCAATACGTGGATATGCAGTTTTTGGTTTTTATGCTGTGTTGCATTGTGGGTTACTTTATATTTCAAGCGGACTTGAAAGCCAAATGAGATTTGGCTTGACGATTTAAGAACACAGCTTACTCATACTGTTTATATTTTTACATTACTCGTATTGTGTACAAACAATAACATTGCTTGGTTTGATTATATGACTTTGAATATCCTTAAATCTGTCTCATAATACTTTCCTACATTGTTTGTAGAAAAATGGTCTCCGTATTATGTATTTTATTTAAACAACAAAAAACAAATCACCCAGTTTCTTGAATCCGGGGACATTGTTGTTTTTAACATTATTCAAAAAAGAGGAAGTAGATAATTCTCGAGTTAACTCACAATTCAGTTCATTAATGGGCGACTGCCAATATATCCTCAGTGATGTGTCTGCTGTGCATCATCCCTAACCCCCTGCATATATACGCTCAGAGAAGTAAATACAAACCACCCATTACTTTTTTGTTTCAAACTGATCGATAGATACCTTTTAGCCACTACATGAAAAAGCATGAGGTGATAACACATGTTTATTAAATGATCAGTTGCACAACCTGCAACTTGTATGGTGCTAGTAACACCATGCTGACCTAGGGAATGTGGACTTCCACGCTGGCACACTTCCACTCATTTACCTGTACTGAACATCAGCCATAAAATGCCAGGTCACCACAGCTACATTTTCTAGTGTGTAAACCTCTCCACTATTCCCCGACACAAAAAAAAATAAAAAAAAATGAAAGAAGCATCACCTTGTAGCACTGCTCAGCTATTGCACTTATCACAGAGTTTAATTTTCAAGGAGTTAAACCAGAAAACTGGCGAAATTAAATTATGCAAAAAATGTGTTAACTGAACCGTTAAGTTAGCAGTTGATTTATGTTAAAGTAGTGCTAAAGTTTTGATTAAGTAGTAATACTATTCTGTCATCCTAAAGTTAATTCAGCCTCTTAGATTTATGGTGATCCGCTGATGACAGGCAGTCAGGAATATCAACCTCCACGCAGAGACTCATTTATTTGGAACAATAATCAGTCTCAGTCCTTCCACAAAGGTTTATTAGATGCTTCAAAGCAGCGTATGCCATGCATCTTAGAGCTCAGCATTACTAAAAGAAGACAACAGTAAAACTGCTGGACCAACATGGCCTACTTTAATTTAGTATATTCGTTTAAATGTTCCCATGCTAATAACTCTGGACTTGATCGACTGTCAACTTGACTTTAGTGAGGTGCAGAATTAAAAGAGAAAATTGAAAAAGCAAAATATTGTGTATTCTGTCCCAGTTTGCCAGTTTTACCACTGTTACATATGACTTCTCACATTGTGTTAGCTGTAGGTTGTGTCTTTTGGGGGGCATGGCCACAGTTAGCCAGCTTAGCGTTTTAAGTTAGAGATTACAGTGTAAGTATAGTCCAGTCATTTATTGAATTTGTCACTTGGTTCTTATTATATCTGTTTTGCTCTTTGTTTTTTTGTATTCAGGATTGCTTGTTTGTTTGTTTTTTCATATGTATGGGAAGAATGGAGCTGGAGATTATTGGATTGGATCCTTTCTGAGCTGAGCATGAAGTCAAAGTTCTTGATTTACTGGCAATCTACATTGGTACCCCACCCATTGTATGAAAAGTGAGCTTTTTTCAATGTGTGTCTGGGATGACCCTTAGAGATACGGACATCTGAGCAGGATGCCTCCTGGGCTCCTAGGTGAGATGTTTCAGGTACGTCCAACCATGAGGAGACCCTGGGCCTGATCTGTCGCAGGAATACCTCGGTGTACCACCAGAAGAGGAGGAGGTGATCAGGTCCAAAGGAGGTCTAGCTATCTTTGCGTGGACTGTTGCCCTCTTGTGCAGCTCCTTCTGCTAATGAAAAGTAGAAAGATAGATAGATAGATAGATAGATGGATGGACGGGTGGTCTTAATGTATCCAAGATATATTCAGAAAGGGCTGAAATCCACTTATTGAAATTGCCTCCTGGGGATATCTAAGACCCATTCTGGCCAGATCTAAGACTGAAAGCAGATTAGGGCAATAAACTTGTACTGTAGCTGTTTTCCATGAAAATGATTCATCCATTCATTTCTGCTCCTTTGTGGTTAGCCATTACCCTGTTAAATGAGCAAAGCTATTATTTTTGTTACCAGACATCTTCTTCAGCATTACTCTTCTTCTCTTTTTTTGTTTAGCAGTTTTGAAACAGCTTCAGCCTTTGGAATGGTTGAGACTTTTGATCACATAGGCTGACATGCACATATGTAAAAACATATTTGCTCCATGATTTTATCAGTTATCTTCATGAAAAATAATGTTACTGAGGTGCTGTAATTAATTGTAATAGTATCCTTGGAAGTGCCTGCTATGCTTCTGTTCTGGTTCAGCCAATGAAGTGAAAGGATGAAAAAAGAAGGCAGATGCTGTCCTGTGCATCTTATACTGTATGTTGATAACATTTGCAATGGGTACGTAAAACAAATTTGCATTACTCAGTGAGGTGCATTCATGTTAATAAGCACACGCTCTCCACCTTTTGCCACCTCTGTGGTTGGATGCATCGTTCTTTGCTTTGAGATCACATTGTATGTTTGGGTGCATTTTCCTCATGTGTTTCACAGGATTGCATTGCGGTATGTCTGGTGTATGTTCGGCAGCATCTGCAGTGTTTATTAATCAGCCTTCAGCCACCATACCAGTAGGATACTTTCTGTTTAAAGTGTTTTCTGGAAGGTCTTCACAGAAAACAGCCGGGTCCTTTCTGTTGCTCCCGCTCCTGTTATTTGCCTCTAAACGGCGTTCGGAAGCCATTTTGTTAGTTGGCTGGAATACAGAGAGATGGCGAGGCATCTTCTTTGTTTACTGCTTCGTTGTGTGGTTGTTGTTGTTTGTGCTCCGCGGTTTCAGTGATGTTGTTTGCTCCTGTGCCGTGCATACAAATGCGAGGGAGGATGACAAATGTTACGATTTTTGGCAAAAGAAAAAAAAAGTGAATTTGTAGCGTTTTTTAGGCCTTAGGTTTGCTGCCTCAAAGTGTATCTTCATGTTAGGATTGTTGTTGTTTTTTTTCTTTTTCTTTTGATACAGGAACACACCGTGGAGTCACACGCGCATACGCTTACCCTACTATACAAATCACACTGTGTTTCCCATACACACACATCTAAATATCCTCGTGTACACACACGTGCGCGCGCGCTCTGCTCACCCCTGCTGTGGCTTTTTGCAGGCCTCGGCATTTTGATGAGCCTGGTGCTGTTTGTGAATGCAGCTAATTAGAACTCTATAGACCTACACAACCATGAGAGGAGCGGTTTCCAAAGGCTGGGTTGAGGCCATAGGCTGGGACGTGCTGACATGGAATGGGGTCCATTCACTGTAGACTGACAGGAGTTACTCTGCTTTGAATGATGCACTTTCATACATTTGAAATTTTGTGTTCATGCTCAGTCCTGTAAAGTATTTACTTCTGTTTGTAAATGCATACCTTAAGCTGTTTATACTCTTCCAGTTAAAGTCACATAAATGATGATTTCAAACTTTGATCGTACAAATTCTTGATGTTTCATAAAAAGAGAACTTTGTGTTTCTTCACACAGCCAGTAAGTAGGCCTACCTAAAGTTAGACTTTAGGAAATTAAGATTTCTATTAGCTAATTTTCAATCAGTTTCTTTACTTCTCTGCCATAAAAAATTGATGGGACATTGTTGTCACCCTGCTGAGTCAAAGGTCAGGGGACGTGGACACCTAAGTTTGTGAATGCATCAATGTCAAATTGGTGCCATAGGTGCATCTACTAAGAATCTCAGATGAGTTCAAATCTCAGTAATCTCCACCTCGCAGTCAGGGGTCAGGTCACGTTTTCTGAAAATCGGGAAAAACATGACTTAAAAGGCCAGTAGTATGACTCAGAGCTTTGGTAGCCATACTAATGAATGATCCTGATAAGTTTAGAAATGTCAATCAAGAAAACATTTGTGCATATATAAATGAATGGATACAACATCATCTTATCACCTTATTATATACTGCTCTATGGGTACCCTCATAGACCAAATGATGCAATAGTCTCGCATAACTTAGCTCACAATAGTTTAAACATTTTCAATATGCTGAGCATAATAACCCAATAACATTTATCACCTTTTGACAAAGCATTACAAGTTAATGCAAACCTTTCTGCTGCTCATAAATTTCTCTGTAGACCCTTGGTACTCTAAAAAACGTGCTGCATAGGTTCCAGTGTAAAGAACATGTAATAAAAGCACTGGTTTTCCATAATATTGTAAGGACACAGGTATTTGCACGAAAAGTAGGTAAATGGTAAAATGGCTTGTATTTGTATAGCGCTTTACTAGTCCCTAAGGACCCCAAAGCGCTTTACACATCCAGTCATCCACCCATTCACACACTGGTGATGGCAGCTACATTGTAGCCACAGCCACCCTGGGGCGCACTGACAGAGGCGAGGCTGCCGGACACTGGCGCCACCGAGCCCACTGACAACCAACCAGTAGGCAACGGGTGAAGTGTCTTGCCCAAGGACCCAACGACTGAGACTGTCCGAGCCGGGGCTCGAACCGGCAACCTTCCGATTACAAGGCGACCTCCCAACTCTTGAGCCACGATCGCCCTAGGTGACGGATTTTGTTCTTTTCAAAGGTTACGTTGAATTGAGATGATGTTTTGTTGAGCTAAGTGTACCCAGTATTGGTTGTTTTTTCACTTGAGCTGATTTAATGTTAGCTTGGCTGTTATCTTAGGACGGTGGCACATGAGATTGACCTGTATATTAGCAGATTAGCAGATGCCAAGTGTCGGCATCCTTGTTTAAAAAAAAAAAGACTCTACAGTAATATAGAGAAAATCCCAACAGTCAGACAACCGTCTCTGAGCAAGCAGTTGGGCAACAGTGGAAAGGAATAACTCCCCTTTAACAGGAAGAAACCTCTGACAGGACAAGACTCAGCAAGGTGAATGTTGCTACATTCAACCTGCTGTTAGTTAGCAAGCTGATTTACACTCACTTACTTAGAAAAGACATATGAAAAGGATCTCTTCCAAGCCTTTTTAGGGCATCGTTTAATTGTACCCTGATGTGAAATTTTACTTTAGTTTGAGAATTAAATGGACCACTGATCACCGAGCAGTACCTGCTTTCAGTACAGTTTTTGATCTTTGGTTCTGTGGGCACTGCTCCACAGTAATTCACATTTCCACTAACACATGTCTTTGTGTTTAAATTCCTATATATCCTAACTAAAGAAAGTAGCCCGTCCTGTAGAAAATAGGTGGTGAAGGAAAGTTTGGATGTAAGAAGAGCCTGGAGGTGTTGAATATAAAAATAACGTCTCAGTGAGACGAGGCAGAGGGCTAAAAATATTTTGTAGGATTTGGTTTATCTGATGCTTTTGAGGATAAGGAGTGACATTTTCCCAACCATGTCTTTATGTAGAGATTGAACTCTGAAATGACAGCCTTCACACAAAGCTGTGAATGTACCTCTCCGTGTAAGCCCTTGTATTTCTGCCCATAAATTCACCTTAAAACACAAAAGCATCTAAACATGAACACCGCACAGTCTCGGCTGACATGCTCAGCCCACGGTCATCACCAACCAGGAA
The DNA here is from genome assembly GCF_963969265.1 of Rhamphochromis sp. 'chilingali'. Classification (NCBI taxonomy): domain Eukaryota; kingdom Metazoa; phylum Chordata; class Actinopteri; order Cichliformes; family Cichlidae; genus Rhamphochromis; species Rhamphochromis sp. 'chilingali'. The sequence continues at coordinate 37,104,604 of NC_137930.1, read as the reverse complement.
GTGGATTAGGCGTTTTAATTATTGAGAGATTTCGCTGTTGTTGTTGTTGTTTATTTTGGGATCATCCCTGGAAAGATAATGCACACTTCAAACTCGGTGTGTGTGTGTGTTTCTAATCTCCTCCTGGATGAAGCCGTTCAGTGAGCGGCTTCACTCTGCCTGTCAAAACCACCGCCGCTGCCACCACTCGTCTATTTCAGGTCTTGGCTGGTTTTGGTGTTTTCCTCTTTTTTTTTTTCTTTAAAAAAAAAAAGCCGTTGTAACCTCTCAGATCCGCTGTTTGTCTCCCTGTCAGTGGTGTTGGAAGGCGACCGAGATGTGTGTGTGTGTGTGAGCGAGCGAGAGCGTGTAAATGTGTGTGTCCTCAGCAAAACGAAGGTTGAGCATTGGAAAAAAAATGAGTGCAAGAGATTTGAGGCATTGATTTTTGAATTGTCTGTCTGAACAAGCAAATATGTGTGGGCAGGTGTTTATGTGTGTAGTTGGGACCATGGAGGGTGGGGGTGGGAGGAAAGAGAGGTTTGGCAGTGTGAGGGCAAACCATCAACCCTGCTGCCATGTGTCTTAAAGTTGGCACTGAGAGATGAAGGAAGTGTTTCCTGGAAGCAGAAAGAAACAAAGGTGACAGAGGAAGGAAAGAAGGAAGTAAGGAAGAAACAAAAGAAGGAAAGAACAGAATAAGAGGAATTTTAAATAATTGGACACAGAAATAAAATCAAATTAAGATGAAATAAGAAATGAAAAGTTACGCAAGTAATAAAAACTCAAAGAAATTGTGTAGTAAGGAAAGTAAACAAGGGATGGAGCGGAGCTAATGGAGAAGTAGGAGAGGAAGGGGTAACAATGAAACGGAGAGAATGAGGGAGAAATTTTAGAGGGACGTAACATGAAAGAAAGAACCGAAAAAAGTTGAAAAGTTGAAAGGAAGCAAGAAACAAAGGAAATGGAATATAAAGGGTTAATGGAGAACTGATTTAAAAAAGTAAGAATTTAATGGTGAGTGAATGATGGACAAAAAGAACAAAATTAGATGGTAAATGTCAAAAGAAACACAGGAAATACGAAAAGGGACAAGAAGGCATAACTATAGCAAGAAGGAAAAGAGTGAGGAATAAGAGAGGAACGATACTACTAAAGGCGTTTAAGAAAAGACTAACACGAGGAAGGAGGGAACTGATGAATCAGTGAAAGGAAACAATGGGAAAAGGAAAAGGGAAGGGATATGAAGAAATTAAAGATAGTAAAGGTTAGCAAAGAACTGAAACAAGGAAGTATAAGACAGACAGACAGACAGAAAGAAGACACATTTTGAAGTTTGGTGCTGGAGTGACTCAAACCAAGACTGGGATTGGTGTCCTGTCCTTTATCATTTCATCATCATCGTCAGTATTTTAATTATTAATGGGCTAATTTCACTTGCTGTGTGCTTTTATTTAAGGAATACTCACAGGTTGTGTTGCTTGACTTCATCAGAAAACCAGCAAACTGTCTTTTTTCTTTTCTTTTAATGGGTTTATTGTAAACCTTTTCTGACCTCTTCAGAGAGGCAGGACTCATCGGCCTGGTCACCAGGAGGGTGGAGAAGAACTGTGTTGCTTTCTGTGGTGCCAGCAGAATACATGACATCACTAATGTTATGGGTTAAGAGGTTACTGTTATTTCCTGGATTTCCTGGAGTGGACCAGGCCACTCAAAGCCAACATCAGAACCTCCACATGAGTTTATACATGTTTTGGTATATATTCCTAAAACACTGTAAAGTACTGTACTGTAGTTTTTAAACAATGTTTACTCTAAACCATGTAGTTGCACATGCTCATGGTTCTAAAGAAGATTCAAATGAAACAGTCTGAGGCTGAAAGCAAATCTTCCTTAAATATGAGCCAAAAACAGCCACCGCAGTGTGGCTTACTGTTGGGTTTGTATGACATTTTGGACAGCTCCTGAGCTAGATGGCACCGAGAAATAAGATATTCCAATGTAAATATACAAACAATACTTTTGAGAAGAACAAATCCATAGCTGGTTGATGTTTCTCTTTTCATTAGATTTGTTGGGGGGAGAAAAACATCAGCGTTCCTCCTTTAAAAACATCATCTCTTTGAATGATCGCCAAATCAGTAAGCTTTATCCCGTTTTATTTTTGTCCCACCTTCCACCCCAGTGTCTTCTTTCTTTTCCTGTCAAAACCAAAGACAAACAGAAGAAGAAAAAAAAACGCAGCAGCTCTGTCGCCTTTGCCAGTGAGCTTCACGCATTAGCAGAGAAATTTGGGCAAGGGCAGATACAGCCCCGATGGCATGCCTGATTTTTGTTCTCCTAATTGGCATAGCTTATTAAGTCACAGTTCACAGCGGAGAAAAAAGGGGGTTGCTTTAATAATATCCCCTCTCCCGTTTGATTTGATGCACTTGTACCGAGACAGATAACGCGCTTCAGCGCGGCGAGTGACGCCCCCACCACCACCCTCTTGTCTTTATTCAGTCAAATCTGCCTCCGTTACGCCCGTCACTCAAAAACACCCCGGCTGGTCGCTTTCAAAATAGAGATGGAGAGCAGGAGCCAGTCGCTCAATACCTCACCCTCCCACCTTCTCTCTGCCTCTGAGGCTGTTAAATTGTCTCATTTCCCCGGCAAGGCGATGCAGAACGACTCACAAAAACACCCAACCATGCTCTTAATTGTGGTGCGGATTAGGGATTAATAGGCGTTTTTAGCCATAATGGCAAATATTATTAGCCCCATTTGCTTTTCTAATGCTAATAATGACTCTGCTAATAATGGCAGTGATTTCAAGGTTAGCGCCTGTAAGTACTCGGCATGGATTTGTGTGCTTTTTCTTTTTCTCAAAGCTCAGGAGATTGACGTGCCGCTTGCTTCGACGGGCCGGCTCGCTACCGAGTCGGAGCTCCATATGTTTTCCCCGAAGACGACACTGAAAGGTTAGGGGCTGGGCTGAGATCTTAAGTTTAGAGTAGTCTTGCTTTTCTCAGTTGCCACTGAGCTTGGTCCAGTTAACATTTTTTTAAAATTTGTTTCTGTGTTTTGGGCTTTGCTTTCAGCAGAAATGGATTAAAAGAGGAGATCCAGATCCTCTGTTTCTGGTGACTTGGTGAGATAAGCTGATAATCCAGACTTTTTGTGTGAGTTCAAGCTAACTTTGTTGGGTAGTTGAGAGGTGAGGAGTTGCAGCTAACTTGTTGTTTAGGCTTGCTTTGGTTATTGTCAGTGAAAATGTATGCAGATGCGAACTGATCCAGTGCTTCTGGTTAAAATAGAATAATTTTCTCTTGCTAAACTGAATTCTAAAGCTTTAGTTTGAGTTTATTTGACTGTGTTTCGATCAGATTTTTGTTTCAAGGTAGGAACAGTTTCTGTCATTGTGAGCTAGTTTTCCAATGGTCATTGGTTCTTACCATCCGGTGGTGTTTCCAGTTCAAAAAAGAACAATGCAAACTCATGTGTGAGACTTGTGCTGAAAGCATTTTCTTCTGGGCTTGGTGTTTGGTTCAGTTTAAGCACCAAAGTCACCTGTAAGGTTTAGGCTTCAGTTACGCAGGCTTAGAGACTAGTTGCCGACCACTGGTCTGAGATAAAAATGTATATTTCCTCACCATTTGCGAGTTGTTGCTGGAGGTTGCTGTGGATTTTTTGCCAAAGCCCCATCACTTAGGCCTAGAGACCAGTCAGGGACCTCCTGCCTCCTTTCCCAGAGTTTATTAAGCAAACTGTTTGATTAATGGTTTCAGGAGGTTGCTGGCAGTTGCTAGCTTAGTTGCTTAGTAGTAAAACTGTGAAAAGTGCACCTGATAACCAGTGTTGGTCAAGTTACTTGAAAAAAGTAATTAGTTACTTAGTTACTTTTTAAAACATGATTTATCCCCTAAATAGGTAATAAAGCGATAGATCTTTCAGCCCAATTCTACTTTTTCTACATAATCCATCATACAAAATGTAATCAAATGGAAAAATCTCTTTTTAAAACTTGTTTTTATTAGTTTTAATCTTTTAACGTTATGCATCAAGCAAACATTAAATTATATGCAACATTCTCTGACTGGAAGAAATTTGTTTAACATTTAAACCTATTTTCTGCACATTCCAGCACAGAAAATAAAATATTTTTTGTGTTTACACTCACTCTTTCAAATAGATGCAAGTAAAACACAGCAGAAAATAAATAAAATCAAAGACTCAGCAGTCCTGTTGCTCTAGTTAGGCGGAGGTTTGCCCTGGTGCAGGTGTGCCGCAGCGGTCTGTGGAAGGATCCGGCAGTTTCTCTGTGAATTTCACATTCCAGCGGCAGCGTATTTGGTGCTTTTTTCACTGTAAAAAGAAGTTTTCTTCCCACGCAGTGAGCAGCGGACACTAATGTTTTTGTCACTTTTTACGGAGTCAAACTCAAAGTAAGGTCAGTACTTCCACGCTTTAAACGCTGCACGCTCATACTCTCTCCCGCACTCGTTATATTATCCATTGTTGATCTGCACACAGCTGTTGCCACGAACGTCGCACTCGCTTACGTCACTGTCATGAGACATTTTCGCAAAAAAATTACGGTTTTAGTAACACAGTAATGCAGCGTGCTTACGGGAAAGTAACAGTAATCTAATTACCTTTTTTGCAATAGTAACTCAAAAAAAGTAATGCGTTACTGCACATCTCTGCTGGTAACAACCTGGTAACTGAGACCATCTTTCTTCATAGTAAACTTTTGAAATGCGTTTGTTGCAGTGGTCAGGCACAACTTTACCTTGATGGCATCTGTTCACCTTTCATGCTGGCTAACGGTGACCATGGCAACTAAGGTAATGTAAGGAGGTTTCTGTTGCAACAACCTCTTTGTAACCAATTTCAGTCAGGGAATACACATTTTTCTGTAGCGACTTGTTGTCAGATGGTCACTAACAGGTCTCCAAGCCTTTCTTACTGAGTCCTTACATAAAGCTCTTGCTTTGGTTTATAATATGGCATTCACACCATTAAATCCCATGTAAGAGAGCTTCCTTTTGGTCAGCCATGGCATGGGCAGTACAGTAGGTTGTCTAATAACTAATACTTCATGTATTTCTTCAGCACATGGCCTCTCCATGTGTAATGCATTCTATCATTCTGCATTTATAACTAATTTTCAGATCAACTGACCAGTACTAGCTAATTTCATTTTTATACACTTTAAACATATTTCAGTCACAATATTATCGCAAATTGGGACCATCTTCACATTTATCATTATTGCACGTCCAGCTGCAAAAGCTGACTTTGACTTGTTGTAACTGGATGTCAGACATAGATGTGTAAATGGTCTGTAAGTTTAGTTTCGCTGATGTTTTGGATGGGTGCGCCAGCAGTGTTGTGTTACTTTGTTAAGCACTTTGTAATAAGTAGACTGAAGGTCGACAAAGTGGCAGTGTTTAATTGCTGGTCTTCATCAGCTTTTGGCTGGCATCAAAAGTGAATGTTTTTAGAAGCATCTGTTGTGCACCTGCAGCTGGTTACCTGTCTGATTTGTATGCTTCAAGTATAAACCAGTCATTAACTGTGGAGAGTGGTTTGGAAGACAGACAGCAAAGTGAACACACTTTTTCTTTTCACAGGGCAAATATGAATAAAGATTTTATCAGCAAATATCTAGTTTCAGCTGTTTAATGTCTTGATTCAATTATTGGACTGAAGAGCCAATATTCCTCAGCTTGACAATATTTTGATGGTAGCAGTTTACTGCCATTAGCGAGTGACATGCCTATCCCTTCAAGGTCATTTTCAGTTGACAAGGTGTTGGTAATTAGCTGTTAATGCTTGAAGTGAAATGAAGAAGTTAGGAGTTTTTACAGTCTGTACAGCTGCAGCCATTTGATCTCCATTCTGTGGCAATTTTATGTTGCCAGTTTCTCTGGCACTGATGCAGAAAAAGGGTATCAGCATTCTTAATCCCATCTATAAAGCCACGATTGGCTCACTTTTCTAGGCTCAGGGGACAAACAAAAGTTCCTGTTGATAGTTTTTCAGATGTCCCTTGGACAATTATAGATGTTGAAAATGCTTTTTGGCATGCAGGGGATATTTTGGTTGCAATAGACAGTATAAAACATGGACGGGGTTTCCAGGTCAGAAAAATGAATCCAATGCTGAAGTGCTGTAAACCCGTTTTCTAGTTTAAAGCCAATTGAAGGTGATAGTTGCACAAAGACTTCCAGTCCTATAGAAGTCTATGGGGAAAACAGTTTCTGATTTGACCTCTCAATAAACACTTTCCTAATGAGTTTATGGGTGCAGTCGCTCATTTCAGGCCATACTGAATAAAAACACTAAGTGTATTTTCTAAATCCCTATCATACTATATTTCAAAATGGAGGATTATCTGAGGCAGGCTCATTGGCTACAATAGACGAGTCGTTAGCCAATGAGCACAGTTACACCCAGGGGTGGGTGTAACTGTGAAATCACTTGCCAGGCCTAAGTGATTGATAAATCAGATGTATGGAGAGAGAGCTGGAACAAGGGTACATATTAACGGTCAATAACAAATGGCTGTTATAAGCATGTTGGTCAAGTTACTTGAAAAAAGTAATCAGTAACTAATTACTGATTACTTCCCCAAAAAAGTAATCCCGTTACTTTACTGATTACTTATTTTCAAAAGTAATTAATTACTTAGTTACTTTTTAAAAACACGATTTACAACCTGAATAGGTGATAAAGCGATAGATCTTTCAGCCCAATTCTACTTTTTCTGCATAATCCATCATACAAAATGTAATCAAATGGAAAAGTCTCTTTTTTTTAACTTGTTTTATCAGTTTTAATCTTTTAACTTTATGTATCAAGTAAAAATTAAATTATATGCAACATTCTCTGACTTGAAGAAATTTGTTTAACATTTAAACCTATTTTCTGCACATTCCAGCACATAAAATAAAATATTTTTTGTGTTTACACTCAGTCTTTCAAATAGATGCAAGTAAAACACAGCAGAAAATAAATAAAGTCAAAGACCAGCAGTCCTGTTGCTCTATTTTCACCTGTAAAGCAGGAGTGGGGTAGGCAGAGGTGTGCCCTGGTGCAGGTGAGCCGCAGCGGTCAGTGGAAGAATCCGCAAGTTTCTCTGTGAATTTCCTATTACGTCGTTGTAAAAAGAAGTTTTCTTCCCACGCTCAGCGGACACTAATGTTTTTGTCACTTTTTATGGAAACAAACTCAAAGTAAGGTCAGTACTTCCACGCTTTAAACGCTGCACGCTTATACTCTCTCCTGCACTCGATATATTATCCGTTGTTGATCTGCACACAGCTGTTGCCACGAACGTCACACTCGCTTACGCCATTGTCATGAGACATTCTTGCAAAAAAGCACGGTTTTAGTAACGCAGCGTTCCTACAGGAAAGTAACGGTAATCTAATTACCGTTTTTGCAATAGTAATCCCTTACTTTACTTGTTACTTTAAAAAGTAATCAGATTACAGTAACGCGTTACTGCCCATCTCTGGTTATAAGTTTCACCTTTTAGCATCTATGATGCCAACAGCAAAGAAAAAAGTAAATAAAATAGCAAAAGACAAAAGAGAAGAACCACTGGAATGTGTCAGTTTCAGGCACAGCCTCTGTTTGAAGTGTTTGTACTGTTAGTGGCCAAAGTTTGATATAGTAGAAGATTCATAAAGTATTTATTATTATTTTGGCCAACAAACAAGATAAGGAAATGGGAACTTATAACACCTGTTGACACCAGGTATATCATATCTACATCATGACAGAAGTGCCATCATCGCTACATGGTGTTCATATCTTTTTATTAACTGAACAAAATATTATCCATGCTATGTTTCTTGCGTCTCAAAGTTAGTGCTTTCAGTGCTTGTCGTGCTTTTGAGGAAAGAGAATTTACAGCAGACAGTACTGTAGTCTATTTGCATAAAAAAGGTTAAAATGGAAAAATGACCAATGACTGATATGTGTGATGGAGACTAGATACAAGGCCAACTGCACTGTGTGCCCCAGGACAATTTCCATTTGTTACAAAGGAACTTGTGACATCAAACAGCATGTGCAGGCAGAACCAATCATTTTGTTCAGATTATTAATAGAGATGGACCGATCCGATATTACGTATCGGTATCGGTCCGATACTGACCTAAATTACTGGATCGGATATCGGAGAAAAATAAAAAATGTAATCCGATCCATTAAATATCACGAAAGCACCTCACAAAACTTGCAACACGCTGTAACTCACCTCAGAACATTAGCACGTCGGAGCAGTATGCATCACGTGATAGAGCGGCTGTGGCATGCGGGACCTGTCGGTGGTCTGGATAGCATGTGGAGCTTCGCTAGCAACCCCGCATTTCATCTCCGACAAAGTTATCCCCGAGAGAAGTAAAGCAAGTGTGTAAGTCCATCTCTGAATGTTTGTAAAGCATTCCTGCGTTAAGCTTAACAAGCGACTGCCTCTCGCTCTCCGGCTGCTACTTCAATCATGAAACTGCTTAATGATCAGCTGATCGGCTTTTCTGTCGCGAGTCTGTGTCTCTAGTTTGCTTTTGGCCCACTTTGCACCAGACAGAGGAAACCAGCGGCTGAACAACAGCAGCACGTTTAAGCTTGATCAGCTGTTGTTAGAATTTATTTATTATTACTTTCTACTCGAGGATCTTTTTCTACGTAGCTGACGGCTGGTAACTGTGCAGGGGCGGATCTAGCAAAGTTTAGCCAGGGGGGCCGATAGGGCATGAACAGGGAAAAGGGGGCACAAAGACATACTTTTCTTTCTTATTCTCATTTAAAATGTCGAGCTTTTAATTATTTAATATTTATCTGAATCTTACACCCAAAGTTTTAATCTGATGTAAAATGTATAGAAGTCCATTATTGTATATAGTAACTATTAAGTCTAATATACCCTAGTAAGCTATAGTACTTTTTCCTTTGGGAAGGTACCATCTGTGCAGTCTGCAATTTTGTTGAAGAAAGATGTTGAATCTATTTAATATTTCTTGAAAAATAATTGATTTCTGTGTATTTTTTTTCACACTGCATCAAATTAAGGTTGATTACGTCGATTAAGCATCATGAGGTGGAGCGTGAGGGGTGGTTCCCTATTTTTTTTTTTTTTTTTTTTTTTTTTGTTGCTGGGAGTTGGAACCCTATTAGTTAGGTTGCTTAATATTTATGCTAAGTACTCTTTAAAATACCAGAATAGGGAGGATGGTGTAGGTTTAAGTTTATTAGATTGATCAGTATTGCTGAACTATGAAATAATTTTTTTTGCATACAGGTATAACAGAATAGCTTTAGTGTAGTTGTTGTTTTAAACTTGAGTATGAACTTATACAAAATGCAGCAAGATATTTAAAAAACAGTTTTGTTGATTAAAAAACACTATATCGGATTCGGCAGATATCCAAATTTATGATATCGGTATCGGACATAAAAAAGTGGTATCGTGCCATCTCTAATTATTAATTGCTTTCATATTTTGTAAAAAGAGCAAATATGCAAACATGGCACAGAAAATTTAATTATGCCCTTAAAACGAGGGGTCTATGAGGACCAGGGGCTGGAGGATGCAGAACAAATTGTGTCTTATTGTTTTTTTGGAATAAAATATTATGTTGCTTAATAGCATATGCCAGCTGTGGATTGACCTCATTATATTGCTTTAAAGTAGCGTTGCACCTTTTTTTTCACACAGTATTGATGATATAAAACATATTTTTGGCTCTGACACGTTGATATTAAGGCATTTGTGGTTTGAAAAAGTAGGTAGAACGGCAGCATTCTACTTGTACCTGCAGATCATAACCTTAGCATTGTTACTATGAGCATGCTAGCATGTAGCTTCAAGCACTGCTGTGCACTGCTGTGCACTGCTAAGCCTCTGCCTCGCACATCAAGTGGCTGCACCTTTTTGTTGAGTTATTAGTTACATTCACAGGTGTCTTTTCTTTTCCTGCTCATTCACACAATCTGCTCGTTTCCTCTCCTCCAATCAGCTGAAGGTAACTGAATACCACCGTCACCTATGCTACCCCTACCCCAACCCTCACCCCCCACCCACGGTGATCACGGTTTCAGTCCTCCATCTCCGGGATCTTTTGGTGAAACCTTACGTCTCTAGGCCTCCTTATCGGCTGTAAAATAGCCTCTTCTTCTCGCTCTGCGGTCGGTCTGTGACGTGTGCGAGGTGTCGTGTGTTTCGGTCGCTGGCTCCCACACCTGTTCGCTCATATCGGCGGCGGTGGCGGCACAATCGCAGTCACCGAGCCTAATTACCCAGTCCTTAAAAAATAAAGAGACAGGGAACGTCAACCAGCCTGCCTGGCAATTACAGCGGCGCTCAACACCTCTCTGCAACAAACACCACTCCAATTAGAGGCAGCCAACTTATTCTGGGAGGCAGCAGTACATGTGTGTCTGTGTGTGTGTTTATGCTTGTAAGTGCAAGTGTGTGACAAGCTAAATTGTTTGGGGAGATTAAAACCTGTGTGTTTGGTGTGGCAGACGAGGGGCAAAATGAGTGCGTGCTTGTGAATGTGCGTGGAAGTTGCTAAAGTGAGGGAAGAAGAAGTGCATTACGGGAATATGGTGGCGAAGGTTTGGGAATTAGTTGTGGTGTGGTCACAAAGGCCAATTCCACCCACATCTTTAGCGAATTTCCTGCCCCTGATTCAGCTGTTCTTCACCCTAACTTCCTACTGTACACATCAGCTGCTTTACTTCCTCCTTTCTTCCTCTACCTTCTTAACTTTTTCCTTTAGAGGTTTTTCTTTTTCCTGTCTCTCACACCTTTAGTTTCTCGTTGACCTTCTTGTCCTCTTTTTTTCATCTCTTTTTCCTCAAACTGACTTTTGTTCCCACTTCTTCTTCCCACCATTTCCTCTGCTTCTACATCTTTATCAGCCTTCTTCCTATTTTTAAGATTATTTGCCTTTTTTTACTCACACTTCTCCCTTCTTTGTGTGTTACTGACCTGCTCACTCTTCATACTGTTTCCACCTCTGTTTCATCCTTAATCCTCCTGATTACTTCTGATTTCACCTTCCTCTGCATCCTTTTTTGTCTTCAGTAACCTTTTGTATGAACACTCTTCTTCTTTCTTAGCATCTTCCTCCTGCACATGTTTATTATAACCTTCTTCATCAGTCCCATCTTCGTCTTGTCTATCGAATGGATTCTTATTTTATTCAACTATCTTCTTTCATGCCCACTCCTCCTCCTCCTCCTCCTCATCTTTTGTTATTCCCCAGTCTGTCTTTTCTGTTTTTCATGCTTCTTTTCCTACATTTCCCTCCCCTTCCACTTAGTTTCTTTTTTCACCCATCCATCTTCCTCCTCGGTTTCAGGCTTCAGCTAAACCAGCAGACTGTTGTTGACTCACTTATTGTCCTTGTTCTGTTGCATGTTTCTGCAGACAAAGTCTTTCCTCTAAAATTAGACCTTTATTGATGCTCTTTGGGGTATTTTGAGTTCAAAACATCCTCCAGTCATGTGACATGTTTGCCATTATACTTTGTATTTGCTCCTAACCTTCAACATTTGCTGTCTCTTCCTGCTTCTTTCCCACATTTCCTATTCCAGTTCCTCCCCAGTGACCTCGACAGTAAAAAACTCAAATCTGACCTCAGGAGTGATTTTGTCAGTGGAACAGGACAGGAAGGACACGGAAGAATAAAATCAAACACATTGAACCATTTGCAAACTTATTGAGACAGAATTGCTTTCTTTTGTAGGCAGACACTAACCCTTGATCTCTCTAGCATTAATCTGATAAATGATAAAACATCACATTTTATCTTATTACTTTTAAACTTTCAAACAGCAAAAACATGATGCATTGATTATTCATGCCACACTTTTATTGAAATGTTCATCTTTTTTGTTATTTAACTGACATAAGCCATAATTTCGTGTCAGGACAGCCACTTAAAGCCCTGCTTAAGATCAGGCTCTGGTTTGCCAGCTGGTGCTAGTATACACTCAGGTTCTTTGCTAGCTTTGTGCTATCTGTACAGACACTTGTAAGACGTTCATCTTCATACAAGTGACATCTAACAGATTTGTTATATTATTACAGTCAATCTTGTTCTGATAAATTTACCAGGATAGATGTGGACCTAAAACCAAAGCAAAGACCCACATGTAGCGCCATGGTTTGCAGTTATAATAATGTGCACTGTAGCTTCAATTTAATCGTCGTGTCCTGTAAATAAAAGTATCACAGTTCCTGAAAAGTTATAGACCACTCTTTCATTCAAGACATGATCAATAAATACTAAAACTTAAACATAGTGAACACGTAATGGGTCTTTAACCAATCTGAGATCAAGGTCAAGCTCACACTTGTCCTGTTACAGGCAGGATGGATCATGATGAGCTACTACATAACTGACGCTCTGGTTTCTTTCTATTTTCTGCCCAGAGTAAAGATGATTGAAGAACCTCAGAACAGAATGTTAACTGTAATGTAATTACTGGGTTTGCTACAGTAATACACCCCCGCTGATTGGGATATATCATATAGCAACAAAGATTAAAAAAAAAACATTGTAAGAGAAAAATATAAAACATGTTTTCACTTGCAAATTTTTTCTCCTTGCACAGTTTTGGCATTTCTTTCACTGGAAAAATCGAAACGCATCACAAGCTCGGGTCTATTTATGTGTGTGAGTATATATAGAAAGGCAAAATCTATAACATCACACGAAATTGGTGGAATCAACCTACGTATGTTTTCTTACTGAAAGCCCACTTTGCAGCTTACGTGAAAGCAAGACATATGTGTGATATAAAAGGAATGTATCAAGGCTATTGTATCTAAATTCTAAATTAAAAACATCCTGTTTCCTCCCTGATCTTCTTCCTATGCTTCCTGCTTTTCTTCCATTTCTCCCTTCTGCTGTTTCGACTCCTCGACATTCACCTCAAACGGAGATCCGCTTGAACTCGCTCAAAGATAGACTTGCAGGTTTTGGACGTCGTCGCAACCTGTTTGTTGAGATCATTTAATGTACAAATTGATTTGAGCTGACTTGCCAGAGACACACTGAACCTTCACACTGCAGAGATCAGTGGGTTAAACCATCTGGTTCAGAGTTAGGGGTGGGATCGAGGAGGGAAGCGGCACAATGGTTCATCCCGGCTTTTGTTTTATTCTCAGTTTTTTGGCAGCGAGGGCACCAGAGTGGCACTGCCAAGTCCCCGAGTGTGTATGTGTGGAAAAGGGGGGTTGGTTGGAAAATATATAGCCTCTCCACACACACACAGACACACACACCAAGCACACAAACTGACACACGTGCACAAACACACACACAGACTCTAAATTGTCTGGAACACCCCTTCTGCCATCTGGTCCTGTGACGGACCAGACACAGTGTATGGGTGTGTGCGTGTGTGGGGGGCATTATTGTGTTTTTGTTCATCCATGTAAGGGGGGGGGGGGAGACAGAAAAACACACTCTCTTAAAACACACACAGCAAGATTAGCAGTAAATTTATGCCCCAGTCTTTGGCTGTGTTTGTGTTAATTCGGATGTTCTTCCCTGACGTTTAATTGGTGTTTAGGTCCGGTGTGAAGCTAGTTTATTTTGCAAAGTCCCAGTCTGCTTTCTCTTGTTTCAGACACTCAAAATGAATCCAGAACTGAAGACAGGAGGTCAGAACCTGCTGTGGTTCACATCAATTATACTGATTATTTTATTACCTTTGCTTTTCTTTATATTTGAGTTTGATCTGCAGAATTATTTTATGTATTTATTTTGCTAAATTAAGATAAGAAATATTTTGTTATCTTGGTGTTTTAAAAGCAGGCCAATGTCATAGAGAAACCAAGACTTTTCCCCCCCTCTTTACTCTCTATTGGAAAAGTAACTTCCTGCACCTGCCCCTTCCACTTCCGGCTCTGTCCTTCGTTTCTTTGCTTCCCTAACCCCCCCCTCCCCAGCAACTTTGGGGGCATGTCTTGTAGTACTCGGAACTGAGCGTCTAACTTTGGCAGAGGTGACGCCTTGCTAAGTGGAATAAAGCCTTTTGCTCTAGGAGACTTGCTCAAGAGAACTGTGCTGCAAGCTGTGAGCGTTTCATTGATAAAATAGGGAATTTTGGCAAATGCACTTAAAGTGAATGCAGCAAGGAAAGAAAGCTGAAAGGAGAGGAAAAGATGGGTTGCCTCAGTGTATTGGTGTGTGTGTGTGTGTGTGTGTGTGTGTGTGTGTGTGTGTGTGTGTGTGTGTGTGTGTGTGTGTGTGTGTGTGTGTGTGTGTGTGTGCTGAGACACATGCGGGTTGACCTGAAGAGACCAGACCGCTTCTTCCTCATTGGCTGAAGAACATCTGGCAGCCTGTGTGTGTGTGTGTGTGTGAGAGAGAGAGAGATACCACATTGATCTCCCTTCTCACATTCCACACTGTCAGGACTGAAAAGCAAAAACGCCTCACTCCAAACATTTGCCTCTCTCTCCCTCTCTCTCTTTCCATTCTTTCATTCTTCCCTTCATCTTTTCATTTTTTACTTCTCTCGCTCTGCTCACTTTCTTGCTACTCTCTTCCTTATGCCTCCCCCCTTTCCCTCTTCCTCTCTCAATACCCACTTCAGCATGATAGCAAACTGCCTTCTCTCAATCCTTCTGTGCTGTAAAGCTAAAAATAAAGGTTTCTTTGAATATAACATGTTTACAGTCAAAAATGAGAAGGCGAATAAGTGAGACTGTGCGATTTAATCCACAAAGATCTTTGCTCCTACATGGTTGCCTTTTATGATATAATATTTTTTTGGCATCGTGGACTGAACATACCAGACAAGTCTAGGACATGGTGTACTGTTCTATCCCGACATGACTGCATGTACACAAAAAAAAATGTCTTCCTCACTCTGGATAGAAAGCTGTTACATTGCAGGCTGCCTGCTGTGTGATCGGCCACAGTTCAACGGTTAGCAAGTGGCACTTGATTTGATGCAGCAAAGTTTGGAGGAACCCTGCCGCTTCTGAAAATGTTATAAATGCTGCCTCGCTAAAACGGTGATCCTTAAATGGGGGGGTAATTTGAAATAGCACCAGAGACTTGTACTTGACAGGCCACACACGTTGAATCGTTAGTGATGGCATTTTGGGACGTAAATTGTATGATCATCATTTAAAAATGGGAAAGATTTACACCTGGAATTGTGATTGGCGTCAGCTGAGAATTCACTTTAGTTCATCGAACAAAATTTAAGACTGTATTTGTTGTGCTTAAGGACTTGAGACTTGACTTGTTCTGATAAACTCAAATTTGAAATGTGACCTTTGACGTGAAATTTAACTTCAGATTTGGTTTGACAAATCTTAGACTTGTTTTATACTTGAATAAATGACTGGGACCATGTCTTGAAATTACCCTAAAAAAATGTACTTGTCTTAGATTACTAGAGGCTCGAGAACTTGAAACTTTCTAATCTTTGCAAACTTAATATGGAATCACTTAAAAGACAAGTTGATTATTAAGTACAACTCGCCTGCAGCAGTTTTACTACCTGGACTTGATGCTTAATTTGAAATTTGCTCTGCACACATGATTATTGCTCTAAAACCCTCTAAGGAACTAAAGAAGACTGAGTTGGTGTTTTTGAGATTGAAAGTTTGTGACAAACTTGGAAATTCACTTGGAGGAAATGACTTCAGGCCTGTCTCGGACTTACCTCAAAAAGACTTGTACACAGCTTTGTTTGGACTACGATCAGACTCAAAATTATGTTTTGTTAATTTTCTAAACTGGCTGCTTCACTACACTGAATTATCTCTGAACCACTGTGGAATATTAATTGAAAAAGTTGAGAAATACTGGTGTGCATTTGTGGTTGTTTGTCTTATTTGACAGCTTTGTTTTTGCAATAACTTCAGGCTAAAACCTCCACTTCCACACAGTGGTTTTAGCCTTTGGTTAAGAGGATGTTAAAGAGGACATTAGTTAGCTGTTTGTGTTTCCCCCCCCCCCCCCCCCCCCCCCCCCTTAGACTTTCCTCTTTTCTCTTATTTTCCGGCCTGCTGCCTGTTGGATGGCCATCCTTCGACAGCTTGAAGCCATTTGAAGGACCAATTATCCAATAAATGCGGCTTTATGAAGTTCTATCCCTGCTGCTGTGTTCTTGGAAGGCAGAGGTGTATATCAATAAGATTTACAACACCCAAGCTTTAAAAGAAACAGCCACCATTTGGAAGGATGTGACACCTTACTTCTGTAAAGCAAACAAACACATTTGCATTATAGTGCAAAAAGATAACAAAGCATTAGAGTGCTTTGTTATTTCGGTTGCCAATCAGAAACCAAATGTTAGTGGTTGGGAAGCAATAAAGCTAAAGAACTGATCTACAAAATTACATTACAATGCCAGAAGGGATTTGCTCCCATCCTGCCACAAGGTCCAGCAACTGGTGTTGGGTGTTTATCTCAAAGGTTTTGGATGGTATTGAAGTCAGAACTCTGCGCAGATAAATCGTTCCAGCGTTTCCCACAAATTTGGACGATCACTTTTGTCAAACTAAATTTGTATGATGCAATTATTTGAAGCTGCTGGGGCCTAGCTAATACTTTATGGCGTGCAGCATTGTCAGTATGCTTTGGCATGTTTTAAATTAAATCTTTAGCCGGTATAATTATTTCTTAAATTCTTAATGATGTATAACTTCTGTTGATATGTTTTGGTCCAGTTAAACTAGTCATATATCTTTACCAAGATTCAAACTTTGAAACTACTTTGACTCCTTTACCTGTAAATTTTTCTTTTCTGTTACAAATGTGAGACTTGACTTTGCAGTTAAAGATGAATCTGAAATGACTTAGAAGTAGTTGACTGAAATAACTGTTCTTTCCATGAATGACTTTAACTTAACTTTCTATGACCTGAAGTCTATAGACAGATCTTCCATATGAATATACAGAGCGTGTAGGCGATATATCTTACACCAGAATCAGGCTTACTCTGGTATTCATTTAATACTTCTGTAGTTACATTATGGGCTGTAAGTGTAGTGGTTTACACATTTGCCTTATAAGTAAAAGATCTCTAATTCAGTCCCAGGAGGAGACACAAGTCCTTTGGGCGCTGCATCAGGAAGTGCACCTGGTGTAAAAATCCTCCAAATCAAAACATTCAGAGTTAACTGTTGTGGCATATGATTTTCCCCAAACACCTTTTAGTCAGATAACAATAGATGAGCTCTTGGAGATCTTCCTCCAAGATTGAAACTGCATCTTTATCTGATTATGTTGCCTGAAGACTGCAACCCCTGACTTTTAAGATCTCTAGCTGCCTACTGCATGCATTGCAATAAGAATACCCTTTTTTGTGCAATTCTAACACAATTTTCAATTTCTTTGATCCATTTTAAGTTGTGCTCATCTCTTGGAAACATCATCTTGCTACAGATACAGTGCAAATGTACATTTAAAAGAATCTGGAAGCTGTACTCTTCTTTTTTTTTTTCAGTAGCGTAACTCTTTAAGACAGAAGTTTATGGGTGCGGCCAGAGGTTAAAGTACTTCACTCAGGACTGAGGAGGCAGAACTAATTACTTCAACACAGTGAAATTTGATTAAGACCACCTTATTGCCCTAAATGCATCATTCTTCTGGAAAAAAAAAAAAAGGTGCACTCTGCGTGTTTTGGAAGCAGGAATCTGGAACAAAGATCACTAAATCTTCACTATGAGAGTATTTTTAAAAAAAAAAAAAAAAACAGGCGTTCCACTCCCTGTTTCCTCAATAAACTGCTTCCTTCTCTGAGTGGGTGTTTAGGTTGTGAGTCTTTACCTTTTCTGGAATTTCAAACCTATATATTTTACAGTAACTTAGCCTTAGCTTGAACTCTGAAGTGCCTGAGGATCAGCACCACGTTTCACATTGCTTGACACGAGGACTGGAAGAGAGAAGAGAAACCGCAAATCTTGCTTCACCGAAAAGGAGAAAATTAGATCTTCTAACAGTGCCTAGTAAGTCTGATTTTCATGATTAATCTTGTTTACTGAGTTGGCCAGTATGACGTAGAGTAGACCTTTTATTGGCCCAGTGCTTGACATATTTATAAACCAACCAGTGATGGGTGCAGTGACTTAATGTGGCATCTCAACAGTTGCATCCTCTTGGTGTGGTGACCAGGTCTGTTGCTGGAAGCAGCCCACAGCTGAATTTTGTGAGACTTGGTGACATTTGGCTAAAAAGACTTAACTTCTAAGCAGGAGACAGTTAACAGCTATATCGTCTTGTGTTCATTCAACAGGATACAAAATTTTAATGAAGTACCTGATAAATTGAGACTTAATTAACAGCTTTTCCTCCTGCTTGTAGTCTGAATGTATAGCTGAATTTGTACTTATTTTTAAAGTGGGTAAAGGTTGAGAAAAATTTATTCCCAACGTGTCACATGTCCAAATGCATGCAGAAGCCCAAACGTCTTACCCATTTTCACTACTGAGCTCCTCATTTCAAGACCATGTGCATTAATCTGGTGCTGTAACAAATTTCACTCTGGGTCTTTCAGGCTTTCCACCAGAGGCTGAACCTGGATGCATGGATCAGTTCCTAGTACCTACAGCATAAAAGCATTATAGAGTTTTGTCATGTAGAAACTTGAAAGGGTCTTCCTCAACAATCACTTAATCACTTTATTCTGATATATGTAAAACTTTCCTTTCTGTGGGACCAAAAGATCCTAACCTTGTGATCACCAGTTTACACAGAGAGAAATATTCACGTACTTTTGTAGCATATTTAAAAACTTAAAAGCAAAAATATTTTTAGGCTGCAGTCCTATATGTCTGCGTGTTTCATAGCGTGTGAGTTGTGTGTGCATTGAAGGTATCATTTGGCAGCTTGTCTGTAAGAATGTAACCTGAGACCTGCACACACACAGGCGTTCCCACAATACCTCTCTCTCCCTCTCTCAGATGTAAGCCTTTTGTCTGCCCCCGACCTCTTTTTTTTTTTTTTCCTTCTTCTCCCCCTCAGTCGTTGCAGGTGTTCATCATGAGGCAATAAAACAAGTAGTGACTGTTCTCCATCCCAAACACAGCCCACGCTCATGCGGCTGCAGACCCTGCTCCACATTTACTCAGCTCTTTCTAATTTGTGGCCCTGCATGCAGCAGCTGTGGCAGCCATCTTGCATATATTCTTTACTTAAGGCCACTCTTGATGTTGTCCATGTAAAGGTTTCAGAGGTTATTTTTCAAAGTGATCAAAAGCGTTTCAGTAGTTAGTTTTTTCTTAGTGGTATCAGACCGGGGGTTCCTGATATTCAGCAGCTCCAATAACACATGTGAAACTTTCTTTTCTCCTCAGTAGTAAGTGACTTTCTCATCAGTGCTTCATCTTATGAAAGATATAAAAGTAATATTTGAAATCAACTTGTTTTTGGGTTGTTGTTTTTTTAAGTCTATTCGGTAGTTGTCTTCATTCAACTAATGGTAACTTTATAATGGCGCTATAGGAAAAGTGAGATGATCACCATCTCAGTAAGAAGTCTTCGATTTAAAATAACTGAATTGGGCCTAGACACTCATATGTTGTTTCCAGGGTTACAAATTTAATAACAGTTTATAAGACATTCACCCTCTGTGGTCTACATCATTAGACTGATGACTGGACCTGGGTGTACTCCGCCTCTTGCCCTGTGGTAGGTTAAGCTCCAGCCCCCCTGAGACTCTGAATTGCATAAGCAGAAGAAAATGAATGAATGGATGGATGGTCTAAGTGATCGTCACAGATACCCAAACTCAAACCTTATGTTTTGGAGAAAATCAATGCATGTCAGTTCAAACGATTGCTTTCATTGCCCCTGATCACCAGGACTTAGTAGAGCAATCAGTATAGCAATATGCTGAGGTAGTTAGGGTCATCACTGATGATGAACTTTAAAATTTTGGTTAATAAGTTCTGAAAACCACACAGTATAATGAACACCGTTTCTAAATTTCATATCTGTGTCTATAGAAATCGCCATTTCCTGTTACCTGCTGGCTCACAGAAAAAGATGTATATCATTGACAATTTATTACTGGAGTCAAAGACTGAGGCTAGTTTTCACACATGATTTTCTTTCATCATGCGGGGAAAATATGCTTTATTTATAGAAAAAATAAAAACCTCAAAGATATTTACTGGCAAATACCAATGTAAGACGGCGCCAGTGTTCACGGCCAGCCGTCTGTCCCTTCCAGTGTTATTGTTTGCTTTTGTTTTACTTGCTTCAAAAGATGCTAACTCTCTGTGTGTTTACGATCGCCAAACGCTTTTAGATTTAAGATTACCTTGCTTGAGACGTGAATCTTACTGGAACCACGGAAATCAGAAATTTCTCCCTCCACCGTTTCTGCCCGGCGTTCCTGTCCCAGCCTGCCTCTGCTTTGCCTCGAAGCTACCCCAATCAACCAGGTGCCGCTGGCGCCGGGGAGGACGAAGCGGTCGATTGGTGAGACCGGAGGCTGCCTTCTTACGTTCTGGGAATGATCAATGCTTTGAGGCGGCCAGATCTGACTACGTCAAACACTGGACCTCCCCGACCATAATCTACCTCTGTTTGGTTCCTGTCGCTGGGATTACTACAATAAACCCATGCCTGTGACCTCCGCGACATCGTCGGAGAGGAGTAAACTTCCAGAACCTGCGGACGCTTCAACGGGCTCCTATTTCCACTACTAAGCCTTTGACTTCACTAAGGATTAGCCTTGCTGATGTCCGCTCGTTAGCTAATAAAACCTTTATTTTAAAGGACTTTTTTACGTACCGCGATTTGGATCTTATGCTCCTAATGGAAACTTGGCTGAGACCAGGTGAGCTCAATTGTTTTACTGAACTCCTACCTTCTGACTGTGATTATTTAAATCTGCCGAGGATGGGCAAACGTGGGGGTGGAGTTGCGGCTGTCCTCAGGAAGAGACTAACATATAAACAACTTTCAACAGACTTCTACTCAAGCTTCGAAATCCTACTTTTTGAATTGGGGAACCCACGCCCAACACTGTTGGAGTAATATACAGACCTCCAAAATATAACAAAGATTTTATTCGAGACTTTTTTTAGCAGGAATCATCCTGAGTTATGATCAAATTTTAATAGTAGGTGATTTTAATATCCATGTATGCTGCCCCCACAACCAGCTGGCTAAAGACATTTTTTAAATTTGATTGACTCTTTTAGCCTCATCCAGCATGCATTGGATCCAACACATGTACAGGGCCACACGTTGGACCTCGTGTTGTCTTTTCGATTACCAATTTTTAATTTGGAAATAAGTGATGCAATCTTTTCTGACCACTGTCCATTAGTGTTTAATGTACTTTTATCTCATTGCCATCTTAAACCTACATCCTCAACACGATGTTATCGTGTTTTTAAACCAACGGCCACAGAACAGTTTTCCACTGCCTTTGAAAGACTGTCGAATTCTTCCCTTGGTGATGGTATTGAGCAGATGGATTTGAAGTTTAATAATAAATGCAAGACTATTCTTGATGTGATCGCCCCATTTAAATCAGTTCGATCGACAGTTTACTCAGACCCGTGGATAAACCACTCAACTCGATCAGCTAGGCGACAGTGCAGGAAGGCTGAACAAAAATGGAAAAAAAGACAAGTTACAAGTCTCTTTCCTGCTGCTGAGAGAGAGCCTATCTAGATATCAAGTCATTGTAAAAGCTGAAAAATCTAAGTTTCTCGCAAGCATTATTGAGAACAACTCTAATAACCCCCGAACTCTTTTCTCAGTTATTGATTACTGATTATTGATTATTACTGATTATTAAATACCTCCCCCGCTTTCCATATAGATAGCTCCATTGAAACTTGCGATAGGTTCTTGCAGTTTTTTATTAATAAGATAGAAAGGCTTCGATCTACATCTACCCCATCTCTGTATAATGTCTCATTAACATATACCTCCTCAACTGCTTTAGACCAGTTTGAGGCTGTATGTCTTAACCAGGTGGGAGATCTTTGTAATAGCATAAAGACATCATCCTGCCCTTCAGATGCAGTCCCAACCCATTTTCTAAAAAAGATTATTATGGTAGTCGGTACCGACATTTTAACTATTTTTAATAGTAGTCTCAGCTCTGGGGTAGTACCAACTGGATACAAGCACGCTGTAGTGCAGCCAGTACTTAAAAAAACAAACCTTGATTCTTCTGTTCTTGCTAACTTTAGACCTGTTTCCAAGCTTCCGTTTCTGTGAAAATTTTTAGAAAAGATTGTATTTGAGCAGCTACAAACGTTTCTAAATAGTCATAATATTTTTGAGAAATTCCAGTTGGGCTTCAAAACCCGCAACAGCACAGAAACTGCCCTCCTAAAAGTACTTAATGATATTTTTTTAATCACTGACTCAGGAGACCCAGCCGTGCTCCTGCTCCTAGACTTAACTGCAGCCTTTGATACTGTTGACCACAGCATTCTGATCTCCCGTTTGGAGCAATGTGGTATCAAAGGTATCCCCTTGGAATGGTTTAGGTCGTACCTCTCCGAGAGGACTTTTTCCGTGAGCCTTGATGATTTTATTTCTTCCCCACCTCCTGTTACTTGTGGTGTCCCGCAGGGTTCCGTATTAGACCCAATTCTTTTTTCAATCTATATGTTGCCCCTGGGCCTAATCTTTAGGAAGCATAACATCTGCTTTCACTCATATGCCGACGACACCCAGATTTATCTTCGGTTTAATAGAAACACCAAATGTTCTTACCTTCAACGAGGATAAAACTGAGGTAATTATTTTTGGACCAAGCTGTAATTTCAATGCCCCAGATTTGGACTTGTGTAACCTAACATGTGCTGTTAAAACGCTTGTAAAAAACCTGGGGGTTTTCTTGGATAGCAAACTTACAATCGAGAAACAAATTAATTCAGTTGTCCAGCGGTCCTTTTTTAAATTAAGGCTCCTATCCAAAGTGAGATCTTTTTTTATCCTTTAGAAACTTGAAACGAGCAATTCATGCGTTTGTTTTATCTCAACTGGATTACTGCAATTCACTATATGTGGGTGTCAGTCAGTCCAGCTTGGCCCGGCTCCAACTTGTACAGAATGCTGCAGCTCGCCTTTTGACTAGGAATGGGTACGGCACCGGTTCTGACATAAATGGTAGTAACCAGACTGAAAAGCAGCGCACATTTCGGTGCTTTATTTCGGTGCTTTTTTTCCTGAGATGTCATACACTTTGGATTCTAGCCAATCATTTTACATTTCCAAGGATAGTAGGCAGGCCCAGGTATGTACGTTCTTTTAGAGCAGAGATACAGATTAAAAATGCCCAAGGCGAAGCGGACAAAAGTCTGGCTGTACTTCACAGCAAAAGATGCAAACTCAGCAGCCTGCAACAAGTGCTTTAAGGTGTTACTGTGCAAAGTATAACCTCCTTTGCACAGTATCAGCTTAAAGCGTCAAATCTGATGAAACACCTGGCGACGCATAGCGGTTTTTTAAAAGCCGAGAAATGCACCGTATTTGATAGCTTGCTGCGAGACCTCACACCAAGCACATCTACTGCGGGTGGGTTGCCTGTTATCGGACCCAGAGTTAGCAACATCCCCCAAAAACCCGAAGAGTAGAGTCCTGGCCCCTAGCCCTGCCAGTGTAGCAGAAATGATGACGGATGATGATGGCAGCAGCAGGAAAACAGTTAAACATGAGAGGTTTTTGGACAAAGTTTGTTTTTTCCATTGTTTAAGCACTGCTTCCAGCCAAGAGGGATACCATATATGCCCTATAGCTGCAGAAAAGGCTAACATTGTTATCTTTTTACAAAAAAACAGCTAAACATGAGAGGTCTTTGGACAAAGTTTGTATTCTCCATTCTTTAAGCACCGGTTCGAGCACCGTTTAAGCACCGGCACCGTTTCAAAAGTACTGGTTTGGCACCGGTATCGGATAAAACCTAAACGATACCCATCCCTACTTTTGACTCGTGTGAAGAAACACCAACATATTACTCCGGTGCTTGCTTCCCTTCATTGGCTTCCAGTGCGTTTTAGAATTAAATTCAAAATCTTACTTTTGACTTATAAAGTGCGAAATGGCCAGACACCGGACTATTTGTCTGACCTATTGCAGCTTTATACACCCTCTAGAGCCCTTCGATCAAGCTATCACCTGCTCCTTACCTTACATAAGTCTAGGATGGTTCATAGAGGAGATCGGGCATTTGCGGTTGTGGCACCTAAAATGTGGAATGATCTACCTCTCCACATTAGAAAGGCCCCAACTGTTACTCTTTTTAAATCGCGTCTTAAAACATATTTTTTTACTCTGGCTTTCGAAACTGTATGAGAGTTACCAATTCTTTTATCCTAATTTTCTTTTAATTTTCTTAGCTATTGTTGTTGTTAATGTCATTGTTAAATTGTTATTTTGTACAGCACTTTGTTCAACTCCCTGTTGTTATTAAATGTGCTTTATAAATAAATAAATGAAAAATAAAATGAAATATTTGAAAAAAAACCCAGATGAAGGGAGGAAATTAATGAATAGTTGGGTAAGAGGAAATGAAAGCTAAACTGAAAGTCTTACTAATGCTTTACTTGAACTATGTGTACTCCTATACATCATAATATGCAGTATTAGGAATTTTCAGATTCATATCTGTGATGTTGATGATTCCTTAAACATATGTAACGTGCAGGATCGTCTTCCAGCACTGCTGAGCTGTGACTTGGTGTCAAAGTGCTGTCTAATTTCTAATAAACACAGCATATTAGATATAGAGCAGGAAACTGCTAAAAGCTCTACAACTGTCATGTGCATTTTTCAAGTCAGAAGGTCAAAGGTGAAGTATTTTTTTTCTGTTTCTGCTGGTTATTTGGTTTCATCCATCAATGCTTGACTAGCATCTCCTTAAATCACTGCCAACCAGATATAACTGTGTGGGTTTGGGAGCCCACATGAATGCGCTTTTTGTTCAGAGCGGTCATTTTTCTGTGTGTGTGTGTGTGTGTGTGTGTGTGTGTGTGTGTGTGTGTGTGTGTGTGTGTGTGTGTGTGTGTGTGTGTGTGTGTGTGTGTGTGTGTTTAGGCCAGACTGCCTTTCTCTTAATAGTAATAATGTGAAATGTGAAGCAGCGGGTTCTGTTCTCTGTTAACGTAATGACCCCAGTGATATACTCTGACAGCCACACACACATATACTGAAGACACACACACATATACTGAAGACACACACACACACACACACACACACACACACACACACACACATATGCAGTTCCACGCAAACTAACAGCTTCACATGAGCAAACTTTGAGTTTAGTGAATAGAGTCTCATCTGTGGTTTTAAGTTGAAAAATGGAGTGTGCCCACCTCATAGTGACATAGGTGCTAGATAGGATCAGAAAATATTCTGTATTCTCTCTGATTGGTTGTTTTGTGTCTGGCAACAGATGATGCTCTGGACATTTGAAAAGGTTGTGGGACAAATAAATATCAATTGCAGTTAGTAGTTAGAAAGTAGCAGACTGAGAACCTGTTCCTGTAGCTCTCTATACTCACCTAAAATGATGATACTTAATATGTAAAAAAAATGTATGTATATCTGCAAACATTTACTACTTGTGGCACCAAGTGAGACCTAGCGTTCAGCTGATGTTGGTTACTTTATAGCAGGGATTACAAAATAAGTCCTTTAGTGTTTCTCATCATTATGTTGAATTTATTTATCTTCTCTTTCATTTCTGTCCTCTTGCCTCTGTCAGGCTCATGGCATGCGCATGAACTCTATCAGTGCTGCATTACCATAAACAGATACTGCACTTCTAGTTGGGACACAGTTATTTGAATGAAAGATGCTCACCCTGCACATCAGCCATTGAGTCTTCTGGGTTCAGCCATTTCAGTGTTGTAGAGGGGTCCAGTTAAAAGTTTTACAGGTGGCTCTTTTAAAACAGTTGTCTATGAGGAAAGTGTGTTTGTTTTTTGGGGTTTTTTGTTGTTGTTTTTTTCATGTATAATACCAATACCCAGCCTTAGGTAACACTGTGCAGCCATATGTAACTGCATCCTGGAGTCGGTGTGTCAGAAACCTCAAGGAGAGACGAACAACTGAAACTTAATTCAGTTTTGTCTTTAGATTATGGCTGTTGTCATTTTGAACAGTTAAAGAAACACACACAGACACACAGGCACACACTCATGGACATGCTTTAATGTGTTTAGAGAGAGCAGCAGAGCTCTCCTTCCTGCATGCCCAGACATGTATTATGTGGTTTTCAAAGGGGAAGCCTTCACTTTAGTGTGTGTGTGTGTGTGGGTGTGTGTGTGTGTGTGTGTGTGTGTAGGGGGGGGGTGTTCTTGAGATCAATGCAGTTATAGAGTGCAGCAGCTTTTGACTCCACACGCACACACACGCTCTCAAGTGAGGCCTGTTCTTAGTCAAGTGTCACGCTTTGCCCCTCTGACATCTGGTCCCCAAAACCTCTGGAGTCGTGTGTGCGCGCATGCGTGTTTGTGTGTTTATGTATGCATGCGCTGAGGTGCGTGTCCATGTCTGTGTTTGATTAACTAACCATTCCCTGTCTGTGTGACAGCCTCTGCCAATACACTTGTACTTATTGTAAACCGACCTTCTCGCTCTCGCCGAGCGTCGCCTGCTTGGTGCACTTGTGTTTCAGCATCACATGTGTCTGCTATGGCTAAATGTTTCACAGCTTTTCTGAGAAAATATCCAAGTGGTTCTGAAAGTGTTTTACAAATCTTATTATTAGATTTGTAATTGTATTTATCTTTAATTTCAATTTCAATTTCAATTTTATTTCTATAGCACATTTAAGAGTCACAGGTACAACAAAGTGCTTCACAGACGAGCCATATTTGCAGATTTACAACAAAAGAAAACAGTCAACAACAAAGAAATACAGTTATAGGATGGTAATATTATAACAAGCACGAACCGGGAGGAAATTATACTAAGTAGTTTGAAAGGCGAGCTTAAACAAATGGGTTTAAGCTTTATTATTAGGGATGGGTATCGTTTAGGTTTTATCCGATACCGGTGCCAAATCGGTACTTTTGAAACGGTGCCGGTGCTTAAACGGTGCTCAAACCGGTGCTTAAAGAATGGAGAACACAAAATTGGTCCAAAAACCTCTCATATTCAGCTGGTTTTTTGTAAAAAGATAACAATGTTAGCCTTTTCTGCAGCTATGGGGCATATATGGTATCCCTCTTGGCTGGAAGCAGTGCTTAAACAATGGAAAAAACACAAACTTTGTCCAAAAACCTCTCATGTTTAACTGTTTCCCTCTTTTTCTTTGGTCATTTTAGCCTTTTTGACCAGGGTGAAGGGAGTATCTGCCATCAAACAAGAAGACAGCCGCATGTAGCTATGATGATGTTTGCTAGTTCACCTTACATGCATTAATGTAATAACGTGGTTAGCCTACTCAACGTAAATTACACACAAACAACATTAAGCTACTCACGCAGAGAAGAACGGCTGCTGCTGCCATCAAATACGGCGCATTTCTCGGCTTTTAAAAAAAAACCCGCTATGCATCGCCAGGTGTTTCATCGGATTCGAGGTGTTACCTCCTTTTACAGTATCACAGTATCAGCTTAAAGCACTTGTTGCAGGCTGCTGAGTTTGCATATTTTGCTGTGAAGTACAGCCAGACTTTTGACCGCTTCGCCTTGGGCATTTTTAATCTGTAGCTCTGCATAAAAGAACGTACGTACCTGGCCCCGCCTACTATCCTCGGAAATGTAAAATGATTGGCTAGAAGTGTATCACAGCTCAGGAAAAAAAAGCACCGAAATAAAGCACCGAAATGTGCGCTGCTTTTCGGTCTGGTTACTACCGTTTATGTCAGAACGGCACCGGACACCGGTACCCATCCCTATTTATTATGCTTTTACAGTTGTGGCTGCTCATGTTAAATATGTCATATATCAAGGTCAGCATATAAACAAGTGACCCCTGTGAGCTAAAAGGCTTCAAACTGCTCTCAATGCTTAGCTGCAGCAGGGTTTTTCAATCTACTTCTGGCTCTGTAAGAGTGCAGAAATCCCTAACACAGTCAGCACAGGCTCTTGGGAGCACAGAGCCTGGCCCATCTATGCAAACAAAGTCTTTTGTTTGTGAGTGGCAGCCAATCAGAAGAAAGTTGGCTTAAATATTAAATAGCCTCCAGTGTTGCTGTTAGCTGGGGTCTATCGGAGGGTTTTCAGCTTGTCTCGTACCTCCACACCTCACTGTTTTACCCACAGTCACAACCAAAAACATTGCCATCCTGGGGATTATGTCTGCAGCACTTTACTCACTGTGGATATTATCAAAATAACAGCAGCCCAGTAAAACAACAGCAGGCTCTCACAGGATGAAAAACTCTCACCACACATGTGTAGCATGTTAAGTGTGAATTAATTGGAATGCTGCTGTTTTCAGCCACACTTTATGAATCTCATCTGTGGTAGGATGTGGAGTTTGGTTTGCAACAATACAAATTGGGCTGATGGCAAACAAACTGGAGCAAATTAGCACTGGAAAAGTTTACCTGTTTCCTTAACTAACAAGCTGGATTCTCCCTCGGCTGAGCCTGCCACTGACTGTCTCTGCAGACTCTTGTAGACTGGGCTGTCTTGTCCTCTGAGTGTGCCAGTGTTTTACTTTCAATGCCACCAAAACAAGTTTGATGTGAGCATCTATGTGCACTGGAGAAAAACAGCAGACAAAACTACACAAAGCCCAGTTTGCTAAAAAGTCAGATCTTTAAGTGGAAAAATCAGAGACATCAAAACAGCTTGGTTCCATTTGTTGAGCCTGTTTTGTGGATTTTATTGATTCCCAGAAAGAACAACAACCAGCCACGCTGTTGGCATTTTATTAGACATCTTAGCTCTGATAGGATGTGTCACTCAATACACCGTTTAATAGAAATTGACGCCATTTTGACTGTAATCTAACCATTTAATCTGTTGTCAGTGAAAACACCAGATCTTATTGCTTTGTCAAATGAGTGGATGTGCTGCATTTCTCTGTTGTGACACTGTAAATTTGAATTCCTGGCATGATACAACAATTCCCTTTTAATTCACTTTATATAGCACCAAATCGCATCATCGGTCACTTCACAGAGCTTTATATTGCAAGTAAAGACTCCACAATAATACAGAGAAAATCCTAACAATCAAATGACCCCGTATGAGCAAGCAGTGGGAAGGAAAAAAACCCTTTTAACAGGACAAAACCTCTGACAGTACATAGCTCAGAGAGGGACAGCCATCTGATGTGACCAGTTTGGAGTATGGGGATGGAAACAACACTAATGAAAGGCTGTGGACAAGACATTTATATCTATTCTCCAAGGTATCTAGTTTGTGTTGCTATACTGAACCATAGTTTTTCTTTTTGGAAATAGTGTTAGCATAACATATGTCGTGGGTGTAACGTGATGGTGCTATTTCCCTCTTTCTGGTCTACAAATCTTTGCTTCTGCCAGATTAACCTTTTTTCTTTCTTGTGACAAAAGTAACACATTTGACATCCTGCTAGAAAGTGCAGAAATGAAGGACACCTGTGAATAAATATGACTGTCAGCTTAATGTTGTGCATAGATTCAAATCATTTTCAGATGTTTAGTGAATCTATGTGTTCATCCTTCTGTTCATCTCAACAAATTGACCAGGAGTTAATTCTTTGTGGATAAGGAAAGCAGAAAAAGAATTCTGTCATCAAAGCAGTCTGGTTTCTTAAACTGTCAAGTAGGACTTTCCTGTAGCAGCCTGTTGATGTATTCATTTTTATGCCTGACAGCATGCTGCAATGCACATTTTGACGTTATTTCATATTAAATATGGAAGTTAAGTGGCACACCTGGCTGAACGGAGCTACGTGAAAGTGGGATACAAATGAGATAATTCACATTAATCCTTAATATCTTTGTAGTCATTTTAGGTTGCAGCTAATTGTGTAAAGCCAGCATGGATGTGCCAACTTTAAAAACCTGTTCACTCGTAAACAGGTGGGAGTTTTTCTCATCATATGACACTGTGGTTATCATATGAGTTTAAATCGGTATCGGGTTCGGGTTTGAGTCGTTGTCGCATGAAGCATAGTCGAGGTCATGTGACAAGAAATTTTCTGCCACCTTCACATGAGTATGTACATACATCCTGTTTCTCTTTATATCATCACCACCTGATCCTCTCCTACAGGGGAAGAACATTTCCTTCACTTGCAAAAGATGATATTTGCATTTTGGTACTCTGTGTTTTTTCACACATTTGTGGGCTAGTGGTCAAATCTCATGTACCAAAAGGGGAAAAAAGTTTCCGATGACTAGATGACTGTAATGAGTCTGAGCACGAACTAGTCAACGACAGGAGATTGTGGGCAGCTGTCTCACTGAAAACGCTAAAAACGGTCCTTGGCTGCAGTTGTCTGTCATCATAACTTGCTGCGTTAGGAGGTGCTTTCTTCTTAAGGATGGCTAATGCATGCAGCATTCAGAGCAGTATGTGGAAGATTACTTGACCTGGCTGATTTAAGTTTTTGACTTTTATACATAGCTTTTTTAGCTAACTGTTGATGTTCTCACAAAGTCACCTCTGTGTAGCTGCAGTTATGTTGTTGTTTTTCAGACATGTTAAAGGGGGTTTTCAGGACGTCCCAGGGGTCCTTTAGGAGTTTTGAAGGGGCTCACAGACAAAATGAGGAAGAAAAAGTAAGAAAAATGTGGTCAGAGCATATTTTTAACCACAGGTTTCAGTCACCTTGCTGTCAACACAGACAACAGACACACAGGAGGTGGAAGAAGCAGTAGAAAAAGGTGGTGGAGCATTAATATTTATTTTTATTTATCTAAGTGTAAATTACATTCCTGACTTATTTTATTTTTTGCACAGCCCTTCGACTGCCAGTGCATAATGTTGCTAAGTTTCTGCTTTTTATTCAATGGATGTTTAGTTCAATTAGTTAGGGGGTGCTGTTGGCAAGTTCAAGGTTGTGGGTACAATCCTTACTTGGTCTGTGTTGTTTTTTGTTGTTGTTTTGTTTTTGTCTTAATGCCCCCTCCTGCTAGAACAGCCAGCAGATAACCAGGTGACAATCCACAGATCTGCACTTTAATCTTAGAAAAAATGTAAACCATTATTAAACATCTCAGTTGGACATAAAACATCAAACAATTCATTGTTTCAGCTTCAGTTTGTGTATGTGTGTGATTATTTTAAGGAAGCCAAACTTGACATACCCGCTTGATAGTACCACCTGTTCTTCTATTTTTTCTGCTTTTTTTGTTTGTTTGTTTATTCTCATTAGTTCTATTTGTCTTTTCTGATTTTCTCTTTTGGCCTTTGAGCATTGTATAAACTCCTCTGCCTGCTTTCCATCATTGCATAGTATATGTGCATTTTTGTAAAAAAATCAGATTTCACAGGACTAAACTACCGCTTCCAGAGTGAGTAGCAGCAAAGTCCTGCTAATAATCAAATATATGTCAGCGAGTGTGAGCGCTTCTATAATAGCAGAAGTTTTGGTAGTTTGGAGTTCTGAATCATTCAGGTGTGTGTTAACACCGTGCCACAATCTACCAGCAATTTCACCCCAAAGTCAGACCATTCAGTACTTGAGAAATTGCAAGAAACTGAAGAGCTTCTCCTCAGACTTCACAGGCCTCAGTTAAATGTTAAAAATTATGACAGTACAATTACAAAAAAAAAAAAGACTGAAGAAGCATGGCTTGTTTGGAAGAATGGCTAGGAGAAATCCTTTTCTTTCTGAATCCTCTTCTTTTTGGTTTGCAAAGCTGTATCTGAGCAAACTACAACCAAACACAGGAGATCGGCACAAATGCCTCATGCCAACTGTCAGCACGGTGGTAGATGTGTGATGATTTGGGTTGGTTCGGCAGCCAGAGGACCCAGGCACCTTGCAGCCATTTAGTCTGCAAAAAACTCACCAGTGTACCAAAGTATTCTACACACATCCCTTAAATGTAAGGCATCTGTCCGACAGCTAAAGCTCAGCCCAAACTCAGTCATGCAACAGGACAATGATCTGAAGCACAGCAGCAACTCTTCAACAGAGTAGCTGAAAGGACAAGAGTCAGATTGTTGCAATGGTGCAGCTAAACTCCGATGATCACACTGATGGCAATGCTTTTACTGGACCTTAAAACAAATCCATAAACAAATACTGCAAATCTCTATAAACTATGAAGCAACAGCGTGAAAAAGAGTGTGACAAAATAATGTGAGTAACTGTTAAAGTCATACAGAAAACCACTACTTTAAATTATCGCAGCTAAAGGTGGTTTCACAAGCTACCCAGTCATGGGGTGTGCTTAGATTTTCATGGGACTCCTGTGAAAACTTTCTTTTTCACGTGACAGTACTTATGTAAATCGGTACACTAATAATGAGCATTGAAAGTATGTGTCAAAGGCAGATGTTTTATTTTTGTTTGGGGTTTTTTCAGTTAGATGTTGCTTATTTAAAAATTAAATCCAAATTTTGATCCATGAAGAGAGAAGAAGTGATGACAGCAGGGTGGATGAGGGCAGGGAGTGAAAAGAGCCATGAAAGAAAGAACAGAAGGAAGGATGAGTGATGAAGATTTAAGAAAAAAACAGAAAGAGGAAAATTGTGCAATAGAAAAGCGAGAAAGAGAAAAGGTGGAAGCAGAAAGGGGGGACAGAGAGAGAGAGAGGAGCAAAAGTGTGCTCACTTGCCTTCCATTAAATTTCACAAATTAAAGTGGTATTATCTTGAAATATTTAAAGGTTAGATGAATGTCGATAATGGATCTCGACAGCCATTAAGCTGTAATTGCTCTTTAATGTAGTTAGTGAAAGACATGGGATACAATTTTCGGCAAACACCGGGTGGGTGAGCGGGGTAGGGCAGGAAAGAGAAAGAGGTTGTTTTTTTATTTATTGATTTTAGTCACAGCCTCCGATTTAAACCAGAGCTGTTGTTCTCTGCATTAAGTCTTAATAAGGCAAAAACAGAGCATGATTAGCTATTCAGAGAGACGGAGGGGTGGGAGACCTAGAGAGGCAACGAGGAGGGGATTGTGGTGGGTTAGAGGGACAAATAATGCAAACCGCCACAAACACCAAGATTTTATCACCAGGCAGATGTCATTTTTCACAGGTTACTTCCAAATGTGCCACTTCAAAATAAAAGCGCACTTACCGACAAAAATAACTGATGTTTTCTAATTGTTATTATTGTGTGGCCCCATAACAAAGCCGCGGCCTAATTTATGTGAAAGCTGCAACATGTTGCTCTCAGAAATGAATAAATAAGCTCCCGCCCAGGTGGTCGCAAAGTAAATCTGATTAATAAGAAATGAAAGGAGGATCCAATGAGGAGCAGCACTGTTTCTAGCAACTCGCACAGTACGAGGCCACCAATCAGAAGACACCAGTAAAACCAAATCTTTCTGTACTGTGCAATGGCAGTTTTCATTTTTATACCTTCATGTTGCTGACCTTGTTGCCTTCTCCTTTATCGCTTGCGCTGGTATATTGCGATGGTTTCCAGTCGTGCACGTGTCTTTGTGCAGTCTGAATAAATTTGGCACCTTTCACAATCAGACATCTGAAATATTTACTACTCTGATCAACTTATGTCCATGTTTAACATATGACAAAAATCTATTTTGTGAAATTGCTGGGGCCGAGCCAATGGTCCACCCTATGCAGCCATTGGTAACACCTGCTTGAGTGTTATGCCCATACTCACAGCACTAAAATAACAGAAGCTACTTTTTCAAGTAGGTCTTTCTCTATATAGCTGTTTCCACAGATTCACTGTAACAGTGCAGTCGCTATACAAGGTTCTTTTAATCTATGAGAACTAATATTCTATTCCAGTCCAATGCAAGTAATCATTTATGCTGTCCACCACTGCAGCCAAAAGCAATTAGTAACACAAGGAGTGACGTGAATACTTCCTCAGGAGGCTGAGGTCTTTTAACATCTGCAGGAAGCTCCTGAGGATGTTTTACCAGTCGGTGGTTGCTGGAGTACTTTTCTATGCTGTGGTGTGCTGGGGGAGCAGCACAGCAAAGAAGGACTCATCCAGGCTGGAGAAACTGATCAGGAAGGCTAGCTCTGTGGTCGGCATGAAGCTGGACACTCTGGTGACAGTGGCAGAGAAAAGGACACTAAAGAAACTGCTGGACATTATGAACAATGCTGGGCATCCTCTGCACACGGCCATAAACAACCAGAAGAGTCTGTTCAGTGACAGGTTGCTTCTCCCCAAGACAAGAACTAACAGACTTAAAAACTCCTTTGTCCCACACGCCATCAAACTGTTTAACTCCTCTCTGGAGGGGAGAGGGAGGGGAAACAGGAGGACAAAGGAGGGGGGAACAACTAAGCTGTAGTGCCTCTTCACCTCACTGTACAATACCTTGTGCAATACTTTTTGTAAATAGTCAACAGTGCAATAGACTCAATACTTGAAATGTGCAATTCACTTGTATTTTTATTTTTTATTCCTATTTATTCTATTTATCCCCTTTGTATATTTTATTTATATTTGTCTCTGTATTTATATGTGTGTGTGTGTGTGTGTGTGTGTGTGTGTGTGTATATATATATATATATAACAATTCTGTAACTGTAACTTCGGTCGTTGCTGTGCTTTTTTTGGAAATCGAATTTCCCAGAGGAACCCACCCGAGGGATTAATAAAGTTCTATCTTATCTTATCTTATCTCTCTTATCTGAATCATTTCTTCCTCCATTTTTAAAAAGGAGTTTTTAAAAGGGAGTTCTTCCTTCCCACTGTCGCCAAGTAAACCGTCTGATTGAAACTGTCTGATCATAATAGTTCAATTTTAATTTTGCAGGACTTTACCTTAGTATAAAGCACTGCTCTTATTAACTGTCTGTATATGAATAAAAATGACTTGTGTGCATGTATATTTGCAACAACGGGATGTAAATGTGACAGAAAGCTGAGTGTGGCATTTGTTGTCCCTCTGGGGCAACTGAACATTCTTCTTCTGCAGAAATCTCATCAACAAGTGCAGAGACACCAAGAGAATGTCTGCAGGTGCTATCCTGTGTGTGTGTGTGTGTGTGTGTGTGTGTGTTGTGCTTCTTGCTCCCTGTGGGTGCTGTTTCGGTCTGAGTGTGTGTCACTGTTCGCGTGTGTGTGTGTCCCTGCAGCCTTGCACCCATGCAGACGTGCTAACTTGTTAGCGACTTCTCACTCCTCGTTTCCAGAAAAGGAGGTGCTATCCAGGTGGCAATCCCACGATGCACCTCTCCCCAGTCGGTGTTGTAACGGTCGCCGTTGGTTACAACCTCGTCGGGGGAGAAAATGGGGAATCTGCCTTTTTTTACGGGGGCGTTACAGCGCTTTCTATTTCTCTGTGCCACATTAATAAAATACTTATCAGTGTCCAAAGTATTCATCAGAAATTGCCACATTTCCCAATCACAATTAAGCAAGAAGTGATAAAAGAGTCTAGATAAATCAGTTATTTTACATAGAAGAAAAACATTAAGAGAATATATATCTTGGTGTTTACTCAATTTGAATAACTGAGTCAGCACGGTCAATGAAGTGGCAAAAAAAAAAAACAGAAAAGGGAAGTGAGAACATCACTGTGCAGTCTTATTTCTTTCCTGACATAAACATGGAAATTTAAGCAGAATTTCAAGATCATTGAGTTCCTGGATAAACAGGAAATTTCATGCTTTATACACTGAGGAACGTTTATGAAAGGCAAATGAAATCGTGCAGGACTCAATTATTTCCACATTAATGGTGAATGACCCGTGTAGTAATCACACAAGGATGTAATGCTTATTTCATTTTTTATTTGCTTTGTGTCCACATACTTCTGATCATTTCTGGAGATATGCGGTGAGGAGTGAGGGATGTGCCGACTCTCCCTCTTCACGGCTCTGTTGACAGACTTTTAAATAATTACTGGAAGAGAGAAACAGACAAACACATTAGTTTCAGTCTCACTTATAATCACCGTGTGCACAACACAAGTACATTAACAAGAGTGAGTCTTTCTTTCTGTCTTTCTATAGATGCTGGTTGTCATCTTCATCAGTAGATGTAAATAAAACATTTTTGTTTGGTGGTTAAATAAAACAATCTAAAAAATATTACCCTGGATAACTGGTAAGATAACCCATGCCTGTTTCCCTTTGGTCTGCTCTACACAGTACACGTGGCAGGCTGGTGACATGTATCCTGCTGGTAGATAAACTGGAAGCTCCCAGGTTTAATCGCTGATTTATCCCCCATGTCTGTTATCATCCATCAGAGTATCCTTAAGCCACACTCTGAAGTCATGAATGTTTAAGTGTTACAGCAAAATAGCAAATATATATTCATGATAACTTATTTGGGGTAACAGTGCTGCTTAATAAATTGGTCTGTTGGTCGATCCTCCAATAAAGACGCTTGCTAAACGATGCATCTTACTGACTTTGGTGAACCTCTGATTTTCCGTGTTGACCTGTTGTTATTATATATTATTTTCCAGCTCACATATTTAACTTAGCATGATTGGAAATTCAAAATAATACTTGTTGAACTTGACTGGACCTTGGTGCAGACTCTCGGTTGATCCACTGACTGAACAAACCATTTTTACACTGTTCCCCCTGCTCCCCCCCTTTGTTTTTACAAATATTAAGTTTTGGTTCAGGCATCAAGATCCTCCAATAAGCAGTAAATATTCTCACCCTTGAAGTTGATGCATGTATACAGCACATTTTTAGGGCTGTCTGAATTTTGGGAGGCTTCTTAGAGAATTATGTGTGAATATTCAAAGCTCCAATTTTGAATGTGTAGGTGGAGACAATTATATGTCAACTGGCTTCAACTGATTTTTCAAATTCCAAAGATTTACAGTGATTTATGGCCTAGAAAGGCTTTAATAGAGCACATGTGATGAGATTGGACCATTTTCTATTTGCAAAAGAACTCAAATGATTAATCACTATTAAACTAATTAATGATTAATTTCCTGACAATCAACTAATCCCTTAATCAACCTTTTCTTTCAGCTGTAGTTACAAGCACTCCAATAATCATTTAATCCATTTGAAATAAAATGCATGTTGAGGCAGTCATCATGTGTGAAACGCTGCTGACAGTCATTTGTCAGTTCATGTCAAGGAATGTGCATTCATTGTGACACAGAGCAAGACATTTCTGAGTGCCTCTCCGTCTGTGCTTTGCTCTCCAGCTGAGGGGTTCTGTATCCACATCCCTTGTGTCTTGGGATTATCTCCTGATTTCTGCTTTTCCTTGCCAGTGAGTGGCATGTGCAGAACTTGGCGATCTAAACTGAAATAAAGGAGGAATCAGTTTCTAATTAGCTGCTCTGAAGTTTCGGTATACAGGTTGTAGGTTGTTTCTTCAGAGGACTGCGTGTGACTGATTTCTCAGTAAATGGCTGCTAATGCTGTGTTAGTTTCAGTGGTCATCTATTATTAGGCAGGGTGGACCAGAGCTGATAGAATTCACCTGAGCCCCGCTCTCACTTCCCCATCACTACCACAAACCAACTGCTACATAACTAATGCACAGGGCTCTTCCTGCACAGGTGCATGCGGTTGCTGTGTGTGACTCTGTGTGAGTGTGTGGCTATTTTAATCCCATCCCAACCACAAAGATTCATGACACCCAAATTTGTCACATCGCACTGTAGTAGCCAGTGCAGCAGAAGCAATGCATTTTCTGGATTTCAGTCTCACTGCTGCTGGAAGATGAAAAAAATTAAAAAATGTACACATTGTCAAGAATTTTATGATTTGATGGATGTTGTAGAAATCCAGACGTGTACTTAATGACTTTGCTGGCCATAATTAGAGTGATAATAGCAAGTCCAGAAAGCTTTAACCTCCCAGGACCTGGCATCCACATATGTGGACATCACATTTTGGGTGGTCTAGACCAAAATACTTAATTTTTCTCTACAAGGGCCTGATATCCATTTACGAGGACGTTATACTGCCACTGTTCTATCAAAATGTAAAACGAATGTCCTCATATGTGGATCTCATTTTTCTCAGAAATGAAAATTAGGTAAAAAAAAAAAAAAATCTGGTAATTCTTTGGGACCTGATGAATGTAGAAAACAATCAACCCAAAAACGTAAAGAAAAAATAAAAATGCATGTTGTGGAAGAGTTCGGATCTTAGGAGGTTAAGCTTATATCATAGCCTAAAAAATTATATCACAAAGCAATTTAACTTTGTGAAAGAAAATGCTTCTCTTGGAGAAAATCCAGGCTAGAGGGAAATCAAATAAATATTTCTATTATATTTTGATATTAATTTAACCATTGTTTATTATTTAAGATTGGAGCAACAAAAAGGGGATAAGAAATGGATCAGATAGCATATATAGGTGCAGTATACAGGACTGAGAGTGCAAAAGTCTTCTGGCTGCTCCCTTTAGGGGTCGCCACAGCAGGTCCTCTGCCTTCGTCTCACCCTGTCTTTTGTCACACATCTGCATGTCCTCCTTCACTACATCAGTGAATTTTATCTGTGATCGCCCTTCTTTTCTCCTACCTGGCAGCTCTATCTTCAACATCTTTTGTCTGATATATCCACTATCCCCCTCTGCACATGTCTAAGCCATCTCAGCACTGTCTCTCTAACTTTGTCCGCAAACCACTCAACCTGAGCTGTCCCCCTGGTGGACTGGTTTCTAATCCTGTCCATCCAGCTCACTCCCAGTGAAATCCGTAACATCTCCAGCTCTGCCACCTCCAGCTTGGCCTCCTGTGTTTTTGTCAGGGCTGCCATCTCCAGACCAAACATCATACCACGTACTCTCTTGCTACTATACTTCACCAGCAGATACTTGTGAAGGTGGAATGGTGGTCGATTTCTATGCCACATCAGTGCCTGTAATCGTAGGTACAAATACTGGTTAGTTCAATGTTCATGTGCTGGGGACAATCAAGTTAAGAAACAGTGTTTGGAATTCACAGTGAGTGCTATTGCTCAACAACAGTGATCCCTTTGAAAATCAGGTATTTTACATATTGCGCCTCTAAATCTTAAAAAAAGAAATTGGTTAAAAAGAATCACATTACTCATTTTAAAATCTTGCAGCAGAGTGTTCTGTGGGAAAAACACCTTTTCATAAGAATCTTGCCTTAATTAGTTAATTTTGTGAGCTAGTGAGCAATTCTGTTTAAATTGGTCCAGCTGGGGTGCAGCTATTGCTCACTTAGATGCGCAGGTGACCCATAAGCTGCCTCAGACCATTTCCGGCTCTCTTTCCCCATTTTCCTGCCTAATTTCTCCTGTTCCTTTCCAATAACGGCTAAAAAATTGCTAAGAAAGGATAAAAAAAATTCTAAAAGAAAAAGTTAATAAATATAAATAAATATAGTTGATAAATATGTAAAAGTGCTGATCATTTCTTAAACAAAAAACTAACTGAGATGCTGTTAAGTTCTAATCAGATGATTTGGTTTGCCTTAGCTTGGAAGGAGAGGTGTTTATTACCATTTTGAGATTGCAAAGCAGCTTGATATTACAAATTACTGTGAGAAGCTGTTGAGTATATGATTGTATTGTCTGCATAAAGTGACATTTACTGTAGAAGGAAATGAATTGAACGTGGTCATAATGTAATTCTCCAGCCTTTCCTGAAAGGGGGGAATATATTCAATGATCCCTACAAAAGAAGCATCACCATTGGTGCTGGACAGTTAAAATAGGTGTGATAGAGCTCATTCCCACCTGCCTGATGTTGGAAATGAAGCTGTTGAAAAGGCAAGACTGAACCATGTACTAAATATACCATAAAAATATGAGCTTTCTCTGTAGCCTTGCAATTTTAAAGCACCTTGAGGCAACTATAGGTTTGAATTGGTGCTATATAAACGTGATTAAATTGAATCAAATAAAAAAGGCAACAATATAAACATAAATTAAGAGGAAAAAAACTGCATAAAGCGTCTCAGTTCAAGGCGAGGGACATAAAGATCCAGGAACAGCTTTTAGTGTCATACCTCTGGAACAAACTGGACACCACTTCCAGTAGGTGTTCCCTCATTGTATTTGAATTTGGGAAAGTGATGAAAATCTTCCATAGAAGAATCATAACAGAATAAAGGTAATCGCTTAGCATTTTAGCATTACTTTGTATTGCACTCACCATTCCCATAAAAGGACCCAAACAATGGAAACAAAATGTCTCCCAAAACATAACTTTAATCTGTCATCCATCAGTATATAAGAACTAGTAAAGTAAAGTGTGCGTGTTAGTCCCCATAGGGAAATAGTTCCTCTGCATTTGACCCATTCACCCAGTGAAGCAGTGGGCAGCTGCCAGTGCAGCGCCCGGGGAGCAGTGTGTAGGGACGGTACCTTGCTCAGGGGTACCTCAGGGTAGCCGTTCAGTGGAGTCGAACCCCCGACCTTCCGATCATGGGGCTACCACTCTACCTACTGAGCTATCCCTGCCCCTAGGTCAGCTGCTGTTCAGCAATTTCCATAAAAATCAACTGTGGAACACAGGTTTCAACTTGTAAAGGTTATACAAATGACCCCAGTTCTCTGTCATCTCCTTCTAAAAACCACCTGATCCTCTTCAGATTTCTCTGCAGTTTCTTCCATGAAAGTGGTTGTCACATTTTCCAGCGGCTGGGTTCTTATTTTGGAGTGAACCTCGCCGCTTCCTTGGAGGTATCAGCAGGAGGAGCGTGACTGGAGGACGAGAGCAGAGGAAGACCTGATAGGAGTCGAACCCCTCTGGCTCAGTGCTCAGTCATGTTTACACTTGACAACAGGGCACCATGAAAGAGCGAGGAGAGGCGCAAGATAAAAAGGAATAAGAAAGAAAGTAAAGAGAGGGAGAGAGGCAAAGATGAAGGGAGAAGGAGGAGGAGGAGGAGCAGAGCGAGGGGGGGGGGGGGGGCGAGGAGGAATAAAAGGAGGAAAGGTTGTTTTTAGTTTTAATGAAATCAGATAAAGGTGTGATGTGGGATTTACGCTGTCGGTGTGACACTCAGACGACACATTTAAACTTTTAAGTCTAAGGCTAAAGTTTCTTTAAAGTCCTTTTTTTGCATTCATTACTAACAGTACGTGCATCACAAACACTGGATCAGTGTTCAGCTGAAATTCACAATATAGTCATGGTGATGGTAGATTTGGGGATCTGGGGAGCTGGAACTAAACTGTTCCTTTGCAATAGGAAATACCTTGATCATGGTTATTTTTTTCTCTTTTGCCCTAACTTGCTGTTTGTGGGATATAAACTTAAAATCGAAAGTCACCAAAAAACATAGTCTTACCCAAGTTTTTATTGGCTGTCGACCAATTCATGTTTCTCATATCAGATATTTTGACTTATCTTTTCTTAGTAGATCAATGTAAAATAACTTTTTGGCAGCGTAGTCCTGCATGTGTGCTATACATGTGTACTTCCTGGAAAGGTCAAATCCTTCGAAAAGAGACAAAACAAAAACCAAAAAAGCATCTTGTGGCAGAAAATCAGCGTATACATGACAACTCTGAAGGCCTTCAATATTTTACACATCAAACGTGTAAAAGATTTTATGCATTTAAAATATTTTGACACTCCACACTTATAGTAAAGAATGCTCATGTTGCCTGTGAGGAGGAGGGACTATCTTAAGGCTAAAGTCTATATGCTGAATAAACTTAATAGACTACACAAGTGACTGTAACATGATTAACTGGAGTCTTACCATGCAAGATGTGCACTGATGCCTATCTAAGTAAATCCTCCAACCTAGATGTATGTTGTAGGCTGGTGCAAACACATGACTGCACCTCTGTTGAAAATTTACAGGGAGATCAACATGAAGCGATGTTTCTGTATCTGATCACAAAACTAATACATTAGTTTATAGATTTAATTTCTATAATTATTTTCTTTAGAAGTCTATGAGACAGTTGCCTTCAGTTCATTCATTCAATTCATTCTGAATAAAATATTGTTGTACCTTCGCAATTTTGGTAAATTGTAATGTTTAGCCTGAGCAAGTTTCACTATTATCCTATAGGATTGAAGCAATGTTGCCAAAGAGGTGAGGGGAAATTTGTATTCCTGCATTGTCATCAGTACGATGAAACTGATATTTATATAGCATATGGATGAGGGAGGAACTGGCCACTTTGCCACTATTGATAGTAAAAATGATAGACGAAGAGAAGAAACAAGATTGAGTGCTGTTTTTATTTTCCCTGCTAATTAAAAGCAGATGTCAAGGTACAATTCTCTGAGCTTGTTTAACGCAGCACTACTGTTTCCTGATTTACTTTCTAGGCCTCTCTGCACTCGTTGAGAGACCATTTCACTTCTCCTCATCCAACCCACTGGACTTTCTCCGGTTTCAAAAATCTCTCTGCCGCACCCCCAGCCCCGCTCTCTTTCTGTATGATTAAGCTCACTCATCCCTCTGCTTACATTAGCTCTAAGCTGGCAGGTGTCTATGAGATAGAGTTTTATAAAGCCAGCAAACACAAAAACCTCCACAGAGAGAAAGCAGCCTTAATTGAATTGTCAAACACAAATCTACCCAGAGACTCAGTTTGACAAAAACTCATCTGAAACACTGCCTGTCTGTCTCAGTTTAAGAGTGACTGTCTCACTTCTTCGTCCGCTGGTTTGTCTGAGTCAGTGCGTTCGTTCACGGGTCGCCATCAACTTTTTGAGTTAATTGACCTTTTTTACTTGTCCAGCCATAAATGGCACATGTCCAGGTAAATTACAATAATGTTATCATTTCATTTTATTTTTTTTTAATTTAGACTTCAGGCAGTATTCCAACTGTGTCGAGATATAAATTACTTATATTGTTCCAAACATAAATTAGTATTTATAAATAGTAAAGGTTTTTTAAGTGATCGTCGGAGGTGTAATGCAACCTTTCAGTAAAACTTTATTTCTGTAGGTTTGCCGGTCTCTCTGATTGTGTTATTATATTGCCATCTTTGCCATAGACAAATTTACACTTATTTTGTTTATTTTGTGGCAGTTCCAAACATCTGCATTATCGTTGGACTGAATTTGTATATACTGAGGCAGATTGTGTTTAGATTTGCGATATGGTGTACAAAGCTTCAGAGGCCGTGCTTGCCACAAGGCAAGCTGGGCAACTGCTTGGAGCTCCAGGCCAGTATGGGGCCCTTGAGAGACAAACCTTACAATATGCAAAGTTGACAATGACAGTGGAGGAGACCTGAGCTCATCTAACTACGCCCCACCTGACTCCGCTGACTCCCTTTGCAAATGGCACGCCTGATTCTGTTTAAACAAACCTAATGACAACAATGGAAGCCTCTCAGTGAAAAGAAGAGGAGTTATCCTTCTTTCCTTTTTTTCTTTTTTAAAATTTTATTTTATTATCAGTGTTTGTTTCAGTTGTTTAATTATTTTTGTATGGAGGGCATATCTCTATGCTGTATAAAGTCTCCATCAATACCTCATCATGCAAACTAAGGATGTTTCTGCTATATTTGTATTTAAGTTAGTTCCAAGTTTAGAAAACTGTTTCAGTTGGTTTTATTTTTTATTTTTTTTGCACAAGTCTAAGTTTTATTTCCGTTTTAGCTAACCAAAATTACATTCTCAATTTCACTCCACATCCAGGTATAGTTTTTTTGTTTAGTTTTAGTCAACAATTTTGTCCAGAACCACTACTTTAAAACTGCAAGTGCTACACCTGGCTAAATATAGTCTATAAATGAAATCAATCTGCATTTTCACATTACTATAAAACTTTCTCATCAGCTTAAGGTGCAGTTATGATGGTGAAATGCACTTTTGTCCTAATAAACTGATCACAGGAAGGTGCAAAGTTGGTCACTGGAAGGATCCTGCAACCAAAAAAGGCTCAGGACAAAATCTAGTGTCAGAAATTGAGGATGACCATCACACAATGTGACTATGGCCTCTACTGACCAGCCAGTGGGTCAAACACTGTAATTGACCGCCATTGTGTTTTATGCTTGATAGATATCCCAGATTTATCAGCTCTGTATCACACAGTGTGGATTATAAGGTTTGTGGAAACCTTAGTATGTAATGTCATGCTTGGACAGACACCTGCAAGCCAATCAGAAATATATTACACAGTAAATTGTACACATTACACTGATGCCACTATTATATATTAGTAACCACTTCAATAAACCCTGATTACTCTTTTAAATTCTGCTTACAAGTAGTTTCCAGACAGCCTTTGGCTCAGCGCCTTCATCTTGATTTTTCTCACTTAGACTGTATAAAAGTTTTGCTAACTCTGCTGGTTTTTAAGCTTCTGACCAGTTTACATGCATTTTTTTCCCTTTTTTTCCTTTTGTTCCTCTGGTTATGATGGTGTGTAGAGATCAAAGCCACAGTTGGCTCAGCTTCACATGGGCCTGTGCGGCGAGACGAGGGGGTTTGTCAAAGGCATTGCCTGCGCCTCTTATTCTTCCCCCACCACAGAGATGGGAAAAAAAAGCAACAAAACAAAACAGAAAGGAACGGCGTTCTTATTATCAATATTAATCTCTTTTTGGAAAGGCATCTGTAGACTGTGAAGCTCGGCAGTCTTTAAAAAAAAAAACAC
Source organism: Rhamphochromis sp. 'chilingali' (assembly GCF_963969265.1). NCBI lineage: Eukaryota > Metazoa > Chordata > Actinopteri > Cichliformes > Cichlidae > Rhamphochromis > Rhamphochromis sp. 'chilingali'. The sequence continues at coordinate 37,060,058 of NC_137930.1, read as the reverse complement.
GCAACGCGGCTTATTCAAAAAAAAAAGCCATGTTTGAACTTGCTAATGTTTTTTTCCCCTCTCTCTCACTTTCCATCTCTCCCTCCCCTTCCCTCTTTCTCTCTTTCTGTCAACTTGAGCTATTCTCTCCCTTCATTTAGCATGCCATTAGCTCTCCAAGCTGTTGTTTGTTTTGTTGCTTTAATGTGCTTTTTTCGAACAAAACAGCGAAAAAAAAAAAAGCAAAACAAAAAAAAACAAGGAATAAAAAAAAAAGAAAAAACAAGTCACTGAAATATAAAACATGTACAATTTTGTGTATGTGTATGTGTGCTGGGACTATGTGATTTTATGGTTTGGAAATGTTTGCCTCTGTGTGTGTGTGCGTGTGTGTGTGTGTGTGCGCGTGTGTGTGCGTGCGTGAGGGCACTGGCACTAAACTTACTTGGGTCCAGATGTTCTAATTATAGAACAGCTCCGCTGCCTAATGACAGGAAACACTAGCCTGTGTGTGTGTGTGTGTGTGTGTGTGTGTGTGTGTGTGTGTGTGTGTGTGTGTGTGTGTGTGTGTGTGTGTGTTGTAATGTGTGTAAGAAACATGAATGAAATTCTCATCATTAACCTCTTGAACCCTGATTTCCTCCTCAGATTTTCCCTCAAGTAGCCATAAGGTTTGACAGACCATTTGTATATGTCTGACTTTCACATACATTTGTTGTGCACATGGATTTGGTTTTCCCAAATATTCACTGTGGCAAACTTACACTCAACAAGTGCTCATTTAACAGATGTTCTTATTCTTAGGACAACAAGAGAATAAAACCCCAAGAATATACATGTTTTTCCACCCAAGCTAAATTTAATTGAAGCTAAAATTTTTCATATTCTGCACCATGTACATGGTTAGATACGCCATTGTTTTATTGATACATGTCTCACCTCTGTGAGTCACTGAGGGGATGTAAATGGACCCGTTTTATTTAGATTGAATATGGGACTTTAAGCCTCAAAACTTAAGTTTTCAGGCTTGTATGACTTTATATATGCTGCTTTATATCAAGCTGCTAGCTGCTTGTTAATCTTCCAAAGTACTTGGTAGTGGGTCAAGAACTAACAGACTCCACCACGCTACACACTTAACTGTGAACATGACACAAAAATACTCAGATACTTCAATAAAAACACTTAGAATATGGTCTGAGGACATTTTAATTGGCTAACAGTGCTTTATACTGCTGATTAAGTTTCCTGCTAAGTTTACATTTATTTTTATCTCTAATTACTTACTTATTTTTATTCATTCTTTTAATTTATTGTGTTTTTTTTATCTTAAGTGAAAGTCAAATCAATGTTCATTGCATGATGTATAATAGCAGTAAAGATCATTCATTCAATCATAGACTCTCTCTGTTAGTGTGTTTTTTGTGAAAATGAATGCATGTTGGATTTGGCTATTTGGCAGGGCTATGTTGGATTAATAAAGTTCTCCAGTCCCAGTCTAATTCTCTTCTTAATAACATACTTAAATGTTGGCAGGGAATAAGTAAATAGGATTAGGAAGCTGACTTTTGGTGCTTGACTGTTTCCATATGCTGTGCTACAAGTGCATTTTGTTAATTATCCAGGTTCAACACCCAGCCCCACAAAATGCAGGACTTTTAACACCTTCCGTGATCTAAAAGTTTCTGCAAATATATTTGGAAAGGAATCACTGTCACTTTGTTTTCCCTCAACATACTGAAAACGCTGTGAAGTGTTGATATGAAATGTTTCCTGTCTCCACAGAATATGTGCTTAATGTTAAGATGGGCACAACAGTGACATTATCTGGTTTTTGATTACAAATCAGTTGTTTACCTACACAATCTGTTTGCTAATTCGTGTGATGGCATTCATGTACTTTTTGGATATTTAAAGGCATGTTCCATTGATCCAACGAATACTCGAGGATACATTAAGGTTTGCAATAACATAGCTTGAGATCAACAATTAAACCCTTGACTATTTTTTTTAAAAGACCTCCTGAAGGTCAAAGTGAGCTCCCAAACACAATTAGGAGAATTTTAATTGAGTCATCTTTAACTCCATTGGTGATTCTAAATTGTCCATAGGGTAAAATGTGTGGAGTAAACATGGTAAAATTTGACTGCATCTGCTGTGGTGACCACTTCAGAAAGAAGGGACAGGCCGAAAGTCTGCAGCACTTTAAATATTTAGTAAAACTCAAAAACCGCTGTGTAAAGTCCAAGTATAAGTACATTTTGCTTTTTAATATGCATTACATCTTCATAATAACAATGTGTTCATGTATTTACAGTTCTTACAAATAGGTCCTCAAAAGGCTTCTTGAGGTTGGTTCCCAATGCAACCTTACCTTAGCTAAATCGAGTCACCTTACATGAACTCTCCACTGAGTTAGTGGCATTGATGCCAATAAGCACAGTAGGATATTAACATGGCCTGCTGTACATTTAGGTGTGCTGACAGCCCATTCAAGAAATTAGTGGCCTGGTTTTGGTTATATTATTTAATTGGGGGATATTTAGTGCCACAGAAATTAGCAGGTATTTGTGAAGGTTCGATGCATTTTCTAATCAAGTTGTCTCGAACTAGCTGGTAACTTAGCACTTCACCTTCTCATGTAAAGATATTCACTTCTGACTCCAAAAAGGAAACGGGGTGAAAGCCAACATGCTCAAATCAAGACATGGTTTGAGCATCTACAGTTTGTGTGTGTGTGTGTGTGTGTGTGTGCGCATGTGTGTGCATGTGTGTGCATGTGTATTTAACACTGATCCACTTTATTAACAGTTTGTCTTCTTTCTTCACTAAATATAAGAATAATTTTAAACTCTGGCAGTTTGTAGATTTGTATTCTTTAATTGCATGTAGCTAATTTTCTAACCTTTCATTGATAAAAACAACAACAAAAAAAAACAATCTCAGCTCATCACCCATCAGTAACACTGATCATGGGTGGAATTCTGTCCTCCATCAGTGGAAATCTGTTCTTGTAGTACATACATGTTGTTTAGTAGTAGCCCTGATGGTGGTCATTCTTGTCCTCTCTCTTCTCGTTGCTGTGGTAACAAGATGTCAATAGATTTGGCATCCTCATCCTCATCTCCAACTGTCCTCTCGATCAGAGCTCTGTATCCACGGAGACCGGAGGAGAGGACTTTTTTTCTGAGCTTCGTGTCTCAAAGTTCAGATGGAGAAGCCATCTGCTGTTGTGCCTTGCTCAAAGGTTCTACAGGCGGGTCAGCCCCAGGACTGACTTCATAATCCTGCTTCTCTGACCCTGAACTCTCAATGTTAGGAAAGAAAGTCATATGAAAAGAGGGGGAATAATTATTAAGGAATGGATAGAATACATGGAAGAGAAGAAGGATAAAAGAACATAAGTGAAGGAGGGATGGAAATGAAATGAGAGCAGAGAGGAAAGATGTGAAAATGTGTGAATAAAATGGGCAGTGAAGAGAAAGAAAAGAAGGGAGTGATTAAAGAAAAAAAGATTAAAGATAAAGGTTATCAGGAAGGGAGAAAAGAATTAGAAAGGAAATTGGGAAAAGAAGGAAAGAAAGTAAGCAAGAATCAGGAAAATTGTGAAGGGAGGAATATATGTTAAATTCTAGTAATGAGGGTATACGTGAACTAGTAAAGACGAAAGAGTTAATAATAAAAGAAATATGGAGCAGAATAAAAATAGAGTGAAGAAAAAAGAGTAGAATGATAGGATGGAGGAAGAAATAGAGCTGGAGAGAGAGAAAGGAAAGGAAGGAAGAGAGGCACTAAGAAAAAGGAAAAGAATAAAAAATGTGAAAAGGACAAGAACGAGTATGAAGGTAGGACAGAAAGAGAGAAAAGAAAGTAGGGAAATCAAATTGGATGATGGGGACCCGGAAAGAATGAGAAGAAAAGAGGAAAAATGAATATGGGAAAGAAGGAAAAGAGAAATGGACGGAAAGATGAACAGAAAGTAAAGGAAGAGGAAATGGGGTTTGAGAGATAGGGCAAAGGAAAGGAAGGAAACAAAGGAAGGAATGAAAGGGAGACGAGGAGAGAGGGCATGAATCATATAACAAAACAGGACGTGGTCGACTTCCTGAATGTGATTGTTTCATCACTTCCTCTACTTGTCCAGACACACACACACACACACACACACACACACACACACACACACACAAACAGACACACACGTAGTGGGATTGTGGGTGTTAGACAGTTTAAGCAGCTTTAAAGGAGAAGATACAGAGATGTAATCTGCCTCTTAATTCTTACTGTCTCGTTTTAGTGTGTGTGTGCGTGTGTGTGTGTTTGTGATCGCCCTGGATAATAATCTGAATTTAGCTCAGTGAAAGTACGAGAAGCTTCAGTTCCTAAAATGACTGAATTAGATCTTCATCTGTGGTCCTTCATGATTTTACGTCTCCTCCTGCTTCATTTTCTATTTCTCTTCTCTTTTTCTTTCATCCTGCAGGTGATTACTCCTGTGATTATTATGTCATCCTCAGGTTTTGATGAGAGCTTGCAGTTTAGGTTGAAACGTACAAACCAGATTGTTTATAGTTTATTTATAGTTTATTGTTTATAGTGACCTATAGTGACCCAGTGGTCATGAGAGGTCAAACGCACTGCAACTTAAGAACATGTCAGCAAAAAGAAAACTGCTGCAAAAATACACAAAACCCAGCAGAAGTGTTTTTGGGGAGATAATAATGTGACAGACCAGCTGCAAAAGTGACAAGCTAACAGTAAACGGCTAATAGAAAACTAGTATTGTATAAATCATACAAAACACAAAAAAACACACATTACTTTGTATCTTTTTCTCTCTCAGAAAACTGAAATATCCACCACTTCTTTTAAACAGTTTCCATGAAATCTTTTGCATGTTTTGATTTCTGTCTCTTCTGCACCCTTCCATCACATCGTCTAAAAAACACTTCCGTTGTGTTTTATTGAACTTTCGTTGCGTGTTGTTTATTTTGAAGACAACTGTTTGTAAAGATTCATTCCTGAAATAACTTCTATTTTCAGTTAAAATGTAATTATACTGGTCAGCACTGTGGTTTAACAGTAGTTGGACCACTGAAAGGCTCTTCCTTGTGGTGCTAGCATGTTCTCCCTGGGATTCCTCTGGGATCTCTATTTACTCCCACTATCAAAAAACATGGTAGGTTAATTCTGTTGTGTCTGTGCCCTTGACCAAGGCTTTGGCTTACAGCTGGGGTTGGTCCCCAGGCACTGCACAGTAGTTGCTCACTTCGTCTTATACTGAAGATGGGTTAAATGCGGAGAACACATTTCCCTGTGGGGATCAGTAAAAAACAGCTGGAAGGGTCAATTCAAATAGAGTTGTTCAAACAAGATCTAACTGAAGCCGAGTGAGCACTGAAAGGAATGAACCTGCCAGGTTAACCTAAAGAAGGTCACAGCAATTTATAGGTTAAACACAAACTGTTTTACATGCACAGGCAGTGTTTTTCTGGAAGCCCACCTAATGGTGATTATTTGAACTGCACCTAAAAGAACCTAAAGCCGGATAACTACTCTAGCATGAATAAAATATGGAAGTCATCAGAGAATCCTGTCCTGTATCTCAAAGTGAGAGAGGTTTAATGCTGGTTATTAACCTCAAAAGATTTCCACTGGACAAAATGTTTGGATTTCTAGCAAAGAAGAAAATATAGCTGACTGAGCAGAAAGAACTGAAGCTATGGATAATCATCAATATACAGGGAGTGCAGAATTATTAGGCAAGTTGTCTGTGAAGGTTCTCAGTCATCCAGGTCATCGTAGTCAAAGGAGCTTGCAAAGAAAAGCGTCTGGACTTCTTTAAGTTACTTGAAGACGTTTCACCTCTCATCCGAGAAGCTTCTTCAGTTCTAAGGTCAAATGGTGGAGAGTCCCAGATATAAACCTAGTGGGAGTAACCCCCCACAGAGGGACAAAAGGACCCCCTGATGATCCTCTAATCACCTGAGCCAAGGTGTGAAACTGGGTGTGGGTCCCAATCAGCCAGAGTTTCGGGTGAGTTCATTGTGAAACCTGGCCCCACCTTATCATGCGAATTCCTGAGATCAGATGGCCCAGGATGTGAGTGGGCGTTAAGGTGTCTGGGAAGGGATCTCAAAACTGGATTATAGATGGCAGAGAGTTGGTGTCGTAAACCCCCGCCTCTGTTCAAAGATGGTCGCTCACAGTGGACATAGATGGCTTCTTTCACTCCTCTTTCAAACCATCTGTCCTCTCTGTCCAAAATGTGAACATTGGCATCCTCGAAAGAGTGTCCTTTATCCTTAAGATGCAGATGGACTGCTGAGTCTTGTCCTGTGGAGGTGGCTCTTCTGTGTTGTGCCATGCGCTTGTGAAGTGGCTGTTTGGTCTCTCCAATGTAGAGGTCTGGGCATTCCTCGCTGCACTGTACAGCATACACCACATTGTTAAGTCTGTGTTTTGGCGTTTTGTCTTTCGGGTGAACCAGTTTCTGTCTGAGTGTGTTGCTGGGTCTGAAATACACTGGGATGTCATGCTTGGAGAAAACTCTCCTGAGTTTCTCTGATACACCGGCTACATAGGGGATGACAATGTTGTTGCGTCTGTCCTTCTTATCCTCCCTCGCTGGTCTCTGGTCTTCTTTTCTGTGCCTCTTTGCTGACTTTAAGAACGCCCATTTAGGATAGCCGCACGTTTTGAGTGCTTCCTTTACATGTGTGTGTTCCTTCTTTTTTCCTTCAGGCTTAGAGGGAACATGTTCTGCCCGGTGGTGTAGGGTCCTAATTACTCCAAGTTTGTGTTCCAGAGGGTGATGGGAGTCGAACAGGAGGTACTGGTCCGTGTGTGTGGGCTTCCGGTAAACTTCGATGTTGAGTTTGCCGTTCTCTTCAATGTGCACAGCGCAGTCCAGGAAAGGCAAACAGTTGTCCTTTGTGTCTTCCCTGGTGAACTTGATGTTTTTATCCACAGAGTTAATGTGCGCAGTGAAGGATTCCACTTCTTGTGTCTTGATTTTGACCCAGGTGTCGTCTACATATCTGTACCAGTGGCTGGGTACTCTTCCTTTGAAAGAGCCAAGAGCCTTCCTTTCCACTTCCTCCATCTAAAGGTTGGCTACAATAGGTGACACGGGGGAGCCCATGGCACAGCCATGTTTTTGTCTGTAGAAGCCTTCGTTGTATTTGAAATATGTAGTGGTGAGGCAGAGGTCTAACAGTGTGCAAATCTGATCGGGTGTGAAGTTGGTCCTGTCCTCCAAGGAGCTGTCTTCTTGTAGTCGTTTTCTGACAGTCTCCACGGCCTCCGTGGTGGGTATGCAAGTGAAGAGAGAGACTACATCAAAGGACACCATGGTTTCATCTGGATCCAGGGTAAGTTTCTGGACCTTGTCGGTGAAGTCGGTGGAGTTCTTGATGTGGTGTGGGGTGTTCCCCACGAGAGGAGCAAGGATGGTAGCAAGGTGTTTAGCAATGTTATAAGTGGCTGAATTTATGCTACTGACTATGGGTCTGAGTGGGACAGCTTCCTTGTGGATTTTAGGAAGTCTGTAAATGCAGGGTATGGCATCCCCTGGGTAAAGGCGGTGATATGTAAGGCGGTCAATAATTTTGTCCTTTTCAAAGTCTTGAAGGCAAGCTGTAACTTTCTTTTTGTAGCTGCTTGTGGGGTCTCGCTTTAAGGCTTCGTAGGTATTGTTGTCACTGAGGAGAGTAGTGATCTTTGTATGGTAATCTGTAGTGTTTAGGACCATGGTGCATCTTCCCTTATCAGCTGGTAAAACAGTGATGTTGTGGTCTTTGCTCAGGGAAGCGACAGCCTTCTTTTCCTGTATTGTGAGGTTGGATGGAGGGACTTTGGCACTGGAGAGCATGGCTGAGACTTTCATCCTGATTTGCTCTGCTTCTGTCTGTGATAATTTATTAATCCGTATGGCAGATTCTGTGGCTGTGATGAGGTCCACTATGGGCAACTGTTGTGGAGAAATGGCAAAATTGAGTCCTTTAGCTAATACTCTCTTTTCAGGTTCAGTGAGAATCCTGTCTGAAAAGTTCTTAACCCATTTCTCCTGACTGACTTCAGGTGTGTTTTCTTCTCTGGGTTGTGTAGGTTCAGAATGAGGAGTGTGTGTTTTTGAAAGCAAGGTGTGAAATTTCCTGCGTTGTCTTTCTTTTCCTTTAGAGTGTTGGGCCCGCTGAGCCTTGTCCACAAACTTGTAAACCTCTTCTAAGATTGGAGAGGGTAGAAGGGTTTCCAGTTCCTGCAGGGTCTGGCTGATCTTGATCTGGAGGGCATCTATAGTGAAATGGACCTGTCTTATCCTTTCACTTAAAGGGTGATTTTGTGCTCTCTGTAGAATCAAGTCTGCTCTGTATCCCCTGACAGTGGATCCAAGGCGCAGGCTCTTAGAAACAACTCTGACCTTAGAACTGAAGAAGCTTCTCGGATGAGAGGTGAAATGTCTTCAAGTAACTTAAAGAAGTCCAGACGCTTTTCTTTGCAAGCTCCTTTGACTATTAGGCAAGTTGTATTTTTGAGGAATAATTTTATTATTGAACAACAACCATGTTCTCAATGAACCCAAAAAACTCATTAATATCAAAGCTGAATGTTTTTGGAAGTAGTTTGTAGTTTGTTTTTAGTTTTAGCTATTTTAGGGGGATATCTGTGTGTGCAGGTGACTATTACTGTGCATAATTATTAGGCAACTTAACAAAAAACAAATATATACCCATTTCAATTATTTATTTTTACCAGTGAAACCAATATAACATCTCCACATTCACAAATATACATTTCTGACATTCAAAAACAAAACAAAAACAAATCAGCGACCAATATAGCCACCTTTCTTTGCAAGGACACTCAAAAGCCTGCCATCCATGGATTCTGTCAGTGTTTTGATCTGTTCACCATCAACATTGCGTGCAGCAGCAACCACAGCCTCCCAGACACTGTTCAGAGAGGTGGACTGTTTTCCCTCCTTGTAAATCTCACATTTGATGATGGACCACAGGTTCTCAATGGGGTTCAGATCAGGTGAACAAGGAGGCCATGTCATTAGTTTTTCTTCTTTCATACCCTTTCTTGCCAGCCACGCTGTGGAGTACTTGGACGCGTGTGATGGAGCATTGTCCTGCATGGAAATCATGTTTTTCTTGAAGGATGCAGACTTCTTCCTGTACCACTGCTTGAAGAAGGTGTCTTCCAGAAACTGGCAGTAGGACTGGGAGTTGAGCTTGACTCCATCCTCAACCCGAAAAGGCCCCACAAGCTCATCTTTGATGATACCAGCTCAAACCAGTACTCCACCTCCACCTTGCTGGCGTCTGAGTCGGACTGGAGCTCTCTGCCCTTTACCAATCCAGCCACGGGCCCATCCATCTGGCCCATCAAGACTCACTCTCATTTCATCAGTCCATAAAACCTTAGAAAAACCAGTCTTGAGATATTTCTTGGCCCAGTCTTGACGTTTCAGCTTGTGTGTCTTGTTCAGTGGTGGTCGTCTTTCAGCCTTTCTTACCTTGACCATGTCTCTGAGTATTGCACACCTTGTGCTTTTGGGCACTCCAGTGATGTTGCAGCTCTGAAATATGGCCAAACTGGTGGCAAGTGGCATCTTGGCAGCTGCACGCTTGACTTTTCTCAGTTCATGGGCAGTTATTTTGCGCCTTGGTTTTTCCACACGCTTCTTGCGACCCTGTTGACAATTTTGAATGAAACGCTTGATTGTTCGATGATCACGCTTCAGAAGCTTTGCAATTTTGAGACTGCTGCATCCCTCTGCAAGATATCTCACTATTTTTGACTTTTATGAGCCTGTCAAGTCCTTCTTTTGACCCATTTTGCCAAAGGAAAGGAAATTATGCACACCTGATATAGGGTGTTGATGTCATTAGACCACACCCCTTCTCATTACAGAGATGCACATCACCTAATATGCTTAATTGGTAGTAGGCTTTCGAGCCTATACAGCTTGGGGTAAGACAACATGCATGAAGAGGATGATGTGGACAAAATACTCATTTGCCTAATAATTCTGCACTCCCTGTAATAATCAAGTCCACATGCATCAGAACATTGCTAAAATATCACAGTGTGTGGGTGCCTTCAGCAATTTAGCGCCTTGGCCATTTGTTCAGAACCAACTGGATATGTCCACTGGGCTCTACCAAACAAAAATCAGTTACCATGAGATTTGGTTTGATTTTCACTTGGTGGTGCAGCTCTCACGTTTCAAGTCAATTCCAAAATAAAATTGCCTTTAAGGCTTTTACAACTCATTATGGCTTACCTTGGGAGAGGTTCTGTTTGAGATGTTCCCAACTGAGAAGGTGTAAAAGTGTTTGATTACACAGCTGAGTTTGACTAAAAGAGAGTCTTAAGAGTATCTCCAGTGAATATGATGATCACAAAACTGCCAATCAGCTTTTTATTTTCTTTAAATCTTCTCTGGGAACAAATGATTTTCCGTTACCTTGTTCTACGTTGTCGTTGTTGAATCGACACCAGGTAATGATTTTCATTCATAACAAAAATAAGACAGTTATCTTTTTAAAGATCATTTTAGGATTATTTGAGTCTTTGAGCGTGCACGTTTTATTAAATTAATAAATGTGTCAATAGTTCTGTTTCTGATCACCACACACTGTTTGACATTTGTATATTGGGGCTGGGGAAGGCCTATAGTTAATTATAGAGTTTGGTTGGAGACCAGATGAGAACAGTGAGCCTACAGAGCTCACACAGGTGCACACCCATACGCTTGATTTTCTCACAGCACGACCACTGTCCTCATTTCTGTCAATCAGAGGCCATTTATTACCTTAATCAACACGTGTGTGTATGTGTGTGTGTGTGTGTGTGTGTGTGTGTGTGTGTGTGTGTGTGTGTGTGTGTGTGTGTGTGTGTGTGTGTGTGTGTGTGTGTGTATCTGTGTGAGTCTTCATGCCATTACATCATTACATATATAACACGTTTGTTCGTGGTGCATTTCCTCTGTGTGTGCCAGGAAACTGAAATCTTTAAAGCTATGTGCCACAGAGTAGAATTGGTCAGTTATTTCAAAAGTTTCTCCCTGAAAGTGGCTAATACAGTTAACCCAGACATATTCATTCAAATGCTTTTAATTTTTAAGTCCAAGGAATTATGCTTTTCACTCTCTTACTGGCCTTCTTAAAAATTATTTGCAACAATTTAGCTATTAACGTCTGGTTTATGCAGCCTGAGCATCTGATGTTGAGTTGTGTCTGTTACTTAAACTCTGGGAAGCACTGATGTGGGGTCTAATCTAAGGCATCATTTACACAGGTCTAGAGACATGTTTGCAACCAGTTGCCACGAGGGAAAAATGTCTATTCTGCAACCAATTACTGAATGGTTGCTGAAGATTGCTGGGTGAAATTATTTCCAAAGAGGTTACTGCAACAACAACAAAAAAACCCTCCTTGAGATTGCTTTGGTTGTGTGTTGGTTGCCATTATGATTTTTAATACAGCAAAACTTTTGCCTTTCAATTGTGTGTATGGGACTGATTTTGGTGACATCCTTAAATTGTAGCTTCAAGAAAATAAGCTGGGATTTGAGCTAGTTGTCTTTAAGTTGAAGGATTTTGCTTTAATGGAGACTGAAAGCTGAAAATCAGCCCTTTTAAATTAGCATATTAACATCCACTAGGTCAGTGATGGTCATATAGGTTTGATTTTGATTGGGTTTTCTTTCAGGCACATCCAATATAGACAAATTAGCACGATTTTACATTATAAATATAGTATTACGGTCTTTCCAAACTATCCAACTAGTCAATGCTAAACACTAACCAAAACCAAACCCTAACCCTACATGGTTCTCTAGTGACCAGGTTAACTGTATTTTACTGCCAAAAAAAAAATTAGAAAACAAAAACAACACTCACATGGAATACAAAGACTGGCTCAATGGTAGTACTTGGGCACAGGGCTGTTTTTGTCCTCAGTAATCACACACACACACTCACACTCATATACACTCATACACACACACATTCACACTCATATACACACACACATAGGGTAACTGTATTAATAGGAGTCTGTTTTGTGTCAGGCAGGTCTTAATAGGATCAGTGTGAGAGACATGGAGCTGTCTGTCAGTCTAAGTTCATTAACTGATGATAGATAACCTGCACTGTGTGTGCGTGTGTGTGAGAGAGGGAGAAATGGAGGGTTAGGGCTGTATGTTTCTGTGCTTTTCAGTGTGTGTTTCCCTGCTTGTGTGTAAATTCTCTCCCTCTCTCTTGTGTAATTTATAGCCCTCAATCGGAGCCTTATCAGGTGCAGGACACATGGACGCCTCCTTCTCTCCTCCTTCTCTCCTCCTTCTCTCTTCCTTCGCCACATCTTTCAACTTCTGCACACCCAACTTGTATTTTTTCTCCTCTTTTTCCTCGCCTCCCTCTCATCCAATCTTCCCTTCTTTGTAGTTTTCAATGAGCAGAGATGCATTCTTTAATTGCTGTACTCCTCTTCCTCTTTTTTCCCCCATCTTCACCATTTCTACCTCATCAGGACCAGCAGTCTTCAAACCTTTCTTCACTTTTAATTTCTTTTTTCCTTCTTCTCATTCCCTTTTTCAAACTGCACCTTATTTGCTGGACAGAAATATGCATTACCAAAGAAATAAAACATATAAAGAATCATATTTCTGGTTACCTGAAAACAACTGTTTACCAGGACATGTAATATAAAGCCACTTTAGCTTTTTCTTTATTTCAGGTAAAGAATCCAACTGAATCACTATATATTCATCAGATCAAACTACTCAGCTTCTTGACAGCATCTCCCAGGGGATTATGGCTTCTCCCAATCTCGAACTGGAGCTCTTTTACATTAAACAAAAGTATTAACCGCTATACTACAGAGCTACACCTCCAAATCATGCTAGTTAATGATTAATAATGCAGTGTTTGTTCCCCTTATGGGTACAAAATTACTAAAATTCCTTAATTAAGTTCCCAAAATCTGCTTATCCATTCTACTACACCAACCATGTTTAAGTTATGTTCTTCAAATAAACAGAAAGTCATTTAGGAAGAAGAAAATGAGAAAAAAAACACTCAAATATCATTTCACTAATTCTGAATCAGTATACATATTGAAAAGGCGTGAGAAGAAGTGGACGCTTAGTTTAATCTCATCCCTTCTCCACAAGTTAATATTTCACTAGCTTCCCTTTTAACTCATTCACTGCCAGCCATTGGCAGTGAATGAGTTAAACCCATTGACTCATTCACTGCAATTGACGGCTATAGACGTCAATGGCAGTGAATGAGTTAATATAAATCTCAATAACGATGATAGACATATTTCTAATAACAGAATATTTACACTTCTTGTTTTTACAACTCAACAACTTTACCTCAAGACGTCAAAGCCAAGGACCTCCAGTTTTCTAAAGTTAATTGCAAAATCTTATTTGTGCATTAAGACCACATCTTTATACCTCCTTTTGAGTTCTTCATAGTTGGACATTGCTTGTCTGATCAAGTGTGTGTTCCCCTTATTCCAGGCAAGTTGCGTGTCTCCTAATTACATCGGTTCACGTCTCAATTCCCACAATCTGGTCAAACAAATGTATTATCTGTCAGTCTGAGTGATAAAATATAAACTGTCTAAATTTGCAGATGTGTTCCCTGAATCCATCCTAAATCTGACGGAATGTAAGTTCCCTAAATGTAATCTTTTACCTTAATTACCTTAAATCCAGCATGTGCTTAAAAAACCTTCTGACCTAATACTTGTTCTCTATATCTAATTGTTAAACTGGTTTTCCTAAAGCCATTAAGCTCCAAATGTACAGGGTGGGCCATTTATATGGATACACCGCAATGAAATGGGAATGGTTGGTGATATTAAAGTCCTGTTTGTGGCACATTAGTATATGTGAGGGGGCAAACTCCTCAAGATGGGTGGTGACCATGTTGGCCATTTAGAAGTCGGCCATCTTGGATACAACTTTTGTTTTTTCAATAGAAAGAGGGCCATGTGACACATCAAACTTATTGGTAATGTCACAAGAAAAACAATGGTGTGCTTGGTTTCAGCGTAACTTTATTCTTTCATGAGTTATTTACAAGTTTCTCTTTGTTCACAGCCATTGACATGTCGAAGAGGTTAACACGTGAGGAGCGAAATTGTGTTGATATCTGGTGAACACAGTAACCGGGTCATTGCAGCAGATTTCAGTGCAAGACACCCTACGAGACCACCCATCTCCCATGCTACAGTTAGCAAACTGCTTGCTAAGTTTCGTGAAACTGGTTCAGTGTTGGATTTGCCAAAATGTGGACGCAAGAAAACTGTCACTAATGAAGAAACATCAGTGGCTGTCCTAGCTTCATTCAGCAAGAGCCCACAGCGTAGCACTCGCCGCATGTCACTGGAGAGTGGCATTAGTCGAACATCCCTTCGGCAGATATTAGCTACTCACAAATGGCACCCTTACAAACTCCAGCTACTGCAGCATCTCAACGAGGATGACCCAGATCGGCACACAGAATTTGCAGAATAGGCAAAACAAAAATTGGAACAGGACCCTCAGTTCACGCGGAAGATTTTGTTCAGTGATGAGGCAAACTTTTATGTGAATGGTGAAGTTAACAAACAAAACCACCACTATTGGTCTGACACTAACCCACATTGGATGGATCCCTCCAAGACTGTTGGAACAACAAAAGTGATGGTTTGGTGTGGTTTATGGGGTACAACGATAGTGGGTCCATTCTTCATCAATGGAAACCTCAAGGCCACTGGATATTTGAAATGGCTACATGATGATGTGTTTCCCTCTTTGTGCACTGAAGCTGGCTCGTTCCCTGAGTTTTTCCAGCAAGATAGTGCACCACCACATTATGGGTGCCAGGTCCGAGTATTCCTAGATGAACAGTTTCCTGGAAAGTGGATTGGGCTTCATGGGCCAGTTGAATGGCCCCCAAGGTCTCCCGATCTGACCCCCTTAGACTTTTATCTTTGGGGTCATCTGAAGGCAATTGTCTGTGGTGTGAAGATACGAGATGTGCAGCACCTGAAACTACGGATACTGGATGCCTGTGCTGGCATTTCCCCTGCGGTGTTGCTATCAGTGTGTGAAGAGTGGGAGAGGAGGGTTGCATTGACAATCCAACACAATGTGCAGCACATTGAACACGTTTTATAAGTGGTCAGAAACTTGTAAATAACTCATGAAAGAATAAAGTTATGTTGAAACCAAGAACACCATTGTTTTTCTTGTGACATTACCAATAAGTTTGATGTGTCACATGGCCCTCTTCCTATTGAAAAAACAAAAGTTGTATCCAAGATGGCCGACTTCTAAATGGCCAACATGGTCACCACCCATCTTGAGGAGTTTGCCCCCTCACATATACTAATGTGCCACAAACCGGACTTTGATATCACTAAACATTCCCATTTTATTACGGTGTATCCATATAAATGGCCCACCCTGTAGTTTGCCCAAATTCACCTAATTATAACAAGTTCCCTAAATTTTCATGGATTGATGACAAACTGCATTTGTACAAATATAGTGTCTTATCCGTTTTCCATGTATGTGTTAATAAAATCGAGTGTTCATCAGGTGTTTGTTGAAAATATCCACCTGGTCATCAAACACACTCCCTCAGACCAACTCATTATTGAATATGTGTTACTGCTTTTCAAAAGCCAATCGCTTGCCATCAAGTGTTTTCTTTGTCATTTCTCCAAACTGTCGTAAGTTTTATTCTCTATTATATTCTGGTCTGTTCTAATCTGTTATACAAAGTCATAGCCCAAAGGTACCTTAGTCAAGGTGGGGACGTTTGGCTTAATTCCAAAAGGCTTTCTGTAACTGAACCAGTTTATTTCTGTTGTGCTAAATCACACACACGCACGCACGCACGCACGCACGCACGCACACACACACACACACACACACACACACACACACACACAGATAAGCTGACATTCCAAATGACTCGACAATGAATGTAAGCTGCTCACTATACACACACTGACACAATGAAGAGCCTATTGAAGAGAGATTTGTGCATTACAATGCATGAGATGGCTGTGTGTGTGTGTGTGTGTGTGTGTGTGTGTGTGTGTGTGTGTGTGTGTGTGTGTGTGTGTGTGTGTGTGTGTGTGTGTGTGTGTGTGTGTGTGTGTGAGAGAGCAGCATTTGCACATTTTATGCGACCTGAATGCACCGGTCTACCTGTCATGTATCCCTTCCTTTCTTCCTCTCTCTGTTGATGTTGATGTCTCTTGACCTTTGTTTTCACCAACAAATCGTCAAATTATGCCCTTGGATGTTAGCCTTGTAAGCGTCACAGCTCTATAGTAAAGGTCTGGTTAACTTTGACTAAACTAAAGCTAGTCTGTTACAGTTTTTTACAGCCGCTAGGACACATTTCACAATACTTAGGTCACTTTTGCAAAACTCTTCACACAATCCTCCTAACTGACCGTCAGCTTGGCAAAGCGGTTCATTTCACATTCAAAATGCACTACAACTACCAAAACACTTTATTCCGGTCTCAAATAAACTCATTCTTCCAGAACACTAGCAAAGGTTGACAGCCGACAAACACACTTTGTCACCCACAAAACAATGACCTAAAAAACACTAACAACATGTAGCATTACACAGTGTTTTCTTGTGTAAAACAAGGACACATCTCTGTTTATAATTTCAATATATGTTACTGGAATGAATCAGACATCATGCAGAATTTGTTAATATTTGTTTATGTATTTTTATTTTTTTGCACTAAGTAACCCAAAATACAAGAATTTGTATACACACCATCCACTGATACACATACAATAGTAATGCTAATCTACTCGGTCTTCTCCATTTGGCCACAGGTTCTCATCCACATCACATCTTATGTCATCTAGGGCAACACACCTAGGAAAGAATCTTCTGGCTGCCAGAATTGAAGGAGTTGAAAAATTGAAGGAGTAACACCTGTGTAGATGTTCATCTACAATGAGAATCAGCTGTGGCTGGTTAAACTGCATTTTTAGATTTAAAATATGTTTCAATAAAATATTGCTGTTGAATTTTGCTGTCTTTTTAAGTTTTGCATTGTGTTATTGTTTTGACCATAAGTTTAACAGTTTTGAAAACAGTATGTAAGTACATGCAAAATGTCCTGTACGTACAAAGATTTTTGGCAGTTGTTGTGTCTGAGTGAGAAGATAATTCATGAAATTTGAGAGATGTAGTCATTGAATGCATTTTGTGCCAAAACAATGATAACTGATCCTCAGTTTAGCCCACATAGACTTCTGTTGTGCTCACTGTGTGAGGAGTTTTGCAAAAGTGACTTAAGTATTGAGAAATGTGTCCTAGCGTCTGTAAAAAACTGTAATAGGAATAAACATACAATGTCCATAGAGGATGATTGCAGTGTGCCATGTGGTCAACCTTTGGAATAAGAATTCATCATGACCCTACAGAACCTGGTGCCATTCATAGGTTACCTGTGACCCCTCAGTCAACACTCTGAGCTTTTGTAAAATATAACTTCCTAATCCAGTTTGTTAGATATTAGTGGTCCGCAGAAGGCTTAAAGGACCATTAAACTTTCCTGAGACACATTAAAGGCTCTGCAATCATAATCAATAACGTTTAATGACTTGGGGAATGGTGATATAATGATTTACGCTGCTGTGGTTGATTATAGACACATTACAATTGTAATATAAAAGTGCTGAAAGATATTGATTGATATTGTGAGTGATTAAAATGCAAAACTAAGGACTGCAGATATTTAATATGTCAAGTATAAACGAAACGACTGTGTGTTTTAGAACATCATGTACAATGAAGCGCTGAAAAGTGTTTCTTTTAACTTGTTATTATTTCATTTTTTCAATATTTTTTCATCTATCTGCTTCTTGCTAGCTGATTAACACATAATTTTTGGACACTGAATTTTGTACTCTCAGTACTGTGTGTTGTGTGTTTTCTTTGGTCATTTAAAAAAATAACCATCATTCTCTCCCTGTCTCACAGATATGGAGGAGAGGACGGGTGCAGCATCATGGGCGAGTGGAAGTCGTTCTTCCAAGGTAACAAATTACAATAACCGCTAATAATGATTACTAAAGCTGATGTGTTTGCCTTCATTCATAACATTCATCATTTCATGACTAATGCACTGTACGTGTCTTGAAACAACCTGTTGGCAGGGACCTTTTCACTTTTTTTGTCCCCTTAGAATTGTTCCTGTTTTTCAAACAGACATTTTTAATGGCCATCAAAACCTTGAAGTGCTGGAACTCTCAGCCACTTGTACAGTAGTGTCTTGGATCTTAAGCACCAAACAACAACAGTGTTTGAACTGTTGATCACATATGTGCCTTTCATTTTCAAATTAAGGTATTTGACTGTTTAAACGAGCCAAAAAGGTACATTCTAGTTCCAAAGTGATAATTGTATATTAGCAACGACACACTAAAAAGGCTCTGGGTTCAAACTTCCTGGCGCCATTTTTCTTCTTAAGCCTAAAGAGTTACAGCATCTTATGAGAGTCCTCCAGGTCCTGTAAGCTGTGAATTGTAGCTTTGGTGGATCAGACTTCTTAGTGCACATAGAATAGAATAGAATAGAATTCAACTTTATTGTCATTGCACATGTACAGGTACAGGACAACGAAATGCAGTTTGCATCCATCCAGAAGTGCTTAGTGATATAGATAGATTACAATATATATTAGCAATAATATAGATATGTGAGTATATTACAGAAATGGGTCTATTATGGTATCCCTCAGCACCCAGGCCCTGGTTCATTGTGTGCCCCTCTTTGAACCACAGTTCATCACAGCTGATGGCAGCAGTCGTCCGGCCTCGACAATCTAACCCCTGTCACTTAGTTTGCACCTGCCCCTCTCTTTCACATTCAACACACTGGCTACACAAACAAATGCTCACTTAGTAATACAGTGGTCCCTCGCTATAACACGGTTCACCTTTCTCGGCCTCGCTGTTTCGCAGATTTTTCTTTGTGCAATTTTGCATGCTTCGATTGCTAACACTGTGACACTGAAGTGCTGTACTGTATGTTTGTAAATTTTCTCCCCAACGAACACAACCATCGACAAA
Organism: Rhamphochromis sp. 'chilingali'; assembly: GCF_963969265.1. Lineage (NCBI taxonomy): Eukaryota > Metazoa > Chordata > Actinopteri > Cichliformes > Cichlidae > Rhamphochromis > Rhamphochromis sp. 'chilingali'. The sequence continues at coordinate 37,040,946 of NC_137930.1, read as the reverse complement.
ACGTTTTGCACGGTAAAAGGCAACAGCGGGTGCCTTTGTTTTCATTCTATAATACTGGACTTATTTTTCTTAGGTTTGAACTGTGAGAGTGTTTAAGCAAGAGAGAAAAGTGTTAAAATGTTCATGCCTGTCTGAGAAAAGTGTATAAAGTGTGTTATGAGGGGTTTTACAGCCTTAAAACATCTATAATGATTGTAAAGTTGGCTACTTCACCGAATTCACCTGTTGCGGGTTATTTTTAGAACGTAACTCCCACAATAAACGAGGGACTATTGTATATCCCAGTCTTCGACATGATTCTTCTATGTTTTTATAAGCTTTCGATTAAAACTGAGAGTATATTGTAGTAAGGCAAGCAGGCAATGTGTACTAAAGAGGATCGGAGCTATCCATCTGAGGCCTAAGTCATTGTTAGTGACCACATCCATAATCCTAAACGCAACACCGTACAATCAGAATAAGTATTTTTTTTCCCTAAACGTGGCAATCGGGGAATGAAGAAAATACAAAAATTCTAACTTGCACACATCAAAAACTATTTTCTTATTTTTTTTAACTTTTTACTTTTAAGGTTGGGTTCATCATCACTGATGACTTTGACCTCAGAGATGAACTAAACTGTTGTACAATAGCAGCAGGGCATAGAAACAGTACCAAGCTGTGAATATTACATTCATTACATTACATTCACATTTAATAATTGTTTATCATAGATTTTATGATAACCGTTTGTCCTGTGTCACCATCTGAAGAAATCCAGTATTTTTTCTTTTAACTCTTTCCACCATTTTACCAGCTACTTATTTTATCTGCCAAGAAGTAAATATACTGAATATCAATATACAGATAGGTACAGAAGAGGCTGAAGCTTTTTATGAAGTTCCATCAAGAGCATCTCAGCAGCAGATTCAGCCTGTAATTGTCTTCAGCCTGTCTTCACTACTACCAGTTTGCACAAATTTCTACTTCCTGTGTTTAGATTTGGCAGGAGACCTGTGTTACACGTCTTTAGCTTTGCTTCCTGTCATTGCTGTTGTGTTTTTCGTCAAGTATTCAACATTTATGGAAACGGAGCATGTCATGTTCCTGCTAAGAGTGCTAATTTCTACGCTTGCTGTGGTCAAACTTAGACAGATAACCTGCCTACAAGCAGCTCCATCACACGTTGTTAAACTTACAGCTTCACATTTAGTTTTCATACATATTTCCAAACATTTTGAACTATACACTGCTGTATACACCATGTACACTGGAAAATGTAAAAGTGTCAGTCATCCAGTGTTGTCTCTACAACTTCAAGGACTACTATTTCTACTTGTAATGCTACAGATGATGCTGTTTGCATTGCTAACTAGATGTCCTGTCTCCCTCCTCAGAGTTATGCCGATGGGTCTCAGTACATGACGTCACATGACAGCCTTTCACCTCCGTACACCAACTCCAGGGTAACAGGTATGGTGCAAGCTAAATGTGTGTGCATGGGTACATGCATTTGTTTTTATTCATTTATTTTTGCAATTCATTTTTTTCTAGCCATCAGCTTTAGATTCACAGCTTTGTCGGGTCCTGACTGTGTGCGCGTGTGCCTGCGGAGAATTAGTGAAACACTAGCGTACACTGGAGGAGACAGGTCATCTGGCATGCAATTTCTCTCTCTCTTTCCTCTCTTGGCCCGCTGTGTGGAAAAACGCCAGGCAGTGTGTGCTCATTTACCCATGATGCTCTCTGCCTCTGGCTCTCTTCGATGTGGCGCCAGTTGTGAGCAAATGGCCACTGACACAGATAATCTGCCTCTCTCCCTCTCTCTCTCTTCCTCTCACACAGTCACACAGGCATATAATCACTGAAACACACACGTGCAGATGTACTTACACACACACATGCACACACACACTAAACAGAGCTTAATTACCTTTGACTGGATGCATCAAAAATGGAAGATGTTAGCTCTCAGCTATCTGACTCTACCTGCCTTTTTCTGCCACTCTGTCTCTTGTGCTTCTTCTCATTAGTTTTGAGTGAGCTCACACTTGTGATGCACTGAATCTTAAACCCTCCACTCGAAGTGACAGAGTTAAAAAAAAATGTGCTGTTTGTGCATTTTTCTCCTATATTTCTTTGGCTACACATAAAAGATGGGCATAGCTACCATGATGTCTCAAATTGGTTTGTGCATTTTGGAGCTGTGACAATATTTAGACAAGAAGGGTGAGATTAGCTTAGGTAGATCAGTAAGCTTGATTAGCAGGGTACATAGAAATCAAATACTAGAATTTCACTTATCAAAACAAGTACACTCACCTCTGGTCTCTTACTGCAGTTAACCAATAACAAACCAAATATTTGTCAGACAATTACACTAAAATGCTGCACAACAAAAACTCTGACCACATTTCTTAAGAAGGGGGTAAATTGGCTGGTGACACTAAAACTTATTTGGAGCAAGCTGTTAATCTGTAAGGTGGAACAGTGGTGTAGTGGTTACCACAACTGACTTGATACTTGGTTTTGGTTGTTTTTCTTTTTTTTAAATAAGTGCCACATGAAGTGGGTGGGATTGCTCTTGCAATGCCACCTGAGAGTCCAATGACATAATTTATATGCACCTCGATTTTTAAAAAAGCCAGGTCTGATTCTTGTGGAAGAGTTGCTCATATGACTCATCAAATGATGTCACTCCCTAGCTCAGTTGGAAATCTGGCTGACTAGGTCCTAAACAAGTACCGGGTACCAGGTACTGCCACTTAATGGAAGTCCCTTAAACCTGAGAGGAGTTGAGTCAAAATGAGTCAAGTAGGTACTAGTAGAAAAGTGACTTAAGTATTCGTCCTGCGATAAACTGGCAACCTGTCTAGGGTGTACCCTGCCACTTGCCAAGTGATGGGTGGCATAAGCTCCAGGCCCCACGGTGACCCTGAACTGGATAATTGGAAGAAAATGGATAGATGGTCATTTATTTATACTGTAAAGTTGAGCATTTTAAAATGGGAATTTATGGGACTGACCATACCTGTTTTCACATTTTATGAGCAAAGGTATAAGGACACTTAACCAACAAAAGTGTGTTGATTACTTTAATGGCCATATGTGCCCAAAACAGGTGGCAGTAATGTGGTGCTCTAGCAGCCTCCACACGTTGAATTTCATGGTTTCTGCATCATGTCAGAATTTGCTCCCGTTTACCCACAAAAGCATTAGTGAGGTCCAGCTTGATGTTCTGCAGTAAGGCTTGGCTTGTACTCAACGGTGACTAGTGTTGAGCCTAGAGCTTTGTTAGCTCAGTTAAGTTCTTTCACACTAAACTGGGACATCTATATTTTCATGAGTCTGACATTGTGCACAAGGGTACAATCATATAAAAAACAGGAAAAGATCTTCCCTGAACCTATTGTTTAAACATCGCAGTGGAACTAAAGTGCTGAAATTAAACTTGTAAAAGAAAAAAAAAGAGCCCCTTTTGATATTTTTTTAACCGATTTATAAATGTTATAATTTTAGAGGGCATGGAAGTCTGGTTTCAAGTGGTTAATGGATTTTAGACAGATGCGTGAGTGGTGGTTAATTAAAAATGATGACAAACATTTTATTAATTTTGTTCATGTCATTAGGTGGAGTTTAAACTTGCCTAAGCCTCTCGAGGACTCGTGTTAAAGTTTTAATATATGCACGCACAAGTGTTTAAAAGCAAAGTTCACAAAGGGGAGGTTATTAATTAAATCAGCTGAAGCAAAAGTGTAAAAAAACATTTTTATTATCTTATAGAATTATCCGAACCTGGGTGTCGAATGCACCAACAAGGCAAACGAAATGTAAAACTTGAGAGTCGTGGGCCTCATGTTGGAATGATCCATTGTGAGTGCGATGTGTTGTGACAGTGTTGTGATTATTTTATGTATCTGCAGACGCAGAGAGCGAGCAGACAATGCAGAGTCAGAAATGGAAATATTGTATTTCATCGGGCGCACAGGAGCTGCAATTTACTTTGATAATGATAATGCTAAGAGACTGAGACAGCAGGGGATATGGAGCACACACAGTTCTATCATTGCTAAGAGTTTTCTAGAAAACTCCCTCTTTGCTTTCTACCTTTAACAGAACCATTTCTCAGTCAACTGGTCTTGTAAAATTTGATTGTGTTTGATGTTTGTGTTAGCTTTTCTCTGTGTGTGTGTCTTGATGGATATTGCAGTCTTCAGTACCAATACTAAGATATCAATGATGCTGTTTCTCAGCCTGGATGAGAATTAGCAACTCCAACTCTGAGGCCACGGTTCTGATTGGAAAACGTGGATTTCCTGCTCTGGGTTGGGCAGGAGTTCACAAACCTTGGGTCATATTAACACTGGGAAATGAAGGAGCAGGAAATTGACAAGTAGATCAGTGAAACGTTGGCACTGATACGAATGCTGTATCGATCTCTTGCCTTCAGAGATGAGCCTGTGTCGAATTACTGGTTGATCTTTACCCTCACCTATGGATGTGAGTCAATAATGACTGAGGGATAAGACTCATGTTTGGATGTCTTAAAATCAATGTTTTAGCATCATGAGAAGACAAAAAACAGGATGAATTAGAGGAGAAGCTCAACAATCTGGTAACCAGTTCTCAGGAACATCTGCAAATGTATCTTTATGATGGATTGGGGCCAAGGTGTTTCTGTTTAGTTGGCTTGTGGTTGCTTGGCTGTTGCTAGACAGTTACTAACTGCTTGCTTTGGTATGGTTAGGGGGTTGTTGAGGCTTTTTAGGTCAATCTGTTGTTGCTTTGCAGCTGCTATGGCGGGTGATATTTTGCTTTGCTTGTTTTACAGCATTTACTAGCCGCATTGAGAATGTTCTCATCAACTGGTTGGAAGGTAGCGGTTATTGTGCCATATATGAAAATGCTTTCTGCTGCTCATTTAACATAAACCTGACAAAGCCTAGATGAGTTTAAACAATCAATTGTACTGTTTGAAAGCTACTATAAGTATAATAAACTGTCATCTAGTATTCAGTTCAATCAATAGAGGAAAAAGAGCCATGTTGTAATTAGAAATTTGAAAAAAAGCATCTTAAAGATGTAACTGATCAACCCAAATGTACCCTGTGTAATCAGTTAGCTGCTAAACATATAAATTTAAAAGAATCTTAAAAGTAGCTGCGGACTGTGACAGAGCTTCGCATTGCCTCCATTTGGTTGTGCACATGTCGCCAGGGTGTAGTGTCCATCACACCACAGTTTGTTTGAGCGAAGTTCATTCACAGCAAAAAAGTGCTCATGATCAAACGTCACACGATTCACAACAAGGCAATTTATGGCGCAGCTTTGCACCAGCAAAACAACCCCTAAATATTTCATTTATACCATAAACATGATTGTGAGCTTCAATGGTGAGCGACTGCAGCCCATTTAGGTCACCTTCAGGTTCAAGACTCTAAAGAAGAAAGAAACACTTCAGAGTTTAATGAACCAAACCTGAACATGTTGACCCTCCACCCCCCACCCCCACCGCACTTCTCTCCCTCTCTAACCTTGTCTGTCTTTCTTAACCCCCCCCCCCCCAACAGATTAGAGTGATGTTATGCTCTAGATAATCAGCGAAGGGATTAGTGTCATCTCAGCGACCCTGCTAGATTAATCTGCTACCACACACACACACACACACACACACACACGCGCGCGCGTGCACACGAACAGAGTGATCTAGCAATCAGAATAAGATGGTGTGTGTGTGTAAATGTGGACCTTTACTTACATATGTGCACAAATTTTAACGTGTGTGGTTTTATGCCTATTGTGTGTGTGAATTTGTGATGTTGTTTTTTTTATGTAACTGTGTGTTTTTGTAGGTTTGCGGTTGTGTGTGTTTCGATGGTGTGTGTGAGTTGGCAGGTTTACCCTGTCAGTATCTCAGTGTGTGATGTCAGCTTTTGTGTGTGTGTGTGTGTGTGTGTGTGTGTGTGTGCTTTAATGTGGTTAAACGCAGAGGTCTGAACGTTGCTGTGTTCTTTGTGCGATCGAATGACTGCGTGCTTGTACTTGTGTGCGTTTTGATGTGTATGTTCAAGTTCACCTTGTCATACTGTTAGGTCTGTACCTGAGTGTGTGATACTGCTTTTATCTTTATATGTATGTGTAGATGTGTGTGTGATTGAATGTAACCTTGCACTTGTCTGAATGTTTTAATGTGTAGTGTGTGAGTGTGTGTGTATTAATACATGTGTGAATGTGTGTTTTTAAACTGTGTGTGTGGAACTTTGAGGTATTGTGTGAGCGATTCTCAGTTTCATGCATGTAAGTGTGTGTATGTGGTAACACAAAATATGCGCCCGTCTGAATACCTGTGTGTAGCTGCTGTGGCAGAGCAGGTGCACCAACCAACCAACCCCCCCTTCCCAAAATGCACACACACACACACACACACACACACACACACACACACACACACACACACACACACAGACCGACGCACTGTAACTGTCACCTACATAGTAAATGAGGATCTCAGTGGTTTCAGCTTGTAAGCACATTCTGTTCTTTTAGAAACAAACAATCTGATGTAGCTTAATTTTCACTTTTCCTGCTTTTATGCTGTCATGTATGGATATGTTCTCCAATAATTCCTCTGGTCACGTTTGCAGTTTTGGGGGTAAAGCAAAAGAGTTTGTTGTGTATGATCATCTCTGAAATTACTCAAAGTTCAGTGCCTAATCATGTTGAAGAGGATAATCTTGTCTGTCATATTAGCCTTTGTCAGAACAGTAATAATTCATTAAAGTGGATGTATTAGTTATTTTCAGTCATATACTTCTGTCACATACTTTTACAAAAGTGAATATCCACATTACACATTTCCAAATTCCATTATTAGTCCTGTGAGTCCTGTGAAAGACTTCAGACTACTTGAAATGCTCAGTTCCAAGTTCCAGACAGGTTTTTTTCTATTATTTGATCTGTATGACATCATAGAGGTGTGATGCCCCAGTTTGGGGGCTTAGAGTACACTTTTCATCATCTTACAGTACTGTCGTTGCAGCCTTTCCTCGGCTCTCTGTGGTAATGGTACGTATTGATCAGTGGCCATGACAGTTTGCATACTACCAATCATAAAACTGAACTCACAGCCCAGTATTACTTAGTGGTAACTAGCTTTGGTCATAACGCAAATGTTCTGTTTATAAGGTTGGAGAAAGTCAGCTGAGACTGAACAAGTCACTTGAATCAATTAGAAATTGATTTTTCCACTGAAAACGCAAAATCCACAGAGTCAACTTACTGGGTTCTCAATATTAGAGTGTGACTCTTAAAGGGTGACTGAGATGATCCCACAGCTCTACCTGTTGCCACAGAGGCTTCACCCTCATGTTTTTCTAAGTTTCTGGTTGCAAGGGGCAGCCAGATAGATGAAAGAAGACTTACATGGTCAGGGAAGATAAAAGATGTTTTGGATCAATCCAACCTTTTCCAATATCTGCTGACACTAAGAATCAATCCAGTATCATTGTTAAATTAATTAGCAGTTTTCCTCACTGTGAGATTAGGATCCATTCTTTTTGAGTCAAGCTGATGACAACAAGCTATGTTACAGTAAATGCAATAAAAGCTTCCCAACAAGTGTTGACTCGAGCCAACACTCTACCATAACAAGAGTCAAAGTAAAACATCACAGAGAGAGAAAACCCATCATCTTATTGGAGCTTTTCACTTGTGTCAATTCACTTCTGCAAACATATGGGGAACAAAAATACTTCCTCCTTTGTATGTCAGCTCTCACTGTTCAGGATTGAACTGACACCCAATTGAAATATTGTATCAGTGCATTTGGCCTTATTTCAGGCATATCTTTAGGTATGAAACCACAGATAGGAGAAAGAGCAACTTCAAATCCCTAAGAAGATAAAAAATCTCAAGTGGTGCACATCAGCATTTGCAATGCAAATGCTAATTTTAAACTTATTATTTATTACAATAAATTTTACTGAAAAAGACAATTTGACAAAGGGATAAACCTAGCAAAATGTTTGCTGCTCTTCTGTTTCCCAGATTGGGTTTGCATCCAAATCACTTTCCTGTACTGTAACTTCTAAAAAATGCAGCATTCTGCAGCATTAAGCAAAGCTGTATATAAAAAGTTGTTTATAAACCTGGTGAACTTGGCTCCCTCCTCCTCCTCGTGCTGTTTTTGTTGAAATGCAGTGAGTCAGCCGTCTGTCTCACCTCTGTGTGACCTTATTAATGAGTGTTGAGCCATGAGGCTGGACCCCCTCTGAGGAGGTCACATCTGGACACTTTATATAGAAATACATATCTGTCTCTCTCCTCTCGTTCATATTCCTTTAGTCACTCTGTTTCTCGTCTAAATTTGGCAGGCCTCTTGTTTTCTTTTATTTCATTCTCAATTTCTCACTTGATGTGACTTGTTCTTTTTGCCCCTTTCTTTGTCTAAATATATGTATATATGTATTTATGTTTTTGTTTTTAAATATGTAGACAAGGGGACCCCTTTACCTCAGATGGGTGTGGTGCCAAGGTCCGACCCCCACCTCCACCCCAGTCTCCCTGTGCTTAGTCTTGATTTTGTGCTCAGAATGTTAAATACCGATCGGATGTGAAGAACAATTACAATGAGGGGAAAAAGGAAAGGAGGAATAGTGGTGCAAATGGTTGAAGTCACAAAACTCAGACACTGTTTGGGGTTGTAGAACTGCTGCTTATCACTTGACCTATGTGTAAATAAGGTCACATGATGACACCAGCTCTGTAGACTAAATACAGACTAAAGATTTTGCCCTAAAACATGCGTTTTGCTTTATGAAGCGTGTTGTTTTGTTTTTTTATCACAAAAACCATGATTTTCATGATAAAGTGGGACGTGATTTTCCACACCGTCCCTGACCAGTAAGACAAATATGAAAACTTTTTAATCATGTGGTTCTGAGAAGCACCTAAGACTTCAGTGGCAGAGGGAAGAAGATGATGAAAGATTAATAAGAAATGGGTAATCTTCACTTTCGCTGCACATTACCCTGAAATATTGAGGCAATTTTTCTTGTAGCATTCTTCGTTTCCCGCTCTGCCCTCAATCACTTTCTTTCTGTTGTCTCTACTGATTGAAACTGAGCATCCACTGTCTCATTCTTTGAGTATTTTGAAAGGATATCATAAATTGATTAGTGCTGCGCTGACTTCAATGCATTAACACGGACGCACACTGTAAGCCACTGCAGAGTATTTAGTATATTATTGTTTTGAAGGGGCTGTGTATCACATGTAAATTGTCTGTGTAATTAGATCTGACATTGTAATAATAGGTCTCGTCAAGGCGAGAGGGTGGAGAGGGGAAAATGTGAAATGTACACTCTGAAAGGAACGGTTCAGCACTTCAGGGTTCCTGATCATGTGAGGGGGTTGTGTTGAGTATATATTTTGAAAAAACTGTCAGCGTTAAATGTCACATTTTGAAAAGAAGGTAGTCCCGCTGTACGATTACTGCTACGTCCATACTATTACATTTTACAGGCAGGTGGTGGCCGAGCTTGGCAATTAAGCTCTTAATGTCTACCTTCATTTGTTGCCAAAATTTACTCATTTCACAAAGACAAAGACTGTGAGTACCTGGTATTAGGGACATATTTGTGCCATATTTGTGTGGTTCAATAAGTTTGTCAGCATGTCCCCACGAAAAACTGCATGTTGCAACCAAACATCACAGCAAATGTGATAAACACCATAATATGACCTCTATGGCTGTTACTTTTCGTGCTGCAAGAGTAATCTAAATTTATGTGGTTGAAAATGTTGATTTGGAGGTTGATGGCGTGCAAAAACGAAAGTAATCCCATCACCAGTGTTGTAAAATTCGTATTTTCATGATCAAAACTATCGTGTAAGGCATCTTTAGAATATCTTCAACCAGCGGCAATGACTCTACAAAGCTGATCCCTCTGCAGGGCTGTACTGAGGAGCTTTGAGCTAAATGAGACAGATAATGTGCTAACAGAGCTAACCTGGTAATGCTAAGCAAGTATAAAGGTGTAACATACGTCTTTGGGAATGCCAGCAGACTCCCATGTTAAGCATCAGCTATAGTATTGGGCAAATTAGCATTTTGATCTCATGGTGGTGAAAAAGGCAGGCCAAAGTAAGTAAATACAAAACTTGCTACCACCTCATCCGCACCACGAGTGGTGCCTTTCATAAGTTGGTGCTGCATAGAGTGGGACTTCAGGCAACCTTAATAAACAGAAACTAAAGTTCAAAAGTGCAAAATCCACAGAAGGAAAAACAAACTATAAATACAAAACTGCAAAGAAAATTGAAAAGGGAACAGAGAAAGATGAACAAGGGAAGAACCACCGACCACCCAGGAGCATGACAGTTACATTAAACTTATAATAAAAGTCATAAAAAAGTATAGTCACAAAAGTGTCTTTATTATTTTTACCTAACAAGTCCTTCAGTGTAAACAACACAATAAGTTGTTTGCATTGGCAGATATTGACACACACAAGTGTTAATATTGTTCTGATGCTTTGACCATATTGTTCTGATGCTACGACCAATCCATCCACCTTGAACTCCTCGCTACATGGAGCCGTAGAAACATCAACTGATTCCTCTGTCATAGCTTTTACAGGTCAGCAACTAATCTTAAACCCTTAAATTTCAGGCAGGTGGGGGTTATAAGAAATTACTCATTTCTGTTGATTTATTAAACTGGTTTATTGTAACTTTATGTAACCATTTGTTTGCTGTCTCGACACATTATGGAAAGCATATACTGAATACTGAACACACGAAAGGATCGTTGAGAAAAATTCTTCATATTATGTTTGTTATTATGTAAAACCTTATCTTGACCCATCAAGTTTTCAATCTATCTGTGTCCGTGTATTTATCTGTCTGTCCATCCATGCATTTGTCTGTCTTCTCCATCTTCTGTCATCCATCCAGATGAGGCCCCAAGAGACCAAGCTCAGGTCACTCATGTTCCACTGTGTGTGTGTGTGTGTGTGTGTGTGTGCGTGTGTGTGTGTGTGTGTGTCTGTGTGTCTGTGTGTGTGTGTGTGTGTGTGTGTGTGTGTGTGTGTGTGTGTGTGTGTGTGTGTGTGTGTGTGTGTGTGTGTATGCGATTTCTCCTGCCTTTCAGTGTGCGTGGATTTTGTGTGTCCTTTATCTCTGCATGTCTCTACTGCTATGTGTGCGTACAACTCGTGTGTGTGTGTGTGTGTGTGTGTGTGTGTGTGTGTGTGTGTGTGTGTGTGTGTGTGTGTGTGTGTGTGTGTGTGTGTGTGTGTGTGACAGACTGTGAAATGGTGCGTAGTAGCACCTGGGCCCTTCAGTGTTGATTGATCGGCTTGGTCATGTGGAAGAGTCCCATCTGGCCAGCCACGCTACAGTGTGTGTGTGTGTGTGTGTGGCTCAGGGAGAGTGCTTGTTTGTGTGTGAGAGGTGAGAGAGGGAGATAGAGATGTGCAGCATTAAACAGTATGTTTATTGTGAGTGTGAGTGAGAGTGAGAGTGAGCGAGAGAGAGCACTTCAGTTATAACTGTGGCTCCCAGAGGCCAAAGATGAACTGTATTTTATCATCCGAGGGGCTGCATGCACACTGCAAGCCTTAAAGGAAAATGTCCATATTTTTTAGAGTCTGAATCTTCGGTATCACGAATAATGTGTATTATACACAATTGGTGAGAGTTGTCTTAAAGTATGCTTTATAACAACTTTATTTTTCATTTTTCTTTTAACTTTTAGAATAACTTTTTAAAATTTAATTATAGTATTGGGGTGTTTAATAGGGCCTAAATGTATGCCTACTAAGAATAGGCTATTGAATACAAATTAACAAAGACTAATGCTAAGTTACCATAATACGTCAGTATAAGTGGTCACTATAATAAACTGAATGTGAGCGAGCTATGTGTTTTAAAAATCTTTGAGTGTATAAAGTGTTATAGTGTTCTCACACACTCTTTTGGTTGTGATTACAGTTTACTCACAAGCTTACTTACTAGTCAGAACTTTCACATGGAGAGAACATCAGAAGAAAGTCTGAAGTACAAAGAGGAGCTGATGAAGCTACATGTGCTGTGATCAGCTGAGCAAAAAGCCATTAAAATAAAGGAAATGCCCATCAGAGCCTGAAACAACATAGAAAAAAATGAATACAGCAAAGTAATTTAAACCAACTCAGTTAACTACTACATAATAAAGCACAAAACTAAAGCATGTGGAGAGTCAGTATTGTACGATATGCATTAGAACGGGGATGTGTGTACATGTTTGTAACTTAAAGAGGCAGGGAAGCAAGAGAGCAGGAAGTCTCTGACCAGCAAGTACCTGAAACACCTGCACAGGAAAGAAAAGTTGCGAGGAAAGAGGAAATCGAACTTCTAGCATAGATGGATAAAAGTAACACGTCGACAAGGTATTTTTAGCACTATGTGTCACCAATGAAGTCTAAAATGAAAAGCGGATGGGGGGATACGACAGTCGGACTTTCACACAATATTTAAATTGGCACTTTCATTTTAATTTTTTTAATTTTTTTTACATAAAATACGGGTGAATGTTTAATGAATGTTTAACCCTTTAAAGCCGGTCGGAGCGGGCACGCTCTGTTTTGCGTAACTATTTTTAAATCCCGGTAGCACTGCAACCGTGTAAGCTAGCGCAATAAATTTCTTTACATATGAAACCGGAGGAGTTGTACTTACATCTTATGCCATCACCTTGTCCTAAGTCACAGTTTCCTTCCACATATAGCTTTGCAAAAACTGCATAAAAAGCACTTGCAGCAACAAAACCATAATATTCCAGAAACACGCTTTGCCGATCCGATCAGCTGTTCGTAACACTTCCTACGTTGGAATAGACGTTGGAATAACTTTTGCATGTCCGCCATTACCTGCCCGAAACCGGAAGTGACGTCATTTTCGCGGAAATGTAGTTTTTTTTTTTTTACCATCAGGGCCTTATGAGCCTATACTGGTGTTTTTAAAAGTTATCTTTGACTTTATGACTTTCTGTGTCGTTTCTGGGATGCTTAGGACTCATATTGCACTGCTGGAAATAGTTTATTTTGATGCAAAATTTGAATTTGAATTTGAATTTGCAGATGCTGCTTTTTTGCAAATTTGCATTATAATACTTATTTTCGTTTTTCCTGCAGTATATAAAAATTGGTGTATTTCCAAAAATAAATTTCCTGTGGTGGGAAACTATTTTGTGCAACTTTTTTGTATTTACAGTTTTGAGGGATAAGCCTCTTAAATTTCTCTAAGTAGAAATATATGTTAAAAAAGCAAAAACGATTTTCAATTTTTTTGTAGTTTATTGCACTTTTTTGCAATTTATGTAATTACTATGCACTTAATGCAGACATATTATTAAAATCTGGGCTATAATGGTTGTATTGATGTATAGCAACTTGAAATGCTCCCAAAAATGGCTCCACAGCATGTAAAAATATAATATAAGCTCTGGCGGACTTGGTTCTATGGTAGGTCTTAAAGGGTTAATATCAAAAGGCCCAGTCATTAAAAAAAGTCTACTTCTTTAGGCTACTGAGTCTTTAAGCCTAATGTAGCTCATCTGTGGAGACAAGAGGTGAAATGAATGTAAGTAGTTATATTGATGTGGAATCAGGTTGCAAAAAAAATATGTCAGGTATTGGGTTTTCAGCCTTTTTCAACCTTAAATCTTCCTTAAATTACACCTGTATGTCTATGTGCACTGGACACTTCACCCGATGACCTTCGTAAGCTGTCCTTCCGTATCACTAACATCATCATGTATGCCAGACCACCAAAGATGGAGCTCCGTAACATGAATGCACAAATCGGACATGCGTGTGAGATTTAGACCTGCACTATAAAATGGTGTAAATCAGAAATGAATTCATGCGGATTCGCTTCCATTAAACGAACAAGTGTTGGTTAAAGATTAGAGTCGAGAAATCTCAGTTTAAAAATGGAAAACAGAAATAAAGAGAAAAACAGATGCTGAGAAAAACGAAGACGGAGACAGACAGGGAGAGAGACAGAAAAAGAGACAGTGTGTGTTTTCTGAAACGAAGCCAACTGATAATTAATGTCTCTGACATCATGGTGCTCTAATTAAGCCTGGCATTCATTAAGCCAGGAAGGGGGGGGGGGGCGCATTCGTTAGTGGCTTTTTGGAGGGGGGGATTTGTTAAGTCTTCAGTGTTACTGTTTTTAGACAAAAGAGTGAGCGATGGAGGGAACAACAGAAAGAGAGAGGTGAGGAGAGACGTGGACATTAGCACAGGGTCTTCAGGTGAGATGACGCACCTTCTGCCCGCCATATTGGAAGTCACCAGCCTGTGGACTGCTGATTCTCCATGTATTGAACTTGGTTATTTAAGACAGACCTGAACAAAGGCAGTTATTTCTCATCAGAAACTGATCCTCACAGTTCACACCAGATAGATAATAAAGAGATAATCACATCAGCTGTTTCACTGTTAATACATCTCATTAGCTGCAAGTTTTCATCAAAAGTTGATAGAATCCTACTAGTTAGCACTTGGTTAACACTTGCTCAAGTTGATTAGTGCATCACAGACTTGCATGCTTTTAATTAAAAGTAGCAAGTTTCACTCTTAGAACTACAGAATGAGGAATGAGTTTGCAGATCAAACACAAGGTACACCTGAAGCTAAAAATTTGAGCTAATTAATTCTACAAGGACAAGGTGCTACAGCTGAGTGATCAGCTGAGTAAAATAGTTCAAATGGGTGTAACCCACAAGGAATGGTAACTGGACTTGATATAATGTAGAGCTTTTCTAGCCTTCCTGACCACTGAAATCATTGTTACATGACTAGCCACATTCACACAGCACACACATCGATACAGTGCACAGATATTTATCATACACACACATTGATGAATGCATCAAGGGCAATTACTGTTCTATATCTTGGAAAAGGACACTTGGGCATGCAAACCGGGAGAGCCAGGGATCAAACCACTGACCTTCTGATTAATGGGCAACCTGTTCCGTCTCCTGAGCTATAGCCACCATTGCCCCCAGATGGTGGGTCAATATCATGTTAGGTTAAAGGATCTGAAAGAAAAAAGGGGAAAAGGAACCAGAGAATAAGTATATGGGGCGACAGGAGATCAGGTCACATTATTATAGTTAGATAAATGTAGCACTACTCCTTTTTGGTTCGTAAAGACAGTTCTCATCCAAGTCTCATGTCTCATCCAAGATGCTTCTTCAGTCTTGAACTGAAGGACACTGGCCTTCAGATTCAGTTTTGAACTGAAGAAGCCCCATGGATAAGAGATGAAACGTCTTCATGAACCACATAGATGTCCTGATTCTTTCTTTTCAAGCACTCAAAACTGTCATGAAACCTTTGCAGATATAAAACTAATACAGTAAAATGACTAAGGCACTTATGTACTGCATGTGTCTGGACTGAAGCTAAACAGTAAGGGAGACATGAACAAAGGTAAAACACTGAATGAATTGGGCTAGATCTGAAAAGAAAATAGAGCAAATTATAATGAAGGTTATCTTTTTCTTTAGGGGATAAAGGTATAGTGGCTAGAGTAAAGGTAGAGGGTTTAGGTTTGGAAGCTACCCCTAACGGACTAGAGCTAAAGAAATTCAGTATAATAGCAGGGTAGAGGTCAAAGGTCAACAATTAAAGGACTAGATCGAAAAGAGCCAGGAATCAAACACTCTCACGATTAGAAAAAAAAAGAAGTTTTGAGCTGTTCTAGGTGAAGGCAAGCAAAATGACATCTGAAAAACTGACCTCCCTCGTTAACAAATACAAAGCGACTGGAAAAAATGAACGACGTGGAGATAAAGGTTAATGTGGTTGAGGAACAAGAAAGACATAAAAGTAAGAGCAAATGAAGCCAAAAGAAAAGACTGGTTTTGAAGCAGGGAGAATGAGGGAATACAATGGCATTCATGAAAGGAAGTGTAAGAGATAATAAAAGCAGTTAGTGAAAAACAGGGATGGAGTGACATGGAGAAGAAGGGAAAAAGGGGCAAAATGAAAAGTAAAGTTTGGGATCCCTATCCATTTTTTTGATCGGAGGATTTTCTGATAGCTAATTAGGCATGGAGGGCCAACCATCGACAGCTGCATTCATCATCATAAAACGTAATAATTAATGACATTCCAACAAAGAAAAATATGCAAATGAGCTCTCCTCATTAGCATTTTCATATTCAGCTCCCATAATGCTTTTGCTGACAAGGTTGTAATTAATGAAAATTCATGTCTCTTAGCCGAGGTCTAGATTGGATCGCATTCATTCGCAATCCCCCAAACGAATAGTGGAGAGAGAGAGAGAGAGAGAACGGGAGAGGAAGAGGAAAAAAAACGCGACGGGGATCACTGCCAAGTTTTTAGTGAGACGAGCGGGAGGGGCGGGAGACAGAGCGAGCGAGAGAGAGAGAGGGGGTGAGACAAGAAAAGAGTTAGAGAGAGGGAGGAAAATGGAGATGGAGGAAGGCAGATGGCGAGAGATGAAAGGAAGACAGGCAGCAAGAGATACAGAGAGAGCTCGAACGACAGAGTGAAATAGAGAGAGGCCAGTGTTGATGCAGAAAGTTACAGGGAAGCATGCAGAGTGACATGAATGGAGAACCAGGCAATGAAAGAAAGCATGTAAGAGAGAAAAATATGAATGGAGGGAGACAAAGGTTGAAGGAAAGGGAAACAATGGGGTGGACAGGTCAGCACTAGAAGAACTTTACACTTTCTTTTGGAGAAGATTTGTAGGACTTGTCAGCATTTCTATCCCCACATATTGAAACAGTGTCCCACATTTTGATTGGCTGTAGTTTAGAAAAGTCCAAATTTTGTTTTATTTTTTTAAGTCGGCCTTTTTTCAGTTTTTTTCAAAAGGCTTTAACAAATAAAAGTCACACCGAAGGCACAAACTACACAGGTCTGGGTGAAACTGGCGGAACGTGATTCTTAGAGTTTTGATCTAGAAAAGAGGAGTGCCACTCACAGAAACTGGTTACGGAGCAGATGAATCCCCACAGAAACCCAAATGATCACTACACAACGTAGCAACTGTAGTAGACGTTAACAACAGTTTAAAATGAAAATATATGATGTTAAGAAAAGCAACAGAAATACCTTTTGCGCCACATTCAGTGGATCTGGTTGTCCTACTATGGCTGGAAATGCACTGACATTTTCACAGCACTTTTCTAGTTTTACTATCCATCTCACTTCTGCTCCCACGGCTAACTGGGAAGGCCTCGCTGTGAGGCCATAGTGCTAAAGCTGCACCAACTATGCAGATGGTGATGGCTGAATTACTTTAAAACTAAATTCTCAGATGATTTCTAAAGTCCCCCCTTTTTCCCCATGACTTCTGAGCAGACTCGTGGCAGACTTCATATCCGGATTGATTTTTTTTATCTCACTTTCACATCATTTTTTCAGTTGGTGGATTCCTTGTCTAAATTTTGTGCAACTTTTACTTGTTTGATCTTTGATCTGGTTGAATGGTGGTCTGTGGGCGGCAGCATTACACCTGCACTGGCGTTGAACCAAGAAGAAGCAAGTCTAACAATATCTTTAATTCACGAAAGAAAGAAAAGAAAAAAACAATTTTAACTCCATCTTTAACTTTAGCCTGTAATTTGTCAGCCTTGTTTTGGAGGATTGTAAGTCACTAAATCTAAATGACTTGAACATGATGAATTGTGTGTCACAGACAAAGAGAGAGGCAGACACTCCCTCTGGGGACTGCTGCTGTACACCTGTGAAAACGTAAAGTCAGAGCTTCACCAGGAGCTTATCACTCCAAGTGTGTGTGTGAGAAAGAGAGATGATGCTGACAGATAACAGTATCTGCGGTTTGGCACCTGAACACAGCTAATAGTGATATTTTGCTCTTCACTCGGCGACGGCAGCAGCAGCTCGTTATTGTCTTCAACCCGTGTAATAACAATATTCAACAACATGATGTCAGTTTAATCTGCAGGTTCTGTTCTGGAGGTTTTTGTGGTAATTATGTGGCCGTTGTCTACATCCGTGTAAGAAACCCCCTCTGTGCTTGTTCAGGTTTTGGTCTTGTCTGTACTGGTTGATGATATCATTGGTTTCACACTCGATCGGTCAAGTCAGTTACAAGTGAATTCACAGTGAACTAAAGGCTTTTGTTGTGGACTTAGTTCTGATGCAGTTCAATTTTAAAAACAAAAATATGGGTTTTCCCACTATTTAAAAGCTGTCACGTGTGCATCTGTGCAGCTTTAAAGAAGGTCTAATATTTTATAAAGGAAGGACAGAAGGAAAGAAAACTGTTTGGCTTCATTTTTCATGATTTGCAAGTTTTTGGCGCTTCCTCACTCAAAGGCGTAGAGGTGAACACACCTGTAATTAATGATCAACTAATGGCAAAATGTCCTATTTTGTTAAGTTAGCCCCCAGGAATAAGTAAATAATGGCAACTGTTCTCACATTTGTAAAGCTTAGTGTTATATATATACGTTTTTTTCTTACAGTTAACTGAAACGCATTTGTGGTCATTATTGTGACTGTTTTTGAAAAGTTAGCTAAATTTTCCATTCCTATTTTATTGACATACGTGCCACCCAAACGTTGTGTTGAAGTCACTAGTCTCTACATTTTTAATATTGCCTGTATTTACTTTTAAAGCACTTTTATTTTTATATTTTCAATATTATTGTAATATGAAATCTTTCTCGTGGCGATTGCAGTTACAAAGATGATCCATGATGAACTGTGATCTACTATCACAGGCTATCCTGCAACTCCCTCACTTGAAACTTACCCGTGTGTCACAGTAAGATGCTTGGATATACAGTGGGGCAAAAAAGTATTTAGTCAGCCACCGATTGTGCAAGTTCCCCCACCTAAAATGATGACAGAGGTCAGTAATTTGCACCAGAGGTACACTTCAACTGTGAGAGACAGAATGTGAAAAAAAAATCCATGAATCCACATGGTAGGATTTGTAAAGAATTTATTCGTAAATCAGGGTGGAAAATAAGTATTTGGTCAATAACAAAAATACAACTCAATACTTTGTAACATAACCTTTGTTGGCAATAACAGAGGTCAAACGTTTACTATAGGTCTTTACCAGGTTTGCACACACAGTAGCTGGTATTTTGGCCAAGTCCTCCATGCAGATCTTCTCGAGAGCAGTGATGTTTTGGGGCTGTCGCCGAGCAACACGGACTTTCAACTCCCGCCACAGATTTTCTATGGGGTTGAGGTCTGGAGACTGGCTAGGCCACTCCAGGACTTTCAAATGCTTCTTACGGAGCCACTCCTTTGTTGCCCGGGCGGTGTGTTTTGGATCATTGTCATGTTGGAAGACCCAGCCTCGTTTCATCTTCAAAGTTCTCACTGATGGAAGGAGGTTTTGGCTCAAAATCTCACGATACATGGCCCCATTCATTCTGTCCTTAACACGGATCAGTCGTCCTGTCCCCTTGGCAGAAAAACAGCCCCATAGCATGATGTTTCCACCCCCATGCTTCACAGTAGGTATGGTGTTCTTGGGATGCAACTCAGTATTCTTCTTCCTCCAAACACGACGAGTTGAGTTTATACCAAAAAGTTCTACTTTGGTTTCATCTGACCACATGACATTCTCCCAATCCTCTGCTGTATCATCCATGTGCTCTCTGGCAAACTTCAGACGGGCCTGGACATGCACTGGCTTCAGCAGCGGAACACGTCTGGCACTGCGGGATTTGATTCCCTGCCGTTGTAGTGTGTTACTGATGGTGACCTTTGTTACTTTGGTCCCAGCTCTCTGC
>NC_137930.1:36958657-37016157 GCF_963969265.1 Rhamphochromis sp. 'chilingali' | reverse complement strand
GGGAACAGAGCTGACAAAGAGCTGAAAAACCATGCTGTTAGTGTTAAACCGCCCCAAATCTGCCAGGGTGACTGGTTCAATTCCCAGTCTACCTCAGTGGGTGGAGAAAAGCAGTGATACTGTCAGGTGGGTCAGTGTTTTATGTGTGTGTGTGTGTGTGTGTGTGTGTGTGTGTGTGTGTGTGTGTGTGTGTGTGTGTGTGTGTGTGTGTGTGCTGGATTACATGAAACCGGCAGCTTGTTCCAGACCTCTACATCACCTGTTATTTTAGCGGTTTTAGTGTGTTTGAGATGTGCGCAACGTGAGAGCTGTAAGTCTTACAACTTAAAGAAATAATGATTCTCAAATTGTGATGTTTGTTTTTTCAACACAAAAAGCACAAAGCACCTAGCAACAGCCAACTTCCCAAGCAGGATATTACTAAGATCAACACAGTGTCAGACTGAATAATGAAGAGAAAGCAAAGTTGCCTCTTAAGCTCTTTTTACACATGCACTGCATACTGCTCTAGACCTTATTGAAAATTAACCTGCCAACTCCCAAGTACAGAAACTGCATTTGTAACTCTTCTCTCCTAAAATAGAGAATTTCCAGAAGTGAGAGCCAGTCTGAAGGTCCCCTTCAGACTGGCTCTCACTTCTGGAAACACTTTCAGAAGACTCCCCTTCTCACATGCAGCACATCCTATTATGTGCTACATGTGAGAAGGGGAGTCTTCTGAAAATGTCCCACCCTGATTCTCTTGACTCGGAGTGGCACGCCTTAGAGTCACATCTTGAGCCTGTACATAAACTCAAAAAGATCCATTTAGACTTGATCAAACTTTAAAAAAAAATAACTAAGCATCACAATATTTTTATGCTTAGTTTTATTCAAGATCTTGTCCTGCTAAAATATCTTGAATTGTCAGGTCCCATTGTATCTTAAAAACCTCATAGTAGCAACAGAGCACTTTTCTCTCTGACTGCAGGTTCCTAGAGTTTTTAAAAGTAGAATAGGAGGCAGAGCCTTCAGCTCTCAGGCCCCTCTTCTGTGGAACCAGCCTACCTGTAGGACTGAGCTTAAACCTTCCCTATGATAAAAGTATAGTTAGGGCTGGATAAGGTGAATCCAGCACCAACAATCCTGAATCCACCCTTATGTATGACGCAATAGGCTTAGGCTGCTGGGGGGTTCCCATGATGCCCTGAGCATTTCATCGTCACTCATCTCTTTTAACTTCCTGTATGTTTATACACCACTTATACTTGGTGACATGCAGTTAAAAAGAGTGAAAAGAGGGATTGCATTAGCCAAAGTGCAGTCTCAAAACCACTGGCTATTGTCAGACAACTCTTTCGCCTTCTTTGAGTTTTTTTAAATGCATCTGCAACAGTGACAACTACACCGAGCAGGAAGTCTTTGCTCTATACTCAAGCCTCAGTTACCGGTTGCTAAATTAATTTTTGTTGATATGGGATTTTAATTTGTTGACACCTCTGTACGTATTTAGGCCCAGCGGCATGAGAAGTACCAGCTGACATGAACAGGTTTTCACTTTCACTTTCTTGTAGCTAGTCACACTTGAACAACCTGTCGTGATCGTTAATAATAGATCGACGTGCGAATAATTTTCGTTTACATCTGAATATTGTCACTCTGCCCCTCTGGTGACCTTTTGCCTTGTTTTAATCTGAAAAAAAAAAGCATATTTCGTTGATCACAGTTTGGCCTCTTGAAAAGGCAAATTGTGGTTTTAGCCAGTTAGAGGTTTTGGTTTCCCCCACTCGTTTTGTTTCCTTGCCTTTCAACTGGTGTCAATGAAATGATGCCTTTGTTGATTTTGAGCCTTTGAGCTTATGAAAACTGACTGCTCCTGATTATAATTTCAGACCTGTGGTGAGTGCATTCTAGTAAAGCCAAAATGGTGCCCAAAGTACAAAAGTCCTTTTGCTATTACAGCTGATTTGGGTCAGAATGTGCAAAAATATTGTTTGTTAACAAATTGCTGTGGAAACCAGGTGACGCTGGCGCTCAGATGGCTCCTCTCTCCTCCGTCCCCGTCCATTCTCCTGCTGTCCATCCATTTCCACCCTCTTCTCCCCTCCGTCGCCGTGTGATGTCAGGTGGGGTCTGCCCTGCTGCGACAGAGCCGCTCTGATCACGGTCTCCCGAACAGTGTGTGGGAGCAGATATGTCATTATTTTGCAGCCAGGTGGTCATGCTGAAATCACACAGAGCACATCAGCGCTGTGATGCGGCTCCCACACCGACAGCAGTAGGCTACCCCTCATATTACAGCCAGCCAGGTGTTCAGATGCTGTCACATTTGTCTAAATACAGGCATTAAGTCTGGAATCAGGGTGGAGGAAGAGGTCTGTCAGTGATGGCAAGAGAGCAAGAATGGGGGAGGAAAAGAAAAATATGGTGGAAAGTGAGGAAAAAATCCGAAATTTGTAAAGTCGGGAGATCGCTATAGCAGATCTGAGTGGATATGAATAAACTTTCAGCTCTGTCAGAGTAAGTTTTACATTAGAACCCTGCCAGTTCCTGTTGCCTAATAGAAATTAGTCTTTGCCTCTCAGTGCAGTGTTGGTTCAGTTTATCAGGAACCCAGCAGATCTGTGAAGTCAGTTCAAACCTTCTTTTTGGGCTTCATAAAATCAGAACGTGAGCTGCCCAAACATAGGCACTAAACAGATATGACCCATTTATAAGGTTTTACATTTCTTTTTAAGTTTACTTTTTTCCGTAGATAAAAGATTTTCTGTACCCAGCTCTGCCAGATAATTGTGGAAAAGGGAAGCAAAATGGATTTAAATGACAGAAGAAAAAATTAGGAAGCGAGAGAAAGACGAAGCAAAACTGATGAAAGAGAATTTAAAATATCTGTACAGGGTGGAGAAGAAAGAAGGAAAGGACTAGAACTCATCAGAGACCGACAGCCATGACAGTGACAGGAGAAAATCAGTGTGCGATGCTGAACCCCAGGATCCTTTGACCTTTGGCCTCTCCAGTCTGACAGCACCTGACCCGCTATCCGTCTCTCTGGTGTTGCCCCTCCTCGCTTCCCACAGGGAGAGAGACAGGGAGGTTGAACCAGGCAGAGGAAGACACCGCCACGGTTTCAAAACAATCCTTAGAAACATTAGCTTAATTTTGTTCAGCTTTTAAAGGATTGTTATTCTGTCAAATGTGTGCAAAGCTTATTCTATTCTTATTCTACAAAAAAATACTTGAAACTTAAAAAGCAGATAGATTTTACAAATATGATTGCTAATTTTTAATGATGCTTGGATGCTTTCTGTATCAGTATGTGCATCAGTTACATCCTCTGGGCTACACTGCAAACACAACCTGCTAATTGCCCAAATGTTACCAAATATTGGTTCAAAATGACGCTCCGGGTCGGGTTCACAGGGACTGACAGTCCTGCTTGCAACCATCAAAGCATGAAGGGCACTCCAAGGGCGTTTTCAATGTAGAAATTAAATAGAAGTATGAAAAAAAAAAAGAACAACATCGTCATTCAGCATCAGGTTTTGGCATTAAGATGTTTTGTATTTCGGTCATTCTGATCTGACCATATCGGTTGCTTTCCCTATTGCCTGATTAGATGATGAGCATGACTTTACTGTGTATAACTATTTCTACTTGGTATTAGTTCACTGTTGCTTTCCCCCTTCACTTTACTTTGTTTTCACTAAGTGCTTGGTTATTGTTAGTTTCTTTGTCAATGATGAGCAGTAACCCTAAACATATGTTGTTAAATTGTAAGATTTTTAAGTTTTCTACAAAGCATGCAAACTGAAACGCATCAAACCTCATTACCCTAAGGTGAGAAATTCAAAGGGATACCCACACAATAAAACGCTCCACTGGAATTATTCACACAATCTCCACCAGTGGCTTAATTTAAGACCTTGCACAAACAACCTATGTGGTTCTTTCTTTCTTTGAAGAGAGGACAAAGAGGACCTTTGGACATGAACACATAAAACAAACAATTTCTAAAGAATTATTTTTACTTGTTACAGTAAACAAGGCCAGAATCTAGCAATTCAAAGGCATAAGACATCCTGTAAATAGACAGAGTGGGAGCTGAAAAAGGTGCAACCTGCATGAACATGGATGACACATTTGAATATTGCAGTGCGAGAGTAAAGTGTCAGGTCAGGAAACACGTACATGTATTTTTGTACCATAAAAAACCAGCCGTGTCCGCGTTTCACAGCCGGTTTGTTTCCCGGCCTTTTTCTGCTTGACACGTAAAAACCTTGCGAGCCTGAACACAGCGTCTTTATTTAGTTGGTGTCAGCGAACAGCTCTCTGCTGTCTAGCTCTCACTTCTCATTGTGCTGCACTTTAATACTTCCATATTGTGCTGCTAATTCAGAATTTCACACTTTTTCTCTCCTTGCTACCTCTCTCTTTGTCTCCCCACGTCATTCGCCTTCCGTCTCAACCCCGAAGACAAGAGGAAACGTGTTAAATCCACCTCTAAGAACCTTTTTAATTCAACATTAGCAGTCGTCATCTGTCTGCCGAACAATGCACAAACACAATTTACAGCTACGACTGGAGCATCCCACCTTTGTTTACTCCGCAGCTAAATATTGTTCTATCAATAATGGACTCCAAACACAGAATCAAGCTTTTAGTTGTTGGTAATCCTGAATGTTTTACAGGAGATTTTTTTCCCTCTCTTTTGCTGTGTTTTATTGTCTTGGGAGCATAATTGGAGTGTGTTGTTTTCTTCATTTGTTTTAGGTTTTAGGAGGAACATGGGCTCAGTGCCTCGTGGATGTAACTCCAGATGCTTTTGTGTCCGAGGTATTTGTGGAAGTGCTGCCCAAAATCCTCAAGACAAAGACAGCAGATATGGCAAGGAAACTAGAAACCCCGAAAAAAATTAAAGCCCTTCAAATTTAACATTCGGTGACACGAAAAGCAAGAGGGGAGGTTAAACTGTAAAAAAAAAAAAAAAAAAGATTATGTCCAAAAAAGGCAAACGCCACATCAACGCGGCAGTCTACCTACTGTACACCTCCTGCTGTGTTCAGGTGCCATGTTTCTACCTCCATCCTCCCATACAATCAGAGCGAAATGAAGACAGATTGATAAACTCACGGATGGCAATGTGAACATTGCCAAATCGAGTCAGACCCGGACCAAAGTAAACGCCGTGCCACGGAGCGAGAAAAGAGAAGGAGAAAAGAGAAGGAGGGATGGGGGGGGGGGATTTGGGGCTCTAATGCCAGCCTTATGCGTCTTTTAGTCGTTTCCGCCGTCGGGGCTTGGCACCGGCACGGCGTTGTCAGCCAGCCAACAAAAATCTGCAGTGCCTGCCGCATTTCAGCAGCCCTGTTTTGTCTGAGCCCAACACGCACACACACACACATAGAGAAAACACACCGCGACGCACTCGCGCCGCATATCCACATTTTGCTGCAAATCGACGACGTTTCGAAGCTTTGTAGAAGAAATTTTTGAAACTGAAGTCAAATGAAATCATGAAAGGATGGAAAAAAAATTTTGCCCTTCTCTGTGAACGTATTTATCGCTACGTCATATACACAGCGTGCTGCCTGTAGAGCGTGCTGCTCATGGAGCATTCATCTGAATAGTTGTGTTAAAGTCCTGCTGTTTGGACAGTTTGGTGGCGTCGCCCTGTTCGTCGCCTCGTTGTTGTTTGTGTTGTTTGTCTATTGATTCCAGGGTGGAGGAGGGGTGAGCGAGGGTGTTTGGATGCAATGAGCGTGGGGTGGGGGCTTTGGACAATGAAGGCTGTTTGGTTACAAGGGAGGGGGACCTGTTCTTTGGGTCTCATTCACATGAACAGGGAGCAAGTGTGATAGCTGCAGCTGAATTTTCAGTCTGTCTGCACGGTCGCACAAACCCACCGACTCTGAAAACATCAGTGGTCACAGACCAAGAAATTCTTTTTACTTTAAATTGTGATGCTCTTAAAATGATCAGACACATTAAATTTACCTTCTTTCACAAGTTACTTAAGTCGCCTTGTTGCTAAACTAAAAACAAGTTCCAATAAGTGGAGGTAAATGGTTCCCAGCAGAGCTTCTTTGGCTATGTCCCAGTGCCATAGTGTACCATGTGTGCTGTGGAGACTCTTGTGTTTGAATCACAATCCCTTTGAGGTAAATATGTGATTGTGGTCTATATTATAATTAATTTGATTTTACATGCTGCTTTCCTTTATAAAAGATCAGCAAAACTCAAAAGCAAGGTTTCTTATCTAATGCACCATATTTACTCTCCACTGTTTTATGATGACATGGTTGCTGGTACAATTGCTGAGAAACTGCAATGGTTAGCTTTCAGTTTGGTTAAATTTATCCCTCCAAGGAAAGTCAGCAGGCAATGAGTGGAGAGGTGCTACTAATAGCAGATTACATGCAGTGAGTTCAAACAGGTGTTTATTTCTTCTTTTGATGGCAATACTTTTAAAACTAGTATTACCCAATGCTGTATACAAATGCCACACTCCACCTGTTAGTGGAGGCGGAGTCAGTCAGGTGTATAAAGGGCAGTGAGTGAAGGATAGTTTTGCAAACTTAAAATGCTTAAAATTATTATGGAGGCTAGAGGAGGAGGGACACATGCCAGGCAACTTTGAATTAGGAACATTATTTATAGAAGCATTAAAGAGAAAAAGTCACATGAGACTGTATTATTTTGGTAATAAATATTGGTTTCATTGGTTCAGTAATATGTTATTACTAGAGATGGACCGATCCGATATTACGTATCGGTATCGGTCCGATACTGACCTAAATTACTGGATCGGATATCGGAGAAAAATAAAAAATGTAATCCGATCCATTAAATATCACGAAAGCACCTCACAAAACTTGCAACACGCCGTAACTCACCTCAGAACGTTAGCACGTCGGAGCAGTATGCATCACGTGATAGAGCGGCTGTGGCATGCCGGACCTGTCGGTGGTCTGGATAGCATGTGGAGCTTCGCTAGCAACCCGGCATTTCATCTCCGACAAAGTTATCCCGAGAGAAGTAAAGCAAGTGTGTAAGTCCATCTCTGAATGTTTGTAAAGCATTCCTGCGTTAAGCTTAACGAGCGACTGCCTCTCGCTCTCCGGCTGCTACTTCAATCATGAAACTGCTTAATGATCAGCTGATCGGCTTTTCTGTCGGGAGTCCGTCTCTCTTGTTTGTTTTTGGCCCACTTTGCACCAGAAAGAGGAAACCAGCGGCTGAACAACAGCAGAACGTTTAAGCTTGATAAGCTGTTGTTAGAATTTATTTAATCTTACTTTCTACTCAAGGATCTTTTTCTACGTAGCTGACGGCTGGTAACTGTGCAGGGCGGATCTAGCAAAGTTTAGCCAGGGGGGCCGATAGGGCATTAACAGGGAAAAGGGGGCACAAAGACATACTTTTCTTTCTTATTCTCATTTAAAATGTCGAGCTTTTAATAAATAATTATCCGAATCTTTCACCCAAAGTTTTAATCTGATGTAAAATGAATAGAAGTCAATTACTGTATATAGTGACTATTAAGTCTAATATATATACCCTAGTAAGCTATAGTACTCTTTACTTTGGGAAGGTACCATCTGTGCAGTCTGCAATTTTGTTGAAGAAAGATGTTGAATCTATTTAATATTTCTTGAAAAATAATTGATTTCTGTGCATTTTTTTCCACACTGCATCAAATTAAGGTTGATTACGTCGATTAAGCATCATGAGGTGGAGTGTGAGGGGTGGTTCCCTATTTTTTATTTATTTATTTTTGTTGTTGCTGGGAGTTAGAACCCTATTAGTTAGGTTGCTTAATATTTACACTAAGTACTCTTTAAAATACCAGAATAGGGAGGATGGTGTAGGTTTAAGTTTATTAGATTGATCAGTATTGCTGAACTATGAAATTTTTTTTTTTGCATACAGGTATAACAGAATAGCTTTAGTGTAGTTGTTGTTTTAAACTTGAGTATGAACTTGCAGACTTGCAAAATGCAGCAAGATATTTTAAAAAACAGTTTTGTTGGTTAAAAAACACTATATCGGATTCATATCGGTATCGGCAGATATCCAAATTTATGATATCGGTATCGGTATCGGACATAAAAAAGTGGTATCGTGCCATCTCTAGTTATTACCGGATGGTTTTAAAACACAGGACTTGTGGAAGGTTTTTGGTTTTTTTGCTATTTTTTTAAATGTGTGTTTTTGGTGGCAGGAAGAAACACAGGATTTTGTTCAGCTTGTAAACTTTGTGTTAGTAATTCAAGTTCTTTTGTGATGAGCGCTGTTTCACCGTTGAAACTGTGCGTTTGTTTTTATATGAGCCGTGTGTGGGTTGCTCATGCAGGTTTCGTGTTTTGAAATCATGTGTTGTACACACAGCAGCAACTTTCTTTAAAAAAAAGTTACTTTTACCCCACCGATTCTTGTGCAGAGATCCCTCAATGGTCACCTCTGCTCACTGCAGCAGTGCGTCAGTGCACGCAGCGTAATGCTGTGGTAAAGTGGCTAGACCTAATCTATGTGGTTCTGTCTATCAGTACAAGAGATCTAACCACAGCTAAGATAAACACAACTCCCTAAATTCCTCCACTTTTTATGCTATTTAGTTTGATGTGATACCAGATGTGTCAGTGGTACTGGATACTGTAGAAAGTCTTCACAGGGAGTTTTAAATTATTTTTGTAATTCATGGTGGAAATTACTTTGATTCATAAATGTAAATGTATTAATAAAATTGAGGTTCACACAGTGAATCAGCAGGGGAACCTCTTAGAGCTGTGTGATGAACATCTGGACGAATGGAGACAACCTACCAAAAAGCTACAAATTCCCTTTAGCATTTACATTTTCACACATTAAATCAAGACAGAAACATATCTCTAAGAACCCTGCAGCAACGTTATGATAGATAGACAGACAGACACATGCTGTAAGCATCTTCTGATTATGAAAAGGACGTAAAGTGCAGTATTGTGACATAGACTGTTCTTGCTTTCCTCTTGCTCACAGACCTTTGTGAACACGTGGGAATTTAATTCTCTGTGAAATATCCAATTCATCATATCTGTACTCGCAGCAACATCCATGGCTTCAGACTCCTCTAAATGTTAGATTTCAGACAGCTCGTGACTCTGTATGATGTCACTGAGAGCAAAAATACCCAATATGAAACCTCGCAGAAGCTCCACCCACCTGCTGTTTACACCTTCTGTTTAACAGGATTCAGCCAATCAGATAAGAGGGAAGGGAAAGCCTGATAGACAGAGACAGTGGATGAACACGGGGCTTGCACCAAGGCCCAATATAGGATGAATAAGGTTTACTGTGAATACTTAGACATGCAGACCTGCTCTAACAGAGTCCAAGAGTAAACAAAGACATGAAGTACAGCATTAAATAACAATTCGAATACTAACAACTGATTTTTTTTCCTTGTAAATTCCCAACATATTTTTCTGGATCTAACTTCTCTCTCTTCTCTATAGTAAGGAAGCACACACATATAAAACAGTGAATCCAGACTCCAATCAGCAGTCTGATCTGTTCCGCTATGGCTGAAGGTAGATACCAACAGATGCAGACTCGATGCTGCGTCTCTCAAGTCGTTCTCGTCGCTCGTATACGTTCATCTGTTGTTTGATGTATTCGCTCGCTGTGGTGCCAAAGCATCAATGCCTGCTGGGATTGAAGGGTGGCGGTGTGTGTGTGTGTGTGTGTGTGTGTGTGTGTGTGTGTGTGTGTGTGTGTGTGTGTGTGTGTGTGTGTGTGTGTGTGTGTGTGTGTGTGTGAGTCGGGGGGGGATTGTCTGTTACTCATCGACCATCATCTGTTAAATTAATGTTGATCTCCCCCCTGAAAAATGTTACGCTTTACACTGGAAGACAACACCATGAATAAATAGGTGTGTAGATGGCTTCAAATTCAGAGCTGGCAGTGTGGTTTGCGTGGTTTCAGAGTGTCTGTTGGAGTGTGCGATTGTGTGTGTGTGTACGTGTCTGTGTGTGTGTCACTACCTTTCAGACTTTGTAGAAACTTCTGGACCGGTGCCCGGTGGTGTCATGGAAACGCTTGAATCGCTCAGAATGATTCATGTCTGCACAGTCCAACCCTCCCCCATCACACACACACACACACACACACACACACACACACACACACACACACACACACACACACACACACACACACACACACACTCATTCGCAGGAAGAGGGAGTTTAACCCTTCTTCTATCCATCTTCATCCCCCCCACCACCTCTCTATCTCTCCTCTTTCTTTCCTCTCATCTCATCTTTGCCATCCTCGTCAAATCGCGCTATTAGTCACATACTTTATTAAAATGGACCCATTATATGGGTGTCAGAGGAGATCATGTCTTCTGAGTGTTTCCTTTCACGCAGAAAAAGACTTGACGTCTCTCTCAACCTCTGAAAGAAAGAGTCAAGACGCCGACGGTGACTCCTTCAACAACTCCATCTTGCGGTTTTCATCTTTTGCTGCCTGCTGAATCAGAAAGGAAGAGTAGTAACTGATAGCTGTCAGATGTGACGGACACGATGGAGCGTGCAGAATGAAAACAGAGAAAAGCGCCTCTTCTCTCCTCTAACAGCTGATTCCAGTGACTGACAGGAAAACGGCTCTGTGGCTCTGCGCTCTCTCTTCACTGTGGTTGCAGTTATTGCTGCTTACACAGGAACTGATGTTATCACTTTGTTTATTGTGCTGCAGTTAATTAAACTTTATTAAAGTAATTAAGATTAACATTAACATAGCAGAGCTAATTAATGAAGAAGAAAATGCAAACCCTCATTTACACAGTAGCCTTATACTGATCTGAAGATGTAGAGTGGATTGCTTTGTCTCGGACTTGCTCTTCCTTTCTGTCTCTTATTAGAAGTGAATGAGCTCTTTACCACCAGTAGTTTTAAACATTGGCCACAGGAAGTAAAAATGTTCCAAGCTTCCTGCATTACATGTTCAGATGTTTTTGCGGTGTACGTGATATCATGTTGGTATTCTTCCTGTAACATCATCATTATTGTTCCATTGCAATGGACCGATCACAGTGAAAGTTTGAGGAAAAAAAGATTGCATTGGGAGACGTTTGCTTTCAGAGCTCTCCCTGAGAAAGGCTTTCTGACAGCAACACTTCTAAACAGAAATACATAGATGTAAAGAGTGACAAGGCCAGTGTAAAGTGCAAGCTGTGGTGGATGAATGGATCCATTTCATCTGGGAGATGATGTTTTTGTGTTGCGTGTAAAACCAAAACTTTGTATTGATCTTCTCATAAATGTTAGATGTATTAGAAAACTTTTGGGGGGCAGAAAGCCCTGAAGACAAGTTTCTCACATGTGTCAAAAACTATTAAGATGTGCCTTGACCTATGTCTGGATGCAAGAAGCATCTGTGGCTTCACAGAGGCTAGAATCCTGTCGAAATCATTACTTTTACACTATAGCAGGTGTAGACTGTCATTGATTTATGGTAAGTATTTCATATTTTACAGGTCTTTTTCTTCTTGAATTTGCAAAGCTGTGACATGACAAAAGGTAATTTGTCAGATGTATTTATATGCTTGCAGAAACTTTAATTACTTAGTTAACATCTTCTCAGTCACACCAACTACATGACTCCCAAATCCTTTTCCAATTAGCTTTTATAGGGAAAAAGTAACTTTTCAGGACATTTGTGCTTTGATCCACAAAGTAAATTTAACAAGTATGCCAAAAGTATTGCATAACCCAACGCTGTTCTTGGGGGTTGTCAAGTGTCAGTGTCCTGAGATATACATACCTATCATCTATTCAACAGGAAAGACACAGGTGTTATAAACTAGCTAAATGTAAAGTGCTGTATACTTTAGATATTGACTCTTGCAGTGTGCCTGACTTTCTGAATGCCCCTGAGGACCAGTGTTGGTCAAGTTACTTGAAAAAAGTAATCAGTAACTAATTACTGATTACTTCCCCCAAAAAATAATCCCGTTACTTTACTGATTACTTATTTTTGAAAGTAATTAGTTAATTAGTTACTTAGTTACTTAGTTACTTTTTAAAAACATGATTTACACCCTGAATAGGTAACGAAGCAAGATCTTCAATCGCTTCAATCCCAGTTCTACTTTTTCTGCATAATCAATCATATAAAATCTAATCAAATGGAAAAGTCTCTTTTTAAAACTTGTTTTATTAGTTTTAATCTTTTAACTTTATGCATCAAGCAAAAATTAAATTCTATGCAACATTCTCTGACTGGAAGAAATTTGTTTAACATTTAAACCTATTTTCTGCACATTCCAGCACATGAAATAAAATATTTTTTGTGTTTACACTCAGTCTTTCAAATAGATGCAAGTAAAACACAGCAGAACATAAATAAAATCAAAGGATCAATGGTCCTGTAGCTCTATTTTTACCTGTTTAGCAGGAGTGGGGCAGGCGGAGATTTGCCCTGGTGCAGGTGTGTCGCAGCAGTCAGTGGAAGAATCCGCGAGTTTCTCTGTGAATTTCACATTGCGTGGTAGCGCACTTGGTGCTTGTGCGGAAGTTTAGGGGTTTTTTTTGCTGTAAAAAGAAGTTTTCTTCAAACAGCGGACACTAATGTTTTTGTCACTTTTTACGGAATCAAACTCAAAGTAAGGTCAGTACTTCCACGCTTTAAACGCTGCACGCTCATACTCTCTCCCGCACTCATTATATTATCCGTTGTTGATCTGCACACAGCTGTTGCCACGAACGTTGCACTCGCTTACGTCATTGTCATGAGACACTTTCGCAAAAGAATCACGGTTTTAATAACGCAGTAACGCAGCATGCTTACAGGAAATTAATAGTAATCTAATTACCTTTTTTGCAATAGTAATCCCTTACTTTACTCGTTACTTGAAAAAAGTAATCGGATTACGCATTACTGCCCATCTCTGCTGAGGACAGAGTTTGGCAGCACTTTAATGAACCTCGATAAAGATCTATATCTGCTTATCTACTGTAGTACAAGTCATTTCAGATGTTATACCGAGTTTGTGCCAGTGAATGTAAATGAAGACTTTGAAACTTTAAAACTACAAAAATTTTTTTATCACTTTTGTGTATCAATCGTTACTCTTGTCCTGGCACTTTTTTCTGTTTGCTTCAAGCAAGTAGAAATAATGCTATATATATATATGCAACTTTATCGTTTTATATTAGCTGACACTTAGCATATAAAGAAAATAGTTCCTACATAAACAGGATTATTGATTTTTGTGACAGAATTTTTCAAAGATATATTTTGGTTGTCTTGAGCACTACAAAACAACCACCTATCTCAAATACACCAAATACACACCAAAATAATCTGGATGGATAAATAGCTCTACAGGCCAGAGGAAAATTATGTAAATTTGATTTTGTGATGACCTGTCCTTTTAAAAACCTGGCAGTTTGATGTCATGTAAAGTGAAAATAATGGGAACTGGTCTTTATACAAGGACTGAGGCACTGATGAGGCAGACTCTCAAAATCTGAATCGAGCCTAGGTGACTATGAGTAAGTTCAGTTAAGGGCCTGTTAACAAGCTGTGTCATTATAGCTAATACCCCAGACAAGCTTCCCGGTTATTGTTGGCTCTCAGTTTGTAATGGAGCTGATTTGTACTTCGCCTCAGTCTCTGTGCATTGTGGATTAGCAGGGATTTGGTCTTGCTGCCTCACCGACTTCTCTATGGGCTTTCATACAGCGGAGTGGACTGACTTTGCCACCTTTTGTACCTCTGCAGCCAGCATAATCTAACAAATGCCAGTATCTTTACTTCCTTCTCACAGCCAACAATCTTTAGTTTTGTTTTCTCGGGAAACTAAATGTCTTTGGGGTTCCTAAGAGAAACGCAGAGGTCTGTGCGTGAAGGCATCTTCTGAAATCTTCTTTGATGGGTTCTTTAAAGATTTGAGACTGTTTTTGAATTTTTCTGACACACTAGGGACAAAAAGAGATGACTGTCACTGTCAGAGTATCTGGGGAAAGCAAAAGTTCCATGGTTACTCATCAGCAAAGAAGCTCTTGATGGAACTTGAAAGCCTGAAGAATACTTGTTTGAGGGTTTGTGAAACAATTAGAAAGGTGTTTTCATTAAGCCTAATTCCCCCAAACCTTTTATGTGAGAGCTCCTCCAGTCATTAAGATGTATCAGAGATTTGTAGAATTTGAGTAAGCTTTAAGCAAGCTTTCTTACGTTATTATATTCCACAAAAATGAAGTGTTTGCACAAAGAAGAAGAGAAAGCAGCAACAAGTTGAAATATAAAGATTGGTTTATTGGACAATTTAAGAAACAGGAAGACAGGAAGCATTAAAAACATGTTTATCGCACTGGGATATCTTTTAAGAACCCCAAATCTGAGTTTTTATGGATATTATGCGGCTTCAGTCTTACATTTAACTAAAACTCTGAACATCCTAGAGTCCTAGAAGCCTAGAAGTGAGATCAACTCAGCTTTATAGAAAAAAAAAAGACTTCCATGGTTCACGAAGGAAGGAACAATAAGGTTAGTTTGTCTCTGCACAAACAAAATACAATGTCTGAACAGCCATTGATTGTTAGAGG
Source organism: Rhamphochromis sp. 'chilingali' (assembly GCF_963969265.1). Lineage (NCBI taxonomy): Eukaryota > Metazoa > Chordata > Actinopteri > Cichliformes > Cichlidae > Rhamphochromis > Rhamphochromis sp. 'chilingali'. The sequence continues at coordinate 37,001,587 of NC_137930.1, read as the reverse complement.
TTGACAGAGCTCTTAACAGTCTTCTATAGGGTCTTTCAAGACTGATCTCCTAAACCCTAAAATGACGTTGTTCGAGAACCCTACTGAGTCAAAAAGGGTTTTCATGAAATCTGTATTTTTAACTATGAAAAAGCTTTTGAAGAGGAGGGCTTATGTGGTTTTAAGGACTTGAAATAAGGAGACTGTTATCAGATCAAATGGACTGTTTTAAAAAGTGGATTCATTTGGCTGATTTATCTGAGATTATCAAAAAAGTTAACTGAAGTACTTTACATTTTCTAAGTTAAAAAAAAATAGCAAGATTAGTTAAGTTATGTTTTTTTTCCTCAAGAGACAAAGGTTGAACCAAAAGGTGATTAAAATGTGCATCACAGAGATGAACAATATATTTTTTAATTGTGTAACTGTATTTTCTATGTTTCAAATAAACAAAGGAATGCGGAATTTGAAACCTTATCATGGGAAAATATATTTGTTTATAAAAAGCCTTACTTGAGACCAGAAATGAGAGAAAATAAAAATGGAGCCGATTAAATACATTTTGGTCTTTTAAGAATTTTTTTTACATTTTTTCCTGATTTTTGTATATTTTTTTCTCACGTCCATAAAAATATATCAAAGGAGGCCCTTCATCTGCTGCAAAATGAAAAACAAATCAGTTGAGGAGAAGAAGTTTTATACCAGTTATATCTCAAAAGGCCTCTTTAACAAAATCCACTTTAAAAAGCATTTAATTAAGACTTACTTTGTGTTGTGACGGCTTTATATATTAATAAACTCTCCTCGTTTTATCAAGTAATAGACTCTTTGGTTCAGAAATCTTTTTCCAGTTCAAGGCAGTGAAATGAAATGCTTCTCTGTGTGTGTGTGTGTGTGTGTGTGTGTGTGTGTGTGTGTGTGTGTGTGTGTGTGTGTGTGTGTGTGTGTGTGTGTGTGTGTGCCCATTCATGGTATACTGTGACAGGGTGTGTGATCTGGAAGGCTGACCCTTCCCATCCTGTTTACTCCATCCCTGCCTCCATCTCTCTCTCTCTCGCTCCTTCTTCCTTTTTTTTAATCCTGCTCTTTCTTTTACAGCCAAATTAAAATACCAAGGATTTTTGTTTGTGTGTGTAATACATGAGCTCAGCCTGCAGAGGTGGTGGAGGTGAAAAGGTCAGCATGTTGAGACAAAAGGGACAGATCGGGGTTGTGCGGTTGTGAAAGCCTCAATTCAGAATCTATTTTTGTCGCATTTGTTGTAGCGTCTGCATTGGGGTCACTGTTAATTGATACATTCTTGTATTTACTGGATTATAGAAATTGCTCAATTGTAAAATCATCTAATTTGCATCAACTTTTTATGTTTTGACAAAGGTATAAGCTCTAAATAATAATATTTCATTTTTAAGAAAACAAAGATGCACCTTACAGCATATTATTTACCACAGCTTAAAGAGTGTGTGCAGACGTGGAAAAGCTGTCAATCGAAATACTAACATATCGGAAGGCACACATGAATCTACATTTTTGCCAGTTGATGATGCACAAAAAGACAAAAAAAAATCTATTTTTTTTTCTTTTTTTTTTTTTTTCTTTTTTTTTTGCTGTAGCTTTTGACAATTCCAATAAACCTAAAAGACTAAAAGGAGATAGATGCATGGAAATATTGCTATAGGCCAAGTCTTGTGGGATTACCTAATTATTTAGCACCGCTTGTGTGTGAGTGTATCCGTAGATAGGGTACATACCTATTGCCCTATTCACAGCATGCACATAAGTTTATATATAGGTAGTTGTATACATAAATAAAATGGTGCTCCAGTAGGTATTTAATTTAGTGCCAGAGGAGACAAAACTCATGCCAACACTGGCACTCATCCATTTTAATGGCCCTCAAACGGACAGAGGTAATGCAAAAAGACTGAGGGCTGGAACCTTTTATGCTGGCCTCTCTTTCTATTATACAAAATTTGGGGGGCCTTCAAACAGACAAGTGTCTTTATCGCCTAGCAGTTTGGACCTATAACCACATAGTCGTATAATAAGATAACCTTTATTAGTCCCACACTTGGGAAATTTGTTTTGTCACAGCAGGAAGTGGACAGTGCAAAAGTTATGAGGCAAAAATTAGAATACAATAAGAATAAATACAGTACACAACTGTACAGAATAGAATAAAATAAAATACTATATACAGTAGAATAAAATAAAATAAATATACAATAAGATAAAAATAGAATACAAATACAAATACTATATACAACTGAGTAAAAATACAACGATGACAGAAAGGATTATTGCACTTAGTATTATTGCATATGTATGGATGTGTGTGCTTGATCAGTTAAAGTCTTTATTATGGAGTCTGACAGCAGTGGGGAGGAAAGACCTGCGAAATCTCTCCGTCCCACACCGTGGGTGCCGCAGTCTCCCACTGAAGGAGCTGCTCAGTGCTGTCACAGTCTGCTGCATGGGGTAATATAGCAAGACATTATTACATTATTACATTAATCATTATTTCCAGTGATGAGCAATTATTACCTTCTATAAGTAAGTATTTGATCAATATAAATAAATAAAACAAGAAAAAAAAAGAAGAAACTGAAAAAAAATTAATACAAAAACATTTTGTTGTATTTTGTAAAAATTGTTCTAGTTTTCTTGACAGTTTATCCTTTTAAGTCTTAAAATTGAAATTGTGTCTCCAAAAATGATAGCTACTTTTAAGGAGGCTGGTAAGCCTGAGGATTATCTATCCTTCCATGCTGGCATTTACATTGTGTACAAATTTTTCATAAGAAGTTTTGCATTTTGTGGTTGAAAGATTTTTGGATTCATTGCAGGCCGTGGTATTCACCAGAGGTGCGTGCAGTGTCAAATCTAAATAGGTATTTGTTTATGTGTGTGTGGTCCTGAGTTAGTATTTTTGAATGCATGTGCTCGATATATTTCGGTACCGTGAAAAGTACATTTGTGTGTGTGTGTATATGTGTGTGTGTGTGTGTGTGTGTGTGTGTGTGTGTGTGTGTGTGTGTGTGTGTGTGTGTGTAGTACATATCAACATTGGTCTGAGTTTGTGCATCTGTGCTAGTGATTTCTAGTACTTGTGTGTATGTTGTGGTGTGTGTGTGTGTGTGTGTGTGTGTGTGTGTGTGTGTGTGTGTGTGTGTGTGTGTGTGTGTGTGTGTGTGTGTGTGTGAGTCTTTGTATACATGCCAAACTGGTCCAGCTGGCATCAGTCGTAGCTGAAGCCGAAGCCGCCGTATCGGTCACACACACACTCTCTCTCTCCCGCTCACACACACACACACACACAGTCGACCACATTCCTATTCTGTACGCCTGTAATTATCAACCTCTTCTGCATCGACTACCATGTTGGCGCGTATTCAGCGCTGGTCTATACACGCCTGATTCCAACCCTTCACTACGTACACGCTTCATTTTCCTCCACACACGCTTGCAGTAAAACCCCTCCATTTCATCTCATACGACTGCACTGACAGCAGAATGTAATTACACACTAACTGTGGTTTGATATTTAGACTGGCTCAAGATTTAAGGTTTTATCCAAAAAGAAGGTCTGCGTGGTAAAAATAGGCACCGGAGTGGTCCCGCAGCTCAGAGGGGAGGAAAGCCTGTTCAGAAGCTGGAGAGGAAATTAGCTTTGTTGTCTACACGCAGCGGTGCATTTTTCGAAATTCATCAGGCACCTTTTTCACAGCCAGGCACGCTCAGTTTGTGTATTAAAGTGATGGTCGGTTACCTGCCAACGAGGCTTCACCTTCTTCTCGTGTACTGATCAATCCTTGGCCTGCATTCAAAGAGCTCTGATGTCTGATTTCAATCAAACATGTTTCAACACGTTTGACCGAAGATGTTCTATAAAAACTAATGGGTAGGTGAGGGTGTTGTTTTCTTCTTACATCTATTAAATCTGTATCAGATGTTGCCTTGGGCATTAAGGACCTTCAAGTCGAACAACGGGAACAGAAATCATAGTTTCTGTATTGTTTATAAATGAAATTAAAGGAAAATAAAAAGTCTTTTGCAGTAAAACTTTAACCAAGAAATTTGAGTTCCTGAAGAGAGTTACATGAACATGATGCCTTGCAAGGTTTTCAAGAGATATGTTGAATGTTGGAGTTTAGCCAAACTTTCAATAAATGGAGCTTTAATATTAAGTGATAATCATGGAGAATTATGTCATACATTTGGCATAATATTAAATGCTAAATTAATCGCACAAACCCTAAATTTTGTAGTATGCAACTTTTCCTACAGGGCTTTGTTAAATCTTCACAGTGTGGTTCCAACATCTTTGATGGAAATGTCCTTTAATGTAGTATTGCAGTAGCAGTAGGCTGTTGCCAGGTTAAGCAGAGACAGGTTGAATTTCTCTGGCTGGTTATTTAAATTAAGAGCGTCATTATTACATGTATTACATGTTTTCCAAAATTTCACTATGTAAACCCTAATGAGAACCAATTTGTAGAACAGAAAACTGTAGATTCTTTAAAGCCAGGTTCAAAATGAGCATTTTGCTGGCACATTAGAATCAATGTATTTTTATCAATATATCTCTTTTTGTAACTTCATTAATTTGAAACTACTGTCAACGTGTAATATTTTTTTTATTTTTTACAATTTTGAAGAAATAAAATGTTCTATAAATATTTCTCTGAATGCTATAATACAATATGAATATAAATTTTCTCTAACTGCTGAAGTGGAAATTTAGTGTGTTTTGAGGGAAAAATCCTTATTTTGGGAAAACAATAATTGCACGTATGCAGTGTTAAATCTTTTTTCTTTCTAATTGTGAAACACTGCTTACATGTAAAAATGTTTAAGTAACAGATAAAAATTCCTAGATAAGCACTTACATCAAGACAAATATTTAAATGTTCAAAAGACAAAGTGGACACACACATACAACAAAATGTGACTTTCCACTAGTTTGTGGGGGAGATATAGTGTGGAAGCAAAATGGTGAAAAAATTCACACACAATGGACCATTGAAACTGGATTATCTTCATTTTCTAGAAAATGTAAATAAAGCATGATTTTGAATGTATTTGTGTCACCAAATCCCATACTGCAGTTCTATATGCTGATTACAGAGTCTTGGTTTTCAGCTTCATTCCAAGTTGCCTGGTGGCTGTTGGTTGATACTTACTGTAAAGTCGTTTAGAAACGCTTATTTTTTCCCAAAATCACATCATTGTCAATAACTTTGGAAACTGAACTCTAAGTGTAAAATTCATCCATTATTTGCTGCCTTCAAAAATCCCACAATGGAATGCAGAAAATAGTCTGCATAGCCTGAACACAGTAGTATGCAACTGCGCAAGAATTGACTATTTTCTTCAGTAGAATTGGTTGCCTAGCGAGTGCACTAATTAGTCTCTATGGAACATCACTCTCCAAAGGGACAAAGATGGGAAAGAGCAGAATAATACCATATATGGCAAACCATTAGAGTTGGCGATGTACTATAAACATCTTTACTCATAAATTCACTAGGAGAGTTCAGTTTTCTCCGTGAGGCAGGTTGCTTTTTAATTTTTCTGTTCAGCTGAACACTCAATTTTTTTTCTCATGCAAAGAAACTAAATCTACACCTAAAAGAAAGTGGAGAATGAAAGCGTTGATTTTGTTTTTGTGGCACAAAGCCCTTGCCTTTCTGTATGCGGATCTATGCATTGCAGGCATAGCAGATGTACGTTTTGTTGTGCAGAGAGATCAGCGAGCAGAAAACACACAGAGCACACACACTGTCTGTGATCAGGAAAACTGGCTTTGGCTGTTTCTACAAAAAGTTATTTTTTCTGTGGCTCCTTGTGAATGAATTATCCTTTAAATTAATAGATGAAAAACTATAGCACAGTTTTGATGTTCCGGGGAAATATGTCCCTGTTGTTGGTGAGGGTGAGAGCATGTGACAAAGGGCAACTTTGCCTGGACCTGATTGTACCGACGCTGTGTAGTGTTATTGTGTTAACATGTCTTTGGAGTTGATTGATCTGTTAAAGCTGAATAATTTCCACACCAGTAATTGTTTTTTCCTTCCTGTAGTTATAAAGATCAGTCTTTGTTAAGCTGATTGCTTTTGCTAACTGCCTAACTGCCCTTTCTTCTTCCTCTTCCAGGTAAAACAGAGAGGAGTTTGTACTCATATGGCAGAGAGTCCAACCCACACTGCCATCAGGTCAGTCCCAATGTAAATGTCTTCTTTTATTCAACCAGTGTGTCAGTTTCAGTCATCTTTATTGCTTCTTTTTTGTTTTTTGATTGAGACAAAGCAGTAAATATATTTAGGCAAAACAGAGCAAACTCTGAGTTTGATTTGGTATCAGTAGTAGAGGATGTTCAGCTCTAGAGATGCGAGGTTTAAGCACCAAAATCTTTACTTGTGGTTGTGGACTTTTGCATATTAACTGTGGAACGTGGCCTGAAGGAGAGACCTAAAGCCATTGGTGCTTTTGGTAAATGTCTCCAGAATAACATGTAGCATGTCGCCAGTACCCACCTTATGCCTTTTTGCCCACATATCCTACCCACTGGATAATAAAGATTATAGAGGATTGTTCTAATGTGGCCCTAAACAAAAAAAAAAAAAGGGGGGGGATTTGAATATGCAAATGAGGCGTTTAAATGCCAGTGTTGAAAAGTGAGCACAACCTAAACCTAGTGTTCTAAAGTGACTTTTTGGAGCTGGATGTGACTTTTGATCTCAGTCACTTATGCTGTAAAAAGAGGAGGAAGTTGACATCACCATAGTTTTGTAACCATCATTAAACATTTTGTAATAACCATTGTTGATAAATGGCAAGCTGATAGCTGATTATTTTTTGTAAATAGTTATTTTAATGTATTAATTTTTTCAAATAATTAGTAATGTTAAAATGTATGTTTATGTCGTTAGTTTGTGTTTGTTTTTGTGCACTTATACCAACCACTGTGTTGCTCTTAAACCTGCTCAAACACTCTCTGTGCCTAAGCCAAACCAAAAATCCAGAGAAAGTAAAAGCAGAGAAAAGGTGCTAACAAAATTAAAAAGCAAACATAAACCACAAGTACCTCCACCCTGCCTAGTCTTACGTTTCCTTAAATCAAATATTACATCTTAATCGCTATAATCTTCATAATAATATTTATGATATAAATAGTATAAATATTTGAATTAATTAAAAATATTCATAACATTTATAACTACTATGCTAATTTTTATAAACTTCAGCTTCAGAATTTCAGCAAACATCAGAAAGAGTCCAGTGGTCTATAAACTAGTTAACAAACAATAAAATCAATTAATTGTTTATTAACATGGAATAATTATACAGTATTGTATTATTATGTATTTATAATCATTTATTAGCTATTTACAATGGCTATTTTAAAGTCATGTTTCTTTGGTCACTGACATCCAAACACATGGGTTTATGTGATGAACAAGGTTAACCAATCAACCCAAGTCACAATCACAGAATAAAAATATCCTCAAGTACAAGATGACTTTTTAAAAACAATGTAATATATTATATGTCAAAGTACTGCTTAAGGTTTTGAAGGTATGATTTCTTTGTATTGCTATTGATTGTGCACGCATTTTTTTTTATCTTACAAAGGTGTAAAAGAGTAACCTCCCATCAGACAAAGAATAATCTTACCAGTGGAGTTTTCATGTCCATTTAGCATTTATGTTTTTCTTGTTAATGTAAGTTCACTCTCCTATAAGCTGTTGGCTAGTGTGGCTTTGCACTGCTACATGTTAGCTAACTCTAACATTTAACATTTTTTTTCCCAATTGTCAAACATTTTGTTTAAACTCATGTCCCTTTGTTGTTCCCGTAAAGAGGATTCATGCAAATTTGCAAAGTCGTCTTTGACTTGTTGGCTGATTGTAGACGCTGTTTCTTGCATAATTTATTTCATTCAGATAGTTATTATTGTGCAACAGCTACCAATCACTCTCTGAAAAGTTGGGAACCTTCATTTGCAACTTAATATCCATGCATATATTCATGTGCTGTCATTTAAAGTCCACATAATAAAAGCTATAGAATACTCTGTTTGCTATGTGTCAATCACCCTCGTGACTACAATAAACAACAGCTGTTACATATTTTTTTGTATAATTTTAATAGAGATGTTTAACTTTATCTAACTATTCCCAACTTCATTAAACAAATAGTTATTAATTTTAACTTTAAGGACAACTGTTTTCAAAGAAATATGTATCACCAACAGTAGCACCAGGTGTTGTGACGACTTTTACTACATTCTGAATCTGTACTGTAATCTTCCTGCTCCGTTCTCATGGACCATATGCATCAATGAAAAGATACATGTTGATAATTAACAGAGACATACAGATGTTGGCATTTGATTAAAAAGAGAGGCTTGATGTGCTCGCTGTATTTTGATGACCACCAGATTAAAAAAAGAATCACATACGTTTCATTGCTGCACAGGTTGTTGGACATGTGGAATCTGATATTACAGATTTATTTTTCTTTTCGTCTCAATGATCTTTAATTAAAGCTTATCAAAGAAGTGCGTTTCCTAGATTAAAAATATCGAAGTTGTACTAAAAGGTGTTACAGGTTATTATGAATCTATGAAATACTGTATGTGAAAAATTTCCTTTTGCATATCAAGAAGTTTGACTTTCAGATCTGATAAAAGCTGGCGGATAACAGTGGAGAATTTGATTATATTATTTAATTGCTATGTAGTTCAAATGTACACAAGTTTCTGATTAATCCACTTCCTAAAGTTGATGTGTGACTCTTCAATATCATAATATTTTTAGCGTTACTGTAGGTTTTGGCGCTACATTAGAAATTGTGGTCTAATTAATTTTAATCTTGCCTTTGGCGATTGCTGGTCTGTATGTTCATCTGCTAGCTTGTCATTATTTCATTGCAAAGTGAAATGATGCAGTTGAAGTCTGTCCATTTTGCTGGCCACTTGACTTTTAGCACCACCAGCATGTTAATCTTTGCGCTACTGAAATATTGCTACATATCACTGATAAAAAGCTTGATGCAGATATTCATGGTTCCCAGATGGTAAACTTTAATGACTTGGGTGATCACCAGACTTTCTCAAGGACTGTCATCAGGTAAAAATGTCACGTTATCAGTTAGACCTTTTCATACCCATACAAACTAACAGTTTAGTTTGTATGTCATCTTTCCTGATCTTAATTTGCCCTTCATCTTCTTGTAAGTAGCCTCTTTGTACAGCAATAGATTCCTTTTACCACTCTTGCAATACTTGAAACCATCCCTGAAGGTCCTGTTTTGTGAGCAAGTCAAGTACCATCTGTAACACCCCACTGAGTCAAAATAGTTATCCTTTAAATAAAATTTCAGAATAAAGAAGACAAAGTGATGGTTGTGTTGGTGTGGCCAAAGTACTCTCTGTCATGCATACTCTGCAATGAAGGGGCACCCGACTGTGATCACACCACAGCTCAGGTTGTTTGCACCAAATGTTCTCACTTAGAATATTACAACAGGATTCAGCATTGAGAATCTGACCCCTGTGAAAGAATGTGCAAGAGAAAAATTTTCAGAGAAAACAAGGAGCATGTTCATAGTTACACTGCTGACCAATCTTCCCTTCTTTGGCCTTGGACACTGAAAGGTCTTCCACTGTGAAAACTGCTGCCTGGTGTCTGAGTTATAACCATAACTCTTAGTAATAATTTGCAAAAGGAAAGTTGGGTCATCCCAGACCTGTTCACAGAGATCCTTACAGACATCTGCGTGCATGGACATAAAAATATATAAAGTACAGGTCCAGACATTGATTACACAAACAAAAAATCAACAGCACCTGTTGTATTAACATCACTGTGCACACTCTGTTTATGCATGGTGTTCAAGTGTTTATGATGAAATAGCACTAACTTTTATGTTATTTAGTAAGTGTTGGCATGCTAACAAGCAAAACTGAGATAGCACCACTAAAATCACTTCTAGGGAGAAATAGGATTGAGCCTGCCTTTTGAATTCCTAAAGAGCCCAGATAGCAAGTTAATAATTAATAAAATGAAATGAAATTAAACAAGGACTCGTGCTCTTATTTGGAATCGTGACATTGATTCAATGATGACCTTGAATCTCATATAATAATAATTGTCATAATGTTATAATATTTATAATTGCATTCTAGAGATGTTGTGATCAATGTCATGTCCACATCATCTAGACCTTGTGTTTCGGGATGATGTGGACACAGAGAATCTGTTTAATAACAGGAAAAGCGACTGCCAGCAGGGCCGATCAGACCAAACAAAATGATTGACAGTGGTCCAAATCTGGTTGCCTGGGGCAACTGGGCAACCGTTAATGTCGATCCTTGTGAATGGAGAGAACTCAGAAAGCAAAGTGATGGACAGTAAAGACAAGCAAAAATCCAAATGTGGCATCCGAAGGACTCAGACTTTTGAAAGGCCTTCCTGCCTTTTGATCTTTCATGAGGACACGATTTGGCCATGACAACCTCATAAACAATGACGCACACAGACAACATACCAGTTTCTCCATCATGCTAAATGTGCCAGTTGTAGGCACTGGAATACTTGTCATGCAGGTGGAATTAAATAAAGGTGCCGTTTGCCCCCTGAGACTTTATTTCTTCCTTTGTTTTATTTAGTCATTCATCAGTTTACCAGCTGATTCGCTCAGTATAGACTTGTTTTAATCATTCATATTACCAGTAGGCCAGCACAGTAAGCTTTTACTATCCATTTTAATCAGTGATGAGCAGAGAGACATACAGATTAATAACTGTAATATGTACTTCTTTTCTCACAGGAGGCATTTAAACCCAAGTTATAATCCTTTCTAACCTTTACCTTTCATGGCTAAACTTAACTGCATAAACTTGCTGCCTAAAGTTAACCAAAATAGCTCATGAAATTGAAAGAAACCTTTTAACGTAACGTTAAATCCAAAAATACAAGACTTAAACTCTTGTTGAGTGGATTAAGCTTCCTCTCGCCCTCTAGTCTTGCGAGGATTACTACTTCCATTCAGCAGCGAGGAACATCCTTCATCAAATGAGGTGATAACGCTCTGCTAGTACACAGAATGCCCCACCTGATGGAGCTATTTATGGGACTGATAACGACTGATGAGGTCTTTTTGATTCAACAATGACATTTGAACGTTTTATTTATTCATGCATTCATTCAATCATTGGGAAGTGTATTAATTCATATGCTGGTTTTCTCTGACGGACATTTGAAGCGTTTCGCAATCAGTCCTTGGTGGTGGATCCATACGTTTATAGATACCTCCTCGTTATGTGATTTGTTTATTTGTTTATTTTACAAATATAAGCTGACCATCTATTGACTGTCTGCTCCCTCCACTTTTTTTCCTTTTTTGTCCTAAGCACTGTTTTTTTTTTTTATAAATCCATCCATTTGTACTCATTTGTCCATCTAACAGTTGATTTGTTAACTTGATCAGCCTTTGATTCGTCCATGTATCCATCTTTCCATCCATCCATTACTCCATTTATCACCGCCTCGCTGATCTTTTATTTATAACCACCTCTTATATCCAGCTGTGGCCTTTGTACGAGGCTACAGCAAACCGTAGAGGACAAAAATATGAAATAAATGAAACATTACTGCCTCACTGGCCATTTTCCTACTGGGCTGCTGTCAAATTGTCCTGCTACACAGTCTGAATGGCTCCTGATGGAAATTGTTTGGAAATGGCAGATAAATTTACATGCTGGGCTGAAGTCCAAAATCCTCTGGCTTCGTCCTCGGCTGTTAGTGAAAGAGAAAGAGAGAGAGAGAGAGAGAAAAACACTTAGAGGGGAGGATGAGCTCACACACTAACAGCAGGAAGATTTCCAATGACCCCAGTTTATTTCGCCAGTCTCAGACCAAACCAAATAGATTTCTTCCGTTGGAGTTTTGAGTTAATTTAGGTTTTGGTTCCACATTTTTGGCTGCAGTTATTGTGGAAGTTTTAAATTTAGACATAATAATTTTGTCTCTGCCAATTTCCTCCATCTGAGTTCCAAAACACTCGATGATCATACTGGACTGCCATTTCATTTGAAATCTATTATTCAGTTTGACATTGTACTCATGTAAAGTAATTTCTCTTTGGGAAAATGGATTATTTTACACTAGTCAATGATGTAATCATAGCTGAATTTAAAAAAGAGAGAATTGGTCAGTGATTAAGAGGGCTGGAAATAATAAATAATCTTGTAGTAAACTAGAAGAAAAAGGGATTGAAAAATAAATAACCAGATGTTTGGATTCATGCGTGTGGGGCACAGAGCCACTGGAGTTCGGATGCTTTAATGCTTTTACCTTTTATGTTTAATAATTGATACAATTAATAACAATTGTGACATTTGGGAAGCTGTAGGATTCATCCTCTGTGGACCATGTTTTGTCTTATTTTTAACTCATTTCATTCTGAACCAATTGTTGGGGCGAAATGTAATTGTCAAGTTTGGCCAGATCATTATGAGCAGATTGATATTTATATCAGATGGTTTAAACCAGAGGTTTTAACCATTTAAAGCCGGTCGGAGCGGACACGCTCCATTTTGCGTAACTATTTTTAAATCCCGGTAGCACTGCAACCACGTAAGCTAGCGCAATAATTTTTTTTGCATATGAAACCGGAGGAGTTGTACTTACATCTTATGCCATCAGCTTGTCCTAGGTCAAGGTTTCCTTCCACATATAGCTTTGCAAAAGCTGCATAAAAATCACTTGCAGCAACAAAAACATAATATTCCAGAAACACGCTTTGCCGATCCGATCAGCTGTTCGTAACACTTCCTACGTCCATCAGCATGAACTATCACATGACCGCATGACCTGCCCGAAACCGGAAGTGACATCATTTTGCGGAAATGTAGTTTTTTTACCATCAGGGCCTTATGAGCTTATACTTGTGTTTTTAAAAGTTATGTTTGACTTTATGACTTTCTGTGTCATTTCTGGGATGCTGAGGACTCATATTGCACTGCTGGAAATATTTTATTTTGATGCATATGCTGTTATTTTGCAAATTTGCACTATAATATATTTTTTCGTTTTTCCTGCAGTATATGAAAATTGGTGTATCTCAAAAATAAAACTATGAAGACACTTAAAATAAATTTCCTTTGGTGGGAAACTAGTTTGTGCAACTTTTTTGTATTTACAGTTTTGAGGGATAAGCCTCTTAAATTTCTCTAACTTGAAATATATGTTAAAAAATCAAAAACGATTTTCAATTTTTTTGTAGTTTATTGCACTTTTTTGCAATTTATGTAATTACTATGCACCTAATGCAGACATATTATTAAAATTTGGGCTATAATGGTTGTATTGATGTATAGCAACTTGAAATGCTCCCAAAAAATGGCTCCACAGCATGTAAAAATATAATATAAGCTCTGGCGGACTTGGTTCTATGGTAGGTCTTAAAGGGTTAAATATAAGGCCCAGAGGCCAGAACCAACCCAGCAAAGATTCCAATCCAGCCCACTGGATGAATTTGGAAAATGTGAAGAGATCAATATTCTTAATCGGATGAGCTACCTTTGTGTTTCTGAGTGGCAGCCAATCAGAATAAAGTTGGCTTAAAGGGGGCGGTTCTAAAAATGATATTTTGCAGACAGAGGATAAACTGAAGGGCTGCCCAGAATAAGATTGAGAAGTATTATTTTGAATTGCAAATTATGCAAAGATGGTTTATTTTTTGGTCCAAAAAAAGTGGAGCTGGAAATGAGCTTAATGAATCCCTTTTAACTTTAATATGATGCACAAATGTGCTTTTAATAAATAAAAAAAAGTATGTGCAATACTATTTTGAATATGTGATAATTCACTGATATTAGTTTACATTTATATAGTGTGATGGTTTGTGTTATAGTTGGGTTTTAGGTTTTAGGGTCAACTAGTTTTGGTTACCCAATCAGGTTGCGTTCCACAAAGCGATGGCTGGTACCATCAATGGTCCATTGACAGTAGTTTCCAGTGTTTATTTTCTGCACAAGAGTGCTTTTTCTCCTTAGTGACTGCTTGCATCCACTTTGAACGTGGAACCTGACAGGGTCATTGTGACTCTCACCAAGCTGTAAATGGGTGCTGGGGGATGGGAAACATGGTTTGATGCCAGTGTAAGAGCCCGACATCACAACAGTGAGCTGTGCTCCTTTACAATCATCCAGACACCCTCCAAAACCCAGAGTCTGCTGACAGAAGGTAGCATAAATACTCCAAACACCAGGATGGAGAGAGAATGAGAACGTTGTTGGATTACATGGGATATTGGGAACAGATATTTTTTTATTATTTACTTCATATTACTTCATATAATGCTACATTTATACAGTGTGCAAATTGTAACAAGTTTAATGGAATAGAGAAAACACTGGGTTAAAGTTCAAGCTTCCAAGAAATCTTTTCGACTTTTATGGTTATGGAACATTATATTAAGCTGCATTGCTACATGGTAGCTGTTCTGGAGTTTTTGATCAAGTTTTAGCTTTACCAAGCTGGTCTCCCAATCGTTCCATTAATATGTTTAATCACCAAGAGGTAAAACCCAATAATTATGCATTTCTCTTGGTAGTTAAAAGAAATATTAAGTTCAAACTAAATCCACTTATCTTTTGCCTTCTTCCTAAAAGATGAACCCTTTAAGACTTTAAGACTAATATTCTCCAGATAGTTCCTTTACTGCTAGCCTGAGGATACACCTTTTTGTTAACTTCCACTGCTATGGCCAAGAAAAGCACATTGTTTGTTCTTCTCTGGTTTTATGGGGATTTCTGTGGTTTCACTGCTGCTGAGAGTATCACCTGGACTCCCATAACCACAGTGGAAACACCCTCATTGGCAGTATAATATATAGCCAGCACACACCCGCACAAACACACTACATGACTTTCTTATAGCTGCTATCTAAAGGGGAATTCTGTCTACATAAGCAGAAAACCCCTCCTCATCTGGATGAAGGGATGGGAGTAGATGATCTTCCCGTCTCTCATCCCGTCTCGCACTCTTTATATCTTCTTATCTTGTTTGGGGTTTTTCATCAGTTTCCTCCCCATCTGAAATTTTTCCCTTCTTCTTCATTCTGTCGTTCATTCAAGCCAAAGCCACTATGTCGACTGCTTACACACACACACACACACACACACACACACACACACACACGCACACAGTTTTTTCTCTCAGCCACACCAAAGCATGCCTGTCATCCACTTATCGCCTCACAGATCAGCAGGTTAGTCCTGGGCCGGCAGCGAGCGCTGAGGCAGCAGCAGTGTGGATGTGAGGTTCTGCTGGAATGCAACATGAAAAAAAAGCCTTTAACCCTTCCTATATACACACACACTCACACATCAGTCAGTGAAAAGTGCTGAAGCCTCCGTTTTTGAAGCTCTGCAAGTTTTGGGAGCCACTTGGAAGCCGCATTTTCCTATTAAACAAGGTGCACACACATGCACTTACAAATTTTCAGTCTGAATAAACCTAGATTTACTCTATTAAATACACATGCAGATACTGTATCTGCAACATAACATAGCGACGTCATTTTTATAGATGGATCTGTGCTGTGGGCTATCTTGAGTTACATTTACCTGCAGAAGAACAGCAGGTGTGTCATTCCCCTCGGCTTCCTTGTTTACCGCTAATATCCTCAATCAGCTAAACTCGTGAGCACTTTAGGGCTCTCCAAACATTTTTGCGTCTGATGGGTCAGAGACTAGAAAGAGAGAAACTTGGCATTGTGGTCTCTGTCCTCACTGTGTTCTCATTTGTCATCTTTCACTCTGTTTTTGTCTCTTCAATCTCTTTCAAACGTACAGATCTTTGAGGTTTAAAAACACAAAGAACCCTTTGATGCGCTGCTTTTCAGCGTATCCACTTGAGTTTTAATAAGTTGAGTGGTTGTGTGGCGGTGTTTGATCATCAATGTGAGAGGTGTTTATGGGTGCACTTAAGAAATAAAATGTTATATGTGGTCATTTCAGATCATCAGTGCAGTATCAACTTTCTTCTCATATTAAATTCACAGCAGGTCAGGCATCTGAAGCCTGAGTGACACAAAGATAATGTCTTTTTACCAATGTTACCATTTCCCGATCCTTCTTTGTGTTTGTGTTAAGCTTTGTGGGGGAGCATTTTCTCTCGCTTTCTCTCATGTCCCTAAAATTGCCGTAGACAGTAATCAGTAATTCTCAATTTTCTGGCAAGTTTCAGTCACAAAAATGTTCCCAAAGAACTTTTACATCGCAGCTTTAGGTCAGTAGTTGAAAATAGCCCGTGTCAGTGACCTGATGCATCAGTAATACAGCTGTCTAAAAGTCCAGCGTTTCTTTGCTGTCATAGTTGTACTGTGGCAGAAATAAGAAGGAGATGGATTTTGAGAAAGAAAAAAAAATGGAGGGGAAGGTGTCATGTGGTTGTCTGCTGCCAGCATAGACTGTATATAAAAGATGGATGTAGCAGCTTGACATCAGCCAGTGGTTTGTGAACTCCTGTTTTGAAGCCTTAACATTAGCATTCCAGTCACAACCATATTTATGGGTTTATTTTATTTTCAGAAACGGTCATATTTATAAAAGAGAGTCAATGATAACATCACAATTTACGCTAGCAAGCTTGGTTAGTAAGGTAAACTGTACATGTGCATCACATAGACACAGATACCTGCTGACAGGTCCTTAATAAGATAAACTTTTTTACAATTAAAAACACAGCATGCTATCATTTCTGTTATACAGCAGCATTAAAATGTTCTAAAATTCACCAATGCTATAAACACAATCTAGAGGTCTGGTTCAGTGACTTGAATTAGCGAGTAAACGCTAGCAGGCAGCTCTGTTTGTACTCGTCCGCTTGGGTGCTACGTGGGATGATGCTAAGAAGAGACCTGCATAACAGCGTTTAAAAACTAGCAGCATATGACAATAAAATATAATAACTAATAATACCTAAAAATATTCACATTTTTCACTGCTGTCTTATTTTGCAGATTACAGGTTGTCTTTATTCACCTTTACATACCACTGAAGAAGCAAATCTCTCATTTTCTGTCTATCTCCTCCTGTCTGTAAAAATGCAGTACTTCTAAGTGTGTGTGTGTGTGTGTGTGTGTGTGTGTGTGTGTGTGTGTGTGTGTGTGTGTGTGTGTGTGTGTGTTCATCATCATATTCATTCAGACTCTCTTCTCACCCCCATTGGCTCCTTTCTGACCAATGGCGTTGCAGCAGGAAGTACAAGCCCCCAACAGCTGGTCCACCAAGAAAAATACAAGGACAAGTCAAAGACTGTTACATGCAGGGAAATATTCATAAAGCTGCTTTGACCGTAGTCTGTCCTAATTGGGCTCCATTATTATTGGGCCATTTGTACATTATAAAAGTGTTTCTCTTTTAGAACAGCCAGTTTGGTACAAACAACTTTATGCAAAGCAAAGAGGAACTCAGTGATATATTAGCAGATGACACAAATCTTACACTTTGCTTCACTGTTTACATGCATTGTTTGAAACAAAATAGTTTTATAATATTCCCAGCTCAATTACTTCAGCTTAAGTACAGTGGGAGACCCCTGCAGACCTGCTGTGGATTACAGCTTTCCCTCTCTCTTTGCATGTTTTGTAATCCCCACGTAATAAACTCAGAGTGAGATATTTATGCTAAGTCACTGACTTGGTTGTGCCAGCTGTGATGTCAGCACATTTATACCAGTGCTCGTGGCACGCCGGACTCACTGCAGTATGCAGATTTTTTTCCTCAAAGTTTTCAAGTTGCAGCGTCCCCCTCTGTGTAATCTGGGAATATCACGGCTCCTGTACCATTATATTGTCGTAATGGTTCTTGTCTTCAACCTGGTCAAGTTGGTGCATGACAAGCCAAAGCGACACCAAAGCAGGACATGAGCTAGCAGGTGTGACATCATTTTTGTGTCTGCTGCTAACCTAGGTGTTCCTGTTAGATATTTTGTAGCTTTGACACTGGCACTGGTTTGGAAACAGGATTGAAATATTGTGAGCAGAGATCTCTCAGGTAATCAAGTCAAATCTGCGGTCCATGTCTATACTTATGCTAAATGTTTTGCAAATTGTTCTGTCTGTGTGATAAAATGCAGAGCTGTGAGAGAAGAGCAAGAAAGACGTGATAACTGCATTAATGGATTGGGAGCCCGAAGGCATAGAAGTAAGAAATGAGTGGAGAAAAAACTGTAAAGAGTTAAAGTCTTTACATTGGTTGGAAAAAACTCTAATTAAAGAAAAAACAAAAACAGGAAGACATATATTTGTTTTCTGTTGTTACTGTAAACAGCTGTTAATTGCCAGCAATCAGTGATGTTTGCAGGCTGAAAATCTGTTTGTTTTTGTTGTTCATACGTGACTACATCCTGATGTTATGGTACATACCCCTTGATCTACGGGCCTGTAGCTAAACACAAATAAGACCAGAAAATTTTGAGGAGGTTCAGCACCAGACAGGGGCTTTTGTTGCCTCATGTCTGTAACCTCACCAAGTTATGTCATATCTGTCTATAGTCAGTCTTATCTCCTTCTGCATCCATCCATCCTCCTTTTTTTTTTTTTTTGTAGTGAGGTGTTCCATTCACAGCTGCTCTCCAGATCTGAATACACACACACACACACACACACACACACACACACACACACACACACACACACACACACACACAGCTGCTCGGCTCTCTCAGGAGACTCTCAGCTGTCATTTACTCTCATTTACCGGCCGCAGAGATCGGCACTTTTATTTTTTGCTATTGATCATAAAGACACACACGATGCTGGACTCACATGCTCTGTCTTTGTTGACGCATCAGCAGTGACAGCTCAGAGTTTGTGCCTGTTTCATTCATTTTGCACATTTAGAGTGTCAGGACCATCCAGTGCAAGTATAGCATGATGTACTGTAGCTGCTGGGGGCTCCTTTAGTTACAGTTGTTGAAAGCAACTGTACCATCAGTAGATGGTAGAACAATTCAAAAATACTGGGAAGCTATATTAAGGAGCAGAAGAATAGCTAGGATACAACTGGACAAGGATAGAGAGAGCTAGTCTCAGCAGTCAGCTGGGTTGCACTAGGTCAATAAAGCACCAGTGAAGTATGGAATTATAGAATTTGATCTCGTGACCCAGTGATTATAAATAAATATCACCTACAGCGGTTCTTATCAATTCAAGTCAACTCAATTAGATTTTATTTATATAATGCCAAATCACAACAGGAGTTGCCTCAAGGTGTTTATACTGTAATGTAAAGATAATACAATAATACAAACAAAACAGGGAAAACCCCAACAATCGTATGACCCCCTATGAGCAAGTGCTTTGGCGACAGTGGGAACTAGGTTCTAGGGAGGGGAGGGTGACAGGACAAATACAAATATCAATCTATTGGTGATGTTAAACAACTAAAGACATAGGACGTCTAAGAGTCTCAGAGGAGCCTCAGAGACTGCAGAAGTCATTTGGATGAATGATGAAATGTTTCACACATTGACAACATCCAGGTGAACAGAATCAGCTTTCCAATGGCACACACCTTTTTTCACACCTTGATCATCTGGTGACCCTCAGGGCCACTTCCAAAGGGGACAACCCCCAGTAGGGGTTAAATACCGCCGCCATTTGTTACCCCTTCGGTCATAAAAAGCTGAACTAAGTTTCTGAATGTGATAACTCTAGCCATGCAACATAGGATTTTTTTTTCAACTGAAGAGGATGAGAGGTGAAAATATATTCACAAACCTAAAAAAGTCCAGTTGCATCTTTTTTTTAATTAAAGTTCTTGATGTTTGCATTTAGTTTAAAGCCTCATAGCTGCTGGTGTAGCCACAGACATCTCGCTAATGTTAAATACTTTTACTCTAAGCAGTATTCCTAATTCAATTATTGCTCCTAAGAAAAAGAAGCACTGAGAAGAAGCTCAGTGTGCTTGCTGTTTTGCGAGGGTATATTTGGTTGTGAAAATTATTTGATTGATTCATGCAGCAGTTGACTGTGTTTATTTAACGAGTTTTCGGCAGGCATCACGGAGCCAAACCAGGGAGCTACTCTCTGTCAGTGACGTTGACTCTGTCTCCTTTCTCTTGTCTCAAACATCAAACAGTATGCTGTCACAGACACACACACACACACACACACACACACACACACACACACACACACACACACACACACAGAAATTGCAAGCGAGGTACAACAGCTGGTAACAGACACAGAACAGAACTGAGCTGTCACATCTACACTGCAGAGCTGACACACACACACACACACACACGATAGTGCTGAAACTTTAATGCAAACATACACACACATGCTGACATACATATACCAGCAACTGCACTAATTCTCTTTCTCCCACGCATACACACACACACACACAGCAATCCAGTCTTGATCTATGAGCTGTGGAAAAGCCAGCTGATATTTTTCATGTGTGTTCCCTTCATCAGAGCTCAGTTCTGCAGGTCTTCTCTCGGATTCTTATCTGTGGCAGATGAAGCAAGAACTTCCTGGATCCCACAGACCTTGAACTTCCTTTAAATGAGAATGAAATGCAGCCCAAGCTTTGGACATTTCAAAGATTTTTTTTGACTTTACAAATAAAAAGCACAGAAGCAGCAAAATACTTTAAATGTTCTCATCTCAGCAGAGCGTGGTCCACACTGAGGTTAAAGATATAGCTCAGTGAACAGCCTGTAAAAACATACACACTTATCTTGTATGATAAATAATTAGGATTTTATATTTTTCCCCAAAATTTGACATTTTAAATCAGCTAGACCCTGACATTTAAAGCAGCACTAAATACAACAAATAGAAATATGCATACATGTTCACAATATGACTTTTGCGGATTATTCGGATAATTATTTAGGCTAAAAACACAATTTCAGTCATCAGCATTAGCCTAAATATAAGCTCCATTTTTGCATTCAGCATGCCATGTGAGGAAATATTACTGTCACTCTGCTAATGAAAGGCTGTGACCACAAAGCAGCATACCTACTGTAATAGCAAAGCAATAAATTATAATCTCCATCCATCTATTCTCTTCTACTTATCCAATTCAGTGTCGCCAGTTGGGGTTGGAGCCTATCCCAGCTACCACAGGGTGGTGTGCGTCCTGGACAGGTTACGAAGGCTAAATTATAATCTACGCTCGTAAACTCAATGAATGCTCATGCAAAGTTAGCAGAACCTTTATTAGGACAGGCTTGTATCTTTAGCTTTGTTATATAATGCTTTCATGGGATTTCCTCTGGAACTTCATGCTGAGTGTCTAAATGTTGATGGTGTCCTCTTGTTGACCATCCTGAACATCTTATTACCTGATCACAAAGTTTGCAGTTAACAGCATCATCCTCCAATCTAAGGAAATGCACCATTGGTTGCTATAGCAGTGGTGCGAATAGCCTGCAACAGAACGAATGATTGGCTAAAAGGTGCTACCGTACAAACGCAGAAGTCAGAACATACATGTGCTATGTAACCGCAATGGTTTGCATTTCCTTAATAGACTATATATATTTTTTAATGTATTGCATCCAGCTTAATATTTTCCTATTTCTCACCATTGCATTTCCCAGGAATCGTGAAATAGTACTGATTGGTTTTCCTGGGAATCTTGTTTCCCAGGGTTAAACCCTAATATTAATGTTTTAAATGAAACTAAAATATTGCATAAATGCTGTTTCTAGCTCCCTGGAAATCATCAGGTGATGCCTATTTTAAGTTAACTTAAAAAGTATATATCGGTGTCACCCTGCTGTATATTGTTAGTTTATACAAATCTAAAAAAGAAATCACCATTGCTTATTTCATTCTTTTATATCCTACATTTCTCACTCTCCATTGGTCTGGAATATGGCTTTTTTTTCTTTTTTGTGCTTTAAATATGATTTGTTTCCAAAGGTAAAATAAGCAAAATAAGAGAGAAACAACAGGAAGTGTGGATACATTAAAAGAGTCTCAAAGAGGCACATCAGAAAATTTTAAAAATGTATTATTTCTGTTTAATAACAATTCAACAAAAGTAGGTTAAGCAGTCATATCCAAGCCGCAACAGAGTTTTAGAAAGTTTTAAAAACCTAACTAATTTATCCATTATCTACCTATACTAGTAAGTATTATAAAAGTGAAAACAGATTAAATGGATTTGCTTCTTTTTACCCTTATCAGAGCCACATTGTAATCATCCAGTCATATTAAGTTTTATTTCAAGTGTTTCCCGGCACTAGCTCATATCCCCGACGTTTTCATGCATCATTAGGGCTTAATTTCTCCTTAATGGACGAATATGTAAAAATGTCCAAAATTAATGCCTTTTAGAAGATGTGAGGTTAGTGTTTGAAACAACCATCTGATTATGGAAATGAATCATCGTCTTCACGTTTATGGGAGAACTCCGGGGCTTTGCTCGTTCAGTTCAACTCGGTTTTCCCGAAGCCGAATTTAGCGAAGGTTAGAGGAGCTGCAGCCAATCACGTGTCAGCTCTGACTTGAAGGATATGTTTGATTGGGAAATGTGAACATCCATTCTTTGAGCTCTGTTTCTGGGTCTGTTTGCTCCTGGTCATAATGACTAAAAAGTCTCCAGAACTACAAAGTAAAGGCAGCTGGGAGTGATGCATGATGGGAGTGATCAGTTCAAGATGGCACTGCAGGGAAGCCTATTTTTCATTTTCATCTCTCTTTTCATCTCTAAATATAAATCTGTCTCTCCATCCATCATTTATTCCTTGCCGGTCTCCTCCTCTTTCTTCCTTCATGATCCCCTCCTTCCATTTGCCCCCTCTCCATTTTTTATTTGTTATTTTCCTTAAGGTCGTTCTGTACTCGCCCTCTTTATTCCATCTCTTCTTTTCTTTCTTCAGATTGTTCTTACTTTAATCTCTTCCATTCCTTGTCCCGTTATTGTCTTTTTCTCATTTTTCTCCTCCTTTTACCATCCTCATCTTTCTTCCTGGCTTTCTCCTCTGTCGTCTTTTTCCTTATGAATTTTTCCTCCCTACTGTCATTCCTTCCTGATCTCTACCTCCTTCTTTCCTCCCTGCTCATGTGTTTTCCATTTCTCCCTTCCATTTTACCTTTGTCCCTCTCGTCTTTTTTTTTTCCTCCCTCATTCTTTCGTTGTCATCCTTACACTTCCTTTCTTCTTCTTCTTTTATCCTGTTTCCTTTCTTCCCTACTTGTTTGTCACTTGTCATCAACTTTGAACCTTCTTCCTTCCTTTCCCCTCAGTTCTTCTGTCATTTCTCATTCCCTTTTTCCTCTGTAACCAACTGCCATCTGTAATTTTTCCTCTCATACCAAACTTTCCTTTCTGTCTTTTACTCTCTGCATTTTTGTTCCTCTCCTTTCTTTTTCTCTCCTTCCTTCGAGATTCCTTTCTCTGCTTCCTTGCTTTGAGCTTCTAACTCTTACCTCTTTCCTCCCTTCTCTCTCCTTCATCCTTAACTCCCCCCCAATCCCCCTAATTGCATCCAGGAAGCTGCCAGATATTGTGAGGTGTAATGTGCTGTCTGATTCCTCTCTAAGTGTTCTTAAATGATCACTATTTATTTGTCAAGCCAAGCGTTGAACGCTAATTAAGGAGAAATGCTTTGAACTGCTGTGTGTGTGTGTATGTGTGTGTGTGTGTGTGTGTGTGTGTGTGTGTGTGTGTGTGTGTGTGTGTGTGTGTGTGTGTGTGTGTGTGTGTGTGTGTGTTTGCTGTGTTTGAGTAAAAGTGTGTGCTATTGGGTGTTTGGAGCAGTTAGAAGATGGAGGAAGTTGGCATTTGCGAGTGGATCCTTCGCTACTGCAGAAGTGTGTGTGTGTGTGTGTGTGTGTGTGTGTGTGTGTGTGTGTGTGTGTGTGTGTGTGTGTGTGTGTGTGTGTGTGTGTGTGTTTGCTGTGATCTGTCCCTGAGGTTTTTCTTACACCAGCATCATTTTAAATGACACACACAGACTCTGGTGGATTTATTTTACTGGCTGTTTCTCTGTGTGTTTGTGTTGTCATGGCAGTCCTGCAATTTGATTGGCTCTGTCGGCTTCTTAGATGCTTTGTTCTGTTGAAACTTGAAATAACTTTCTACACAAACATACAGTCTTATGTTTCATCATATGACACAGAGCAGCTTTTCTTTCCTTTAACTTCCTGCTTCCTTAACATTTCAGTATTTGAATATTTAGCCACAGAGATTTGGGTGTTTATGGTGTGGTGTGCAGCAAAGAGCCATGAACTTCAGCATTGAGGGTCTCCATGAGCTCCATGTTTGTTTCATCGAACACGTTTCTGGCACAGGGATGGTGGTGTGTCAGAACAGGGCTGCCCACCTGTAGTCGAGGGTAATTTGATATGATAACGTATGCTGTTGTCACATCTGAGTGTATCCTTCAACCTCCTCCACTTTATTCTGTTTTAGCCATGCTGTATTCTTTTTGTCACTCCTAATACGTCTTATTTTCCTTACAGTCCCTTCTTTAGTGCGCTCTTTGAATTGTGTGGCCTGAGCCTGAGGCTGGAAAAACATTTGCTTATGCTTTTGTGCATTCTGGTTCACTGCCACGGCTCACTGGGACTCTGAATGGAACCGAACAATCCCAGTTCCACCTGTGATTTTCCTACTATGACGTGTCAAAAGCATTTTTTCACACATGCAATGCCGCCCAGAATTTTTGCTCCTAGTTGCAGGCTGCATGTGAGATCACATATGTCGATAAGCTCTGAATGTTCTTTAACCTGCCAGTTCCTGAGACTGTGTGATGTCCGACTGTGTCCAAACCTGATTCTCCTGACGTCCTCCAGAGCACGACTGAAAGCAATTAATACATCATAAAGGCTCCTCCATAAAAAAATGGTTGAAGCTCACTTGCTGTCTTTGAAAGCAACACACATTTTTGTTAGGCCTGTCCACTATGCCAGTGTGGTATTCAAACATGACCTACCTCAAATAAAAGACTAAAACTGTGCACGTCTGTCACATATCATCACACCATTACCTCTGTGTTCAGCCACATTAAGGATATCATTTAAAGAAAAGGCTTGAAATGGGAAACTAGAATGAGGAAAAACACTTCTTCCACAACCAGCAGCCACTTCACTGTGCAGTTCTTTGAAGAGAGATATAGAAGCTGCAAGATACACCAACACTCCCTCTCAGCTGTCAGCCTGAAGCAGTCAACCACTGACATAAAGAACAAAAATTACATTTATACTTTTTGTCCTTTTAAAAAGCCCTTTCTTTTTATCACATCCAGCAGATGGCATGAAACAATTCATCGCATAAAAAATTAACACGTCATTGAAGAAGCTCACTGATAATGTTGTTTTAAGCTCTCAAAAAAGAAGAAAATCATGCAGAAATGATTCTAAGTCAGTTTCTTTTGTTTTTTCTTCTTTCTGTCAATCAAATATTAATTTCTTTCTTTTAAAGATCACTGCACTTATAGTCACAGTATCTGCTATATATATATATGTGTCTGTGTGTATATAATGCAAAACATGTACCTTCAAGGTCATGTCCATGGCTGGGCAGTCTAGACCTTAAGAGAGCCCAGGATCATGCTTTGGCAATGAGGTGATAAGTTTAGTAATACTTACTTTAAATACACATCTGTAGATCAATAGAAAATGAAATATGATAAGGACTAATCTTTAGTTCAGCAGTGACTGTGAGCTTTGTGTGACTTCAAGAGTGGCTCACTCTATTATGGTGCTAGAGTGTCTTCCATGGTGCCATGGTAAAACTGCTGACCATGATAACAGCAACAACCTCATGCAACCAAATTAAACAACAAAGCTCTTCTGATATCCCACACAAGTCACATTTATACATTTTCTCATCAATTACTGTAAAAGAAGAAGGACAGTATGGTGGAGTGGTGGTTAGCACCATCACCTCACAGGCCTGGTCTGCACTGATATATCCTTTCACACTCCAGAGACATGCACATTAGGTTTATTGGTGACTAAATTAGGTATGAATGTGAGTGTGAATGGTTGATTGGCCTGTCTGCGGTGCTTCCCACCTCGTGCCTCATGACACTTGCTTCTGCTAAGATGCAATACTGCACTACATGCAGAAGAGGATGGATGGATAGAAAAAAGGAATTAAGGAGGTGGTAAAAGCCATTCCAGGACAACTCGTGATTAACACATCCACTTTGGTATTTGTTGGGTGAATCTCTGTGTACGTGCACGCACGTGACCGTGCAGAATCTGTAAGAAAAGTACAAGATTGATGGCACCAGACTCTTTCTAGATTATGTTTGTAGTTTGAGTTCTATTGATGAATCACATCTTAACAAGCTTTGGTTGCATTCTAATGAACAGCTTGTGTGGAGAGCAAAAGCAGGAACACATCTGGTGAAATGCAATCTCAAAACCATTGCACATCATCTGAAGACAATTTAGCTTTTTACATTTATCTGCATTCATAAATTATGACCTGTGAGTGGGAAAGCAAGAGTTGACCTGAAGATGAAATGGCTATATTGGAAGTTGACAGATTAATGGATGGGGTTCCCTGATTGGGGACTCTTTAAGAAATATTACTTGTTTATGTCACTGGATGTGGAAAAAAAACATCCACAATAGCTTCTGCTAATCATCTAGGAATTCACAGCAAAAGCAGAAAAAAAAAGGTCCTGGTGCAGCATTTAAACAACACAATCAAATGGAAAATGTTATTCATGACCAGCGATATCAATAAATGGTTCAGCTGTTTTCCGCGCTGATACTGATGCTGTGCTTTTTCTTGGGAGCACAGCATCAAATGCTATGCTACTTTTCCCCTGTGTGGGTTAATCTGTCCCAGTTGATGCCACCGTAAACTTTAAAGTTTGATTTATTGATTAATAAACGCTAGTAGTAAATCAAAAGTAATATAAACTATATAATGTCACAATAGATTTAATTAATATGCAGCATATGCTGTTCAAAGTCCACATAAGATCAATCAAAAATTCCCATAAGACAATAAAATTCCAAACGTTGTCCTACTTCGGCACACGTGCTGCTTCCAATACAGAATATTGAGCTTTTTGATGGGCACTATTTCTTTATTATTTAAGTTGTTTAATGGCGCCAACTGTGAGCTGCTGGTGGTTCTACTGTCTTACGTGAGCGTCCGGTTTTATTCCAATTGTCTCTGCTGGTTTTACAGTCTGTGGTAGCAGCCTCCAGGCCCCTCTCCCTCAGGAGTGTGTGTGTGTGTGTCTTTGTATATACACATGTGTGTGTCAGCTGGAGCGAAGCTGGCGTACAGGTGCGCCGCTGCCTCGCCAGCACTTCCTGGTAATTAATGACTTCTTCCTGCCTCTCTCCCTCTCTCGTTCTTTCTCTGTGTCTGTCTCTCATGGCTGCGATGGTGGAAATTGATGACATGTGAGCGTTTGCTTTTTCAGTCACACGAGGACAGAGTGGTCGAGTGGGAGAGGGAGCGATTTAGGGGAGAGAGACAGAAAACACTCGTATTTATAAGGAACGTCGAGCTTGTTGAAGCCAGTCAGCCATCCATCATGCCAGCTACTTTGTTCCGTTCTTTTTTTATGCCTCTCCCTCACTCTTCACCGTCTTTTATTCATCTTTTTCCTATCATGTCCTCTCTTTCCATTTCCTATTTGCCACTCGCTTTCCTCTTCTGCATTTCTCTCTGTTTCCGTCCGTGTCCATGCATCTTCCTCTCCCTTTCTCCCTCTCTCTCTGGTAATCTATCTTAGTTAATATCGTCTGTGCGAGCAGCTGGGTACCGGAGCCCAGTCAGCTCTGTGAGAAACAGAGCTCTGCGTGTGTGTGTGTGTCTGTGTGTGTCTGTGTTGTAGACACACATACACGCATAGAGAAAGATAATGACAGAGAGAAAACATGATAATGTAGAAAGTAAAACAGGAGCAGGAGAATGAGCGAGGAGGAGTGAACCTGACGATTATATCAGGAGAGTACAGCTGGAATGATAACACTATGAAGATAAATCCCTGTAGGTCTATGCAGAGAAGGGAGCTGTGGGTAACTGTAGGTCACAGAGGAGCCGATGCAAGCGCCCCACAAATGTCAAGTAAGCTGATTGGCCCAACAAATCGCTTACCGCTGTGTCTATTGGCAGATTGTAATTTTGCAAAATTTGTGTGTTCTTCAGGTTTCAAAGAAGAAAACAAAACTGAGAGTTGCAGTTTTTAGCTCGAGAAATAACACCATTGATATGAAGTTAAATTCTTTCCCAGAAGATCGCGCTTTATGGTTCTGATAATGTTTGTCTTTTCCTTTTAGAAGTAAATACCTGCAGTAAATACCTGCAGATCTGGGATCTAACTGTCAGCATCCAGTAGCACTAAATCATATGAAAATGTTAAATATTATACCTGCCTACCTTACAATTTGGCACATCATGCTGCTTTATGTAATTTTGCATTCATCTGGTGTCAAAAATGCCAGAAAAAAGTTTCGGGCTGGCTAAATTTACCTGGACTTCATAAGAAAAGATGCTTTTTTTAAATAAAAAAATAATTTCAGAAGAAATTAAACATTCAGTTGATTATTAAAGTCTATTAATGTTGGAATATTCTTCATCTCATATAAAATTGTATAGCTAACATTTCACTTGTAATATGGTATTAACTGGAAAGCCTCAGTTTGAGTACATTGAGTCTTCTAGATAGGCCGAAAAGGAAACGGCTTACAACGAGTTGTTTACAGGCTCTGACCAACGACTACCCGGCTCGAGAAGCTCGAGATGCGTCATGTTCATTCATTTGAAATTAGACCTAATTATCTTGTATGTTGAGTTTGGTTTACCACAGGTTTCAGGACCAGTTATAGATAACAACGAGCTGTAGTCTGCTTAATTTTGTAACTTTTACTTTATTCTGTTTATGCGAATCCTGTTAAAAAAAGTTTCAAAAACATGTTTTAGCACTGTAAGGAGTTCTTGGTTGAATTAAAAACGTGACCTAAACAATCCAACGTGTATTTATGTGGCACATTTTAAGACAACCAGCACTGACCAAATGGCTGCAGTTCATAATGAAGGACAGACAACATCAAAAATATGTGCAAATATACACGACGTGAAACACAATATAAACTTGTTCGATCATTCTCTATTACAGTAAATCCAAGACGGTCTAGGTTTGTAAAAAGAAAAGGACAGGCTTTCTGTTTTCTGTTGTGTTTTCTTTTTTCTTTTTGTGATGCTTCACCCCCACTGAGAGGTCAAAGGTCACAATATCTATTCTTTTTCTCATGCTCCCACAGTAGCCACTTCACACGCTACACCTTCGTATCTGCTGGAGTAATAAGAGCGGATAGCATGTAAGATAAATGTTTAAGAGTCGCAGACGGCGAGACAAACGCACATTTGCTCTCTTCTCCAGCTTGTCTAGTTGCCGGGGTGACCAACCAGCCTGGCTCGATGTTTGAGGACGGGGAGAAAAAGAAAGAAAAGAAAAGAAAGAAAAGCGACCACAATCAATGAGACCCCTTTTTGTTTTAGTGGGAACCTCCTTTTACCCCCTGACGACACACACACACACACACACAGAGAAACACACAGGATGACTGAAATGGTGTGTGACTGTGTGCCTTTGTGTCTGACTCCCTCTGCCTCTCTCTGTGTGTGACTGACTTTATTTAAGACAAGGGCCCTTTTGTTTTAAGCCGGAGAATGGCTCCAAGACCGAGGCTGGCCCTGTAATTGGCCTACTTAGGCCCTGCTTAGCATGAGAAAAGCCTTCCTTGGCCCGGCAGTGCCAAGCTAACTCTTGTTTTCAGCCGACTCGCTGATCAGAATTCAGAATAGGGCCGAAACACCCCCCCACAACCCTGAACACACTCCTCCACCCTCTGCTTTAAATACACTGCACACTAATTACTTAACGAGAAAGATGGGGGGGTGGAGGGTGGGGTGGTCTTCTACACTTTAACGGAGTGGCGGTGGAGTCCATTTAAAGGAGGAGGGGGGTGGGGAGGCCGGCTCTTTTTTCACCTCTTTCCTCCTCACTTACTTTTTGTCCCACTTTCAAAAAAGAAAAAGAAAGAAAAATGACCCTCTCTTCCATTCTCCTCTCTGTCCTTTATTCTCGAGTTCTCTCCTCTCAGAATCAGCCCAGATGCCACTTGTTGCTGCCGAAATCATTGAACTTAATTAGCGGGACAATGTGTGCGCGGTTTGCTAAGTTTGAGCCGTAAACAGAGTCGCAGCTCTAGAGAGAGGAGAGGAGAAGATAAGTTAGAGAGCGAGGAGAAGTTAGACTGAGCCGTGAGGTGAACATCTCCACGCTGGGCAGCATGGGGTCGTTCTCATGGAGGTAAATACCATCACTAACCAGGGTTTCATTTGTCATTATCAGCTCGGTTTGAGGTGTCTCAGGTAGGCTGTGTCTACAGGAAGCGTCTTGATAACCGGGTGGTCATTTATGTGTCTGTATGAAGCTGAACTTTTATAGCGTTAGTTATGTGCTGTGTAGAAAGCTATGCTTGAAGATTTACTTGTTAGTGGAGGTATTATTAAAATTTTGGCTATTTTATGTATTTTTTTAAATGTTAACCTTAAAATTTGAGTTTCATTTTTCTTTTTTCCTTTTCATTTTCACTTTAAATTATTGTATCATAATACTGGCATTCATTAACTTCCATATATTTATAGTAAACCATGCATACTACTACTTTCTTACTTCTTAATTTGCTTTCTACTAAATATTATAATATTTCCTTTTTTCGTGGTGACACACACATTCAAAATCATTGTATTGCAGAAGAGATATGGAATAGAAGGTAATGATCATATAGAGGTCAGGAATCTCTATCAATAGTTGAATTTCATGTACATCTTCTGCATTTGATTTTGGCATAAATAGAATTTAATTAAGTCAGAAAACTGAATCATTTTAATTTTCATAAACGTTTTTCATTTATTAGAGCTAGCATTCCAACATATTAGCCTTCATGGCTTTGATCCTTAGCCCTTTCCATACTTGAGGTGAATTCCCTGTACTGGAACTCAATTCAGTTTTAAGCGACAATGACACGACTGCTGCATTTTAA
This sequence comes from Rhamphochromis sp. 'chilingali', assembly GCF_963969265.1. Lineage (NCBI taxonomy): Eukaryota > Metazoa > Chordata > Actinopteri > Cichliformes > Cichlidae > Rhamphochromis > Rhamphochromis sp. 'chilingali'. Next base: position 36,970,525 of record NC_137930.1, on the reverse strand, counting down.
GTGAATGCAACATTGCTGCACTGCAGTTGTGCACTGAAGGTTGTTATTACCGTCACATTTGTGGAGTTTTCTGGCCTGTCTTGTGTTTTTGCAATTTGTGGGTCTTATCTATAGAGTGCTAATTTTGACATTGCTATTATCCTGTAGCAGGTAGAGTTTAACTGGCCAGTGTATTGTGACTTTATTCTGTGATGTTTCAGGTATTTCTGTAAACAGTGTTTTAGCTTCACTGAACCTTTTAGATACAGTGTGTTAAACATGTTGATGATTCGATTCATTACATTTACAGACATCTAACATCCATTGTTATGTTCTTCAGGACTCCAGACAACATTTCAGTTCTGTTCTTTTAGCATTTCCATTATTTTAAAAATACTTTTTTTTAAATAAATAATTCAAAAAATGCACTGAATTGTCTACATTAATACCTTTGAAACAATTTCTTTCCCCTTTCCACCTAATTCCTTTTCAAACTATTCCAATATTACAGAGAATAACGATACTACAGTAAATTCTCAACAGTCTAACATGAACTTCACTGTCTGGTGTAAAGTGATCAAAACCTTTTGTTTCAAGCAGTGTTCATGTTTCAGTGGTCAGTACTGCAAGTGACACTTAACTCTTTGATCCGCTGACACTTCTGATACCTTCCAGGTTCTGTTTTCTTGTTCCTCTACACTACAAAAAAATAAAAACATTCAGTTGTTACTATATTTTTTCTAATATTTTTGTCAAGACAATGAAGTTGAGATGTTTAGAACAGTTCAAACAGCCTGAACTTCGCTTAAATCCCTCTGATTTTGTATTATTTGGATCTAAAAATGAACACCGAGATACATCAAATAAATCTGTTTGTGAAGATGTGTATCTGCATATTTTTTGTCAGGCAGTATTTGAATTTGTGACTAGCTGTGTCTCGCCATTGGAGCCTTGATAACCATCGTTTTCGTCTCTATTCACGGGTCCACATGATCACATGATTCCACTCAATGATGAGTTTGATTAACTCTCTCTCTCTTTCTCTGTGTCTTGATGTCTCTCGACCAGTCCATACTGGGTGGTGGTGAGTTGGGCTTGGGGAGTCCCGGTGCGGCGTCACCCACTAAGCCGGCCGGTCAGTACTACCAGCACTACAGCTCCAACCCGCGGAGGAGAACGCTGCACATGGACACCATGGGTGAGAAGCCGCACACAAAGACACACAATATATTTGCTATAGACACTCACATTGTCCCAGTAGCTCCTTTCTCCATCGCGACAATTAAAAGAGGAGCTAAAGAGCACGAACAAGGAAACTACTAGACATGTTAACTTACAAATAAATAATAAATGAATAAATGAAGATAATACATCTAATCCTGCAGTTATTTTTATAGCCACACAAATATGTCTTTATTATCACATAGATTGTAGATTAGGTGGATCTAATAAACTAGCAAATGACAAGTACACACTCATTGGAAATCTCCATCTGCCCTGTCGGTACATAAAGTGGCTCCACGTGGGTCCCGCAGTGTGCAGGTAGTGTTACCGCTCAGGTACCTGCTTGTAGAAGCTGAAGCAGTTTAAAAGTCACCATAAGTGGCAGAGAAGAGCTTTATTTGACGTTTGTTCTTATTTGATTTCAGCGGCCACCTGTCAGCCAATTAGAAACCAGAACTGTTGATGGTTTTATTGATGACCAATCAATATTTCATATATGAGATTAAAAAGAAATTAAGGTTTCCAAATTTACAAACAGAAACGTTTCGGTTTTACCGTGTCCTACAAAAGTCAGCTGGGTAGCTGGAAATGTTTTGCATTGATTTAATGAGTCATCATTTAGGTGTGTTGTTAGGTTGAGGTTGTGTTACATTGTGTTGGGATAGCCATCTGTCCAAAGAGGCTAAAAATAAGTATGACTAAGGTTTTTTTGTGCTGTTGTCATTTTTAATAAACAACTTGTGGCAATTTGTGGCTCCCACAAGAAATAAAACGCCTTTTTAAAAAACTTGTATCATCAGCTTGCATTTTGCTGGTAGCAAAAACCTGATGTGCAACTCCACTGTGTTCCTGAAACACTGGATGCTATTGATGTTACTTTTTAGTCATTTGTTAATTGTTTCGAATCGTTTTTCTTGCTCTGAAATTCTCTTAAAACCATAAACATACAACCTTCTGAAATGTAACAATAAAATCAACCGTGACTATTAATTTTGAGATTTTCTCCTATAGGCTTTGAACTAAAGCTTAGACTAAAACAGCAACAAGAAAGCAGGATGTCAATAATCGCCTGCCTTCATTTGCGTTGACACTAGTGAACTATTTTAACCTGGACACTCTAGAAGACTGACAAATATGTGACTGTCCTGTCTTTTCTGTGTGTGTGTGCATTTTCAAAGAGGTGTTTAGGAGAGGAAAATTCCGGGAAGCCTTTTGAAAAGCAGGACAATAGCGGCTGTGGAGGTAGCCTTGGTAGCGTTAGCCTTGAGAAGACACAAACACACACACACGCACATGCACACGAGTCTCGAGGCCAATTTCTAAGGATGACGCTCTTTCATTTTTCCATCAAAGTCTCACCTTCCAAGTTAATAGACTGCTTCGTTGCTCCCCTTGAGAGAAACCCTGAAAAATAATATAAACATGTCAAAAGCCGCACACCCTGTTTTTATAAAACCAAAGGGGAAATAATTGACCCTGTCTCTTTTCGTATCCAGTCGTTGTGTTTCGTGCATCTTATTGTGTCGTACTTGTTTGCAGTGAAAGCCTCCTTTGTAAATATATCGGCCTCGCTCGTTCCTCTCCAGCTCATCGATTAAATTCAAACGACCCAGGAAAAAGAAAAAGCGTCTTTTAAAAGACCAATAAAAGCCACTTTGCCTGGTAAACCCTCATCTATTGTTTTATTGTTTTTTCCCCTCTTTTAGACATTCACACAAAAAAAGTGCGGAAGGTCCCTCCTGGCTTGCCGTCCTCGGTAAGTGATAACATGCTCTTTTTTTTGTGATATTTCAGATATTATTTCTGAGCTGTTGTCTCTGCTCGAGTGCCATGAAGAGGCTGCTCATTCTGTTGTAATCCGCGAGCTGGTTTTGTGTCAGTAAAGGGTAAAGCAAGCGTTGCGTGGCTTTGTGAATCTGTGTACATGTAAATGATTATGATGCTGTTTGGAGCTGAGCTGGACACAAACAGCTGTTGGCTTTTTTGTTGTCACGTTGGTTTTTTTTGTTTCTATTCATAAATAGTTATTTTTAGCGATTTAATGTCTGGTTTTTAGAAAACTTACAAGATAAAAAACATGAGATGATGCCCGAAAGGTGTTTTTTTTTTTTCATGACTATGAACACATAAAAACTGTATATGTAAGGAATCTGTTTTATTCTTTAATTTGAATTGATTTGCTCAGTTGTATTCGTGACATTGTGGACTGAAACTCAGCAGTTGGTTTAAATGGATGGAGTTTTTCAGCAGGTATAAAAGGACAGAAAACCTAAAAGAAACTCAAAACTTGTTGAAAACGAAAAACTAGCACATCAGCTGGCTTTGGAAATCTGTGGAAATGAAGATGCTGTCAGAGCCGAGCTGGACACAAACAGCTGTCGGCTTTTTGTCGTACATGTGGTGTTTTTTGTTTTGTTTTTGTCTTTTTACAAATCAAAAGAAGAAGAGTTTCAATTCAGACAGATAATCCTATAAAGGAAGCAAAGACTCTGTTCTCCTGCATTAGGAAATGGAAGCTGAACGCAGATTTTAGCAAACAAACGAGCTGTTTTTGTAGACTTAACTTTGTACTGGTTTCCCCAAAATATTCATTAGTTAGTTAGAGGAAGAACGAGCAGGAGCACTCGTCCATCAGCTGAGAAAAAAAATCAACCTTCAATCAGTTTGATGGTGGATGATGAGTTTAGTGCACCAAAGTTTCAAGGATTTTCTGTTTTTTGAATGTTTGAGCTGTTTGCACTGCCAGAGATATCTGAGAGCCTGTGAATAGTTATTGTTCTTTGGCTAAAGCAGACTAAATGCACACTGGGGAAACTCCAACAGTAAATATGATCAAACTTACAGAGAAAAAAGATCCTGTTTTGGTGATTATTGGTTCCTCCAAAGCTGAATCGACCCCGGCTGCTGTTCTGAGGCCTGACGCAGGGATGCTGTTTGACTCAGGAACAAAGCAGCTGTTTCCCTTTGTGTTCCTGGAGTCTTCCTCACCTTAAGAATAAGAGCTTCTATTATTTAGTTTGTGTTTTCTTTGTTCTTTGTTCACCTTTTTTGCACTCTTGTGTATTTTTGTCTTCAGTCTTACTTCAGTCATTTTCTTTTTCTTTGTCTTATAAATTCAGCATTTCAAACTGACATGTTATAGCTCTTTCACGGATCTGGAGCTCATTAGATTTATTTCTATCTCTTACTATGAGGTGTTATACATGTCGAGAGTTTTTTTTTTCTCGACGGTGACCTCATTAATGGCCAGTTAACGACGGCTGAATGTACGGCATGTCAGACGCTTCTTTGGCTCGGCGGGAGTCCGCCTTTCTGTGGCCTTGGCCTGCTTTGTCCCCACTTCCTGCCTCTCTCCTCCGCCTCTCTGTGTCTACATCAGCTTGCACCAGCCGGGAGAGGGAGGAAGGAAGAGGAAGGGAAAAAGGAGGGGAAAAAAGGAAAAGCGGGCAGGAAGAAGTGTGCAGTCTGTTTAACAGGTTAACCCTGATCATCTTGGGTGCATGTGAATAAAAACGTGACGGCAAACAGTTGCCACTGCCGAGCAGGAATTTACCATCCAGTTACATCCCAAAATATTACAAAAACTTTTTTTGTAATATTCAGTTACTTTTACATTTCTTCAACTCCACAACAGGATTTTTTTTCTTTTTCATCTTGATATCACTGTAACATTTATGGTGTAAAACATTATTACAGTGGGAGCCATTGTTCTTCTATACCAGAACTAAAGACAGTAAACCCTGCAACAGTGAAAACTTTAAACCACTCCATCTGTTTCAACTTAGACCTTGTTTGTTCAGTGCTTCTTCTTCTTCTTTTTCTCCTTCTTCTTCTTTCATCTTCTTCTTCTTCTTCTAAAAAAGTTGCCTGGAGGGTTTGTTGGAAAGCGTTTATGTGTATAGTTTGCGTACACAGATTGGGGACTGAGTCCTGCATGCCACTCTTGAGTGAAAGATGTTGATTTGAAGTGAATGCTCACTGTGTCTTCCTAATCTTAAACAAGTGCTATAGATATTGCGGTAAAGACAATGAAGAACATTGGCATCAGCCATCGTCTCCTTTCATATCTTGATAGAGCTTTACCACAAGACTAGACAAAACAAGGATAGGACAAACCTCACATCAAGACCGACAGATTTTGAGTATACATCGTCTGACTGATGACACATCCCTGCAAATCCCTGTAAATGTGATTGTTTGCACCAGTTGCACAATCTCTGACACTTTAGGATTTTTAGGAATTCTGCTGGTGCACTATTTGAAAATTCTGGTATTGAAAGGCAGCTTTCATTTATAAAATATTTTCAAAATACAAGCACTGTGTGAATATGTACCCTGTGGAAATAAATCTGAAAATGCAAAAACAAAACGTCTGACGAGTTAAAACTGGAGTTTCTGATTGTAAATGATCTGGAAAATTCTCGCCACACCACAGTTCTGCACCAAAACATGGAGTGCAGCTTGTGCTGTTTATACGCAGTGAGATTTGCTCTGAAATGGTCAAACTATGGGACAGCAAAATCTTGATTAATCATAGAGCACTTTAATTAAGCTCATTTAAACTTCCTGTTTATTTACCAAATATTACTTTGGTAGTAAAACTTAATGCTGTTGATTAGTGGTGTCAGTCACACAGGCAACTAGATCTAAAGACTAAAGATTAAAATTTCTACCCATACCAACTTTACTGTAGGCTGTACTTGAAAGATCGGCGTAGCCATCACCCGATTGTTGGTGAAGTCCCACCATGAAACCTCAGACTGAGGGACTTTTGCTGTTGCCATGTTACCTTTTTAAAATCAGATGCCATGAAAATGGGGCACATCTCACTGTGAATCCCAGAGACACCACCTTGATATATCATCATTTTCCAAAATAGTTTCCAAAATAGGCTTCATGTTGTATTTAGCATCCCTTTAAGTGACAAATTTGCCCTATAAAGTTGTCAGGAAAGTGTTTTTCTACATACACACAGACTGTATGCAGGTTTTAGCCAGCAGGTTGGTATTGATTTCACTTTGATGCTACGTTCATCTTTAATGTCGTGATGGAACGGGTTTGCACGTTCAGTCATCACAACTGAATCAGTAATAATTGACTCCTAACTCATAATTGACTTAGACGTAGTTCATGTGTTTACCTTAGCATTTGTGACACTGTGTTCCTCTCAAGGCATGTTTGCTGGTGCAGATCAGTAGCTTAAATGTAAACAGGACAGGGTTGGCTTGTTGGGATCATTTCTGACACTTTTTCCACAATTTCATGTCATGTAAACCTTTCAGTCTCAGCTCAGCTTCATTTGTACCACACAGCATCTTGAGTTTTCTGTTTTGTACTTGTAGCGGATTGTCTATTGGCCAGCTTGCTCAGGAGTTTTGGTCTCTAACCTTCCCATGACTTGTGCGCTAGATAAAAACCTCACACTCATGTCTGACTGAGTTGTTCAGCTGTAAAAGTCTAGTGTCAACAGGCAGGTGATCCAGGTTTTGGATCTCTCTGCACTTACTTCGCCTTCATGTCTGAGCTGTCTCCTCTCTCCGTTGTGTTTCTGTTGCCACCTCTGTGATGTGACTAATCCTGCCTTCTCCCCCCGTTCACATGTAGAGAAAATGAACAAGGAGAGGACCTAGTGCCTGTGAAATGGAGAGGTTGGTTCCCCTGCTGGAAAATAAATTCCAAGGCACTTTCCACCAGCTTTTTGGCACGAGCATTGGCTATGAGCAGGAAGTGAATCGAGAGCTTTGTAGGGCTTAAATGCATTCGGTTTGTATTTTAGGTGTCTTTGAATTGCACAAGGCCCAGGTTCTGTCGTGCCATGAGTCAGCTTCAGCACCCGGCCTCGTCTGAAGCTCTGGCTTTTATTCTGAAAAAGCATTGCTGACAGGTGTTCATTTTCATAATCGCTTCTGTTTGGGTTTGAGATGTACTTTAGACATTTTAGAGAGGGAGGGAAGAGATTTAAACTTTGTATTTCTGAGAAAAACACTAAAACACACACTTTAACACAATGTTAAAGTGTGTGTTTTAGTGTTTTAGTGACACTGAAAACATCGACATCGTCTGATCTTTGCGTTGTGTACCCAGCTATCGTGGCCTAAACAGAATTAGAGTGCGAACAAAGAGGAACAGCTAGTGGCTAATACCGCATGACTTTTTATTGAGCGCATTCATCAAAATGTTAATAAGTATGAGATAAAAAATAAAATAAAAACAGGTCTCAGCTGCAGATAACAGCTAACTGTTATATACGGGTATTTCATTATAATAACCCCCCCCCCCCCCAAAAAAAAATAATATAAAACTTACACAGCTTTTATATAAATTGTGTATCCCTGCAACATAGATGCTCTCCTCTAGTCTATGTATCTATGTTCATGTTGAGGCTGAGTATATACCAAAACACTTCGGACCTTTTTTTAAAAAGATAAACGCTGTCCACGTGTGTAGTGTCACTCATATGAGCAATGACGGCATCCCTGAATTACCATAACACGGTAATACCCCGTACTGCCAGAATAAACAGCTGGCTTGCATGCAGTTGTGATTTTTCTTAAGTAAATAAAGCAATATGTGTTGAGCCCCCTTTTTTTCTTTTCTTTTCTTTTTTGCATGAATCCAGGAGGGGATGCAGATCTGTTTTTTCTTACCAGACTGTTTCTTGTTTCTTACAAAACATTCCATATGAAATTGATAGTTGGTGCCTTGCTGTAGGGATTGAACCTATAAAGCCTGTCAGCTGCTTATTTTTAACCTCGGATCAGCCCTACAAAGAATTTTCCTGCAAGTTTTCCCATTTGATTTTTAGAGCTGAGCATTTGGGTGTCTGTTCAGAAATCCTTCCTGCTCCTCTTTTTTTTCCCTGTCTTTTTTTCCCGAATGGTCCGGCCTCCAACACTGCTGCCAACAGCAACGGCAAGGAGGCTGAGGCGTCTTTTCATTCCTGCCTCCAGCAGCCAAGCGAGCTGCCTGCCGCCTTCTTTGTAATGCAGTAAATTGAACTCTGAAATGATTTGATAAGGATTTCTTTTTTGTCAATCGAGTTCTTGCTTTTTGTTTTTCCTTTTCAAATAATTTGGGTCACTTTTCAGTCATCTACAGCAACTGTATGTGTTGATTCTGCAGGATGCTCTTGTGTAAGTTAAACATCAGTTAAACTTATTGAAATCCTTCAGTTTAAAGGAGCAAACGCTTAAATGTTAAAGGATAAAATCCTGAATTTGAATTTCTTTCTTCTAATTCATTGATTATGTCCATAAATTAATAACTACAAATGATTCTATATTTACGACTTAATGTAAGGTGTGAAATTGTTATGTTTGTTTAGTGGTTGGCTGTCATATTTAGGGGTTAAAACCCTTTACTTTCTGATCTGTATCTTCACCAGAAGCCTTAAAATATTTACTGTAGGGTAGATGTAAAAGCATTTTTGACAGCAGAGACACTGAGCCAAACATAATTGTATAATTTAGCAAACATTACTGATGCTGGTGAATATTTTTGTGTACAATTAGTGTAGATTATACAGTATGACTGACTAAATGTTACTGGTTAAAATATAAAAGGTGTATGTATCACATACATGTTTTAACATATACTAAAATTTTTATGTTTTAATTCTTTTTTAAATTTATTTCTTGTAGTTACTATGTATGTTTTTAACACAACATTTAAAAAAATTGTAAGGTCAAAGGTCAGCTTATTATTATCAATGTAAAATGCATCTTCCTTTAATAAACACTGTGGGAGTGTGATTGGTGATTTTTTTTATACTATTGTTATTGTTATTATATATTATATTTATACATGTGTACTGAACAACCACAGTGAAAAAACATCACAAGGACTCTCCGAGGAGCTGCACCAGCGTCTGACAGAAAAAACAATAGCTTGTGGATTTTATAGAAATATTTTTATAAAGGAGAAGAATGAATATACATACATACAATGTTCTGGTTGTCTAAATGATGACGTCCTGTGTCACAAACCGTAGACATGAAATAACAAACACATGCGCACACAAACACACACGCACGCACACGCTTTTTGCCCAGCCTGCACCTGCTCTGACTACAAACACGACTTCACAGAGGAATGCCTGTAATGTTAGTGTGTGTGCATGTGTGTGTGAGAGGGAGAAACACAGGGTGTGTGTGTGTGTGTCTAATTCTATGGAGACACAGAAAGGCCAAAAACAAAAGTTCTCTTTGTGAGCAAAATGGCTTTGAGTAAACAGCGTGGAAACATTTCTCCATCCAAACATCCCGAGTCTCGTGTTGACAGATTCGCTCCCTATAGTTACCTAAAAGAAAAGGCCATTTTTCTTTGTTTGGTTGATTGTTTTGTTTGTTTGTTTTTCAGATTTGTCTTAAAATAAAATGTACATTGAGAGAGCTGTTGGAGGTTTTAATGTTTCCCCCGGTCCTTGTTGGCAATGAAGAGTTGCCCCAGTGCTCTGACTTCAGTGCGGGAAAGAAGTGTCTATCTTGCAAAGTTAAAGCCTTTATGATAATAAATTCCAAATTTGTGTTTCTTTACTGAGCCACCAAGTTGCACTGCTGGGAACAAACATAGTCAGTAGTTCACATTTTTGTGCCAAATATGGACTCACTACCAAGGAATCGCTTAGCTTTAGAAAGGAGATTACAGGATGATTATATCAATATATAATCAATATAGTCAATAGTAACCTTAATAGTGACCTTCTTGGAAAAAGTGAAGACCCCACAAAATGTCCTTACCTATCAAGGTCCTCATCACTTTAATCAAGAATCAGGCAAAAAGAAACAACTAAGCTGAGGGACGTTTGCAAACTGTGTATATTATTTGAAGGTTATTTGTGTTGGGTATTAATAACTGATACATAATTATTAACCCTTTAAGACCTACCATAGAACCAAGTCCGCCAGAGCTTATATTATATTTTTACATGCTGTGGAGCCATTTTTTGGGAGCATTTCAAGTTGCTATACATCAATACAACCATTATAGCCCAAATTTTAACAATATGTCTGCATTAAGTGCATAGTACTTACATAAATTGCAAAAAAGTGCAATAAATTACAAAAAAATTGAAAATTGTTTTTGTCTTTTTAACATATATTTCTAGTTAGAGAAATTTAAGAGGCTTATCCCTCAAAACTGTAAATACAAAAAAGTTGCACAAAATAGTTTCCCACCACAGGAAATTTATTTTAAGTGTCTTCATAGTTTTCTTTTTGAAATACACCAATTTTTATATACTGCAGGAAAAACAAAAATAAATATTATAATGCAAATTTGCAAAAATAACAGCATATGCATCAAAATTAACTATTTCCAGAAGTGCAATATGAGTCCTCAGCATCCCAGAAATGACACAGAAAGTCATAAAGTCAAACATAACTTTTAAAAACACAAGTATAGGCTCATAAGGCCCTGATGGTTAAAAAAAAACCCTACATTTCCGCAAAATGACGTCACTTCCGGTTTCGGGCAGGTAACAAACAGCTGATCAATCGGCAAAGCGTGTTTCTGGAATATTATGTTTTTGTTGCTGCAAGTGCTTTTTATGCAGTTTTTGCAAAGCTATATGTGGAAGGAAACTGTGACCTAGGACAAGCTGATGGCATAAGATGTAAGTACAACTCCTCCGGTTTCATATGCAAAAAAAATCATTGTGCTAGCTTACACGGTTGCAGTGCTACCGGGATTTAAAAATAGTTGCGCAAAACGGAACGTGCCTGCTCCGACTGGCTTTAAAGGGTTAATTAGCAACACCTAGACTGTACTCTCTATAGTGGATGGTGGTCCAGACAGTGTTTGAGCCAAGGATATGTGTTTTATTCTCATTTTCTGCTCTACTGTTGGAAGTAGATGAACGCTCAACAGCGGACTTTAATTAACTTAGATCATTTCTGTATGATTTTTAATTGTTTTATGGGCCATTTTGGGGGGGGGGGGGAAACAAGTGTATATGAAGTGACAAGATGACAGAATCAGAAATATATTTGGGAGGATACTTGAGTTTTAATATTGAGTCATATTGTTCAGTGTTTTCTCAAGGCCTCACTGTCTTTGTGCAGTTTAGTTGTTTTAAAGCGAGATAAATTGATAAGTGGCCACTAGGGGCAGTAGCAGCAGATTTCTAGGCCATACAGTGATTATTTCTTTTTTGCATATAAAACACTTCCGTATTTGGTGACTTGTACACTTAATTTGATGACTTTAGAAGCAATAACAGTGTTTTAGTCTCAAATTAAACTTTTTTGATGTTTTGAGACACAATGTATTTATGTAAATGGACTAATGCTTTCTGGAACATTTTGTGTAAGTTTAGCATCTTTCAGCTTGGTTTCAGTGATATTTGACAACTTCCATTAGATCAAGATGTTTTTTGCCTTTCTTTCCTTAATTCATTGGCTGTTACGGTGAGATTTTCTCTATGTTTAAGGAACGTCGATACTCTCTGTATCTGTACATTGTTTAGTTTGACTTGTTTTTCCCTGTTGTCGTGTTGCTGCCCTCCCGTATGCTCCAGCGTGTGAGTGCACTTCATTTAAGCAAAAAGTCTTGACTGTTTTCTCTCATCTCTCCACTGCGGGCGATGGGCCTCTTTCTTTTAATTAATTCTTTTTTCTTTTTTTTTTTGTCTCCCTGCGCCACAAGTTTGTTATTGTTGTTTGTCAA
>NC_137930.1:36703657-36953657 GCF_963969265.1 Rhamphochromis sp. 'chilingali' | reverse complement strand
TTATTTTTTGATAAATAAATAATTACACAATGCGCTTATTTTAACATAATCACAATCATAATCTATCTGGAAGTTTAGCTTGATCTTGAGCTGTTAGATGTAGAGTTGGGGAAGTCATGAAATAAACTGATGTGCCAAAGCGTCTATCAATACTGCCAGCCCTCAATGACCAACAAACAAGCCTGGCTGAATACACTCCTTGGTATTTGTCAAGTTTTCCACTTAGTTGCTGATCCTTCAATTTGAACTTTGTTGTACTTTAGAGAAAGGATAGCAGTTTTTCTTCCACAACTGCCTCAGGGCTTGAAATCTTCGCTGTCAATGAAATGACCTCGGCCAAGGGATGTTTGCTGCCCATATGTCCTTGTGAGGACATTTGGCTTTTACAAAAGCCTCCCTCGCTTTGTCTCACACACACACACACACACACACACATATGCATGCACACACATACAGGAGTGCCTGCTGCAAATGTGAAGGTTTCCCGGTGCATTCCTGAGCCCAAATAATTGGCTGCAACAACCAGCAGCAGAGAGCAGCACTCTGATTTGCTCCAAGGCTGAGAGGGAAATGACATGTTGTCACACACACAATCATTGGCAGACTCACACACATACGCACACACACACACCAATATGCTTTTATTATATACTACAACGTGAAACGTGCATCACTTACAGGAACAAGAGGATAATACATTTAAAACACTAACATTGTTTATAACGTAAGGATCAGATTCACTAGCAGTGGATTTCTGACAGCAGTGATCATAAATACTATAATCTTCCATTTTTCCCACCCTTGTTGCTTATCAGTTCTCACATGTTTAGAGCTTCCTTGAATGCACCACCAAGTTGTGTTTGGAGAGCGATGCCTGCTGACAGCTAATTGCTCTGTGATCTTAACATGAAAAGTTGTCAAAAAACAGTTTTCAAGTGGTAAAATGAATTTGTGATCACGAAAAAAAGAAAAAAAAAACAGAATGTGAGATAATTATGGGCACTTTACACACAGTTGCTGCATTTTGATGACTTTTAAGCTTTAATGTCTCAGGCTGAAATGCACTGCACACCGAAAAAGAGATTGTACGAGTTTATGAAAACCTCAGCTTGAGAGGTGATAAATACTATCTGAATCACTTTGAGAGTTTGGTGAAGAAAGACAAGAACCAGAAATATGGGAGAGGAAAACTTCTGGCAAGAAAAAATGAAGATCAAGATTTAAAAAAACAACAACAAAAAAGAACAGGCTGTTGGTCTGACGAGAGTGCTGCCTAGAAGAAAAGCTGTGTCTTAGTGATCTGAATATCAGCCTTTTAACACACGTGTGAGACACACACACACACCCTGTCGTGTGGCGGTAATGCGCGCTGGTGGTGTGGATTAGCTTCATCTCTAATCATTGTTTTCATTCTGACACGGTCTGTGTAAAGCATACCTGAACACAAAGCACTGAGTGGGTCTTTCTTTCAGCAGCAGGAAGAACTGCTCAGCAGGAGGACCGCAGGTTTCACACTGAGTCAGACCTCGGAAACTGGTCTCAGGTTTGATTGGTGAACAAACCGCAAGTTATCCTAATTCCCATTAAAGTCATTGAAAACTAGCTGTAGGCAAGTATCCAGCATGGTTTTACTGCATATGAGCCAGAATGAGAAAAACTCTCCACAGTATTTGGCTCCAAATCTAAAATGTAATACTTAAAAGATTTTCTCAAAAGGAGCATTTCAATCCACCTTTCTATTTCTATCCACACATGCCTGTAGACCTTATATGAATCAAAGTGTTGTCTTTGCAAGAATCCTTTAGGAATTTCTATATTAGATTACAGCCGTTCAGAATATATTGTGCGTTTGTCTCCCAAAAATCCTGAATTGGAATCTATGGGAGATTTACAAACAGCAAAGGTGATAGAAGTAAAGCTTTTCAAAACTAATTTGTAGACGAACTTTAATTTGTTTAAATCAAATTTTACTGGTGATCCTAAAAATGCCTCACTATTATCATCTACAGTTCCAGCAGAAAATGCTTTGTGACATATCTACAGGGAACATTTAAATGTAAAAAATACAAAAGTAATGTCCACTTAAAACTCTTTTACATATGCAAAGCATGCTGTCTTTGCTCACCTTAAGAATACAGCTAATTAAATGGTTGCACTGATAAATCCTTGGTGTTTTAACAGAATCAGAGTAGTTTGCACTCATGCTAACAGCTGGTGCTGTAGGCAAAATGCAGATGTCAGCAAGCTAACACAAGTTCTGACGAGGCTGACTGTGCCCGGACCAAATCTGACTGAGGCGTCTTCTTGTTTAAAGAGACTTTTTTCTGCCCGCCGTTTCCAAATAATGGGCAGGAAATTAAAAACAAGAGGAAATTGTTGGGTACTCTTACTATGTAAAGTGCTTGGAGAAGACTATTGTTGTGGTTTGTGGATAAATAAATTGATTGGTCCAGACTAAATTGAGCTGTTCCAGAAGTAAGGCAAGCTCATTTAATTCCCTCTTATATTTTTAGCATTTCTAATAGCCAAACTTAAAGCTTCGGGGGGAAAAGCATGCTGTGGATGTAAATAAAAATAGAGTAATGTGTTCAGAAAATATCCGAAGCTAATGAGCACTCTTTTCTACAACCCTCACATAGCTCTGACATTTAACCTCACTGGCTAAATGTTAGAAATTAATGGAAGAGTCGAGTTCAGGAATGGGTGAAGGTGCTGTGGTTTATAGGGTTACTGAAGTTGGGCTAGCTGGTATATAATAATGTGCTACGTGGTAGCTAGCTACACAGCTATGGTTAGCATAACATAAACACAGTGAAGCTGGAGGATGAACGCTAACTTTTTTCCAAGCACGGCAGGATGCTGTAAACAGACCAGCCTTAAGTCAGAAGAACAACTGAGATAATCCATCCGCAATATGAGGTTAGTCATTAATTTATTGCTGCATGGGCTGGGCTGTAGTTACATCGTAAGATTTTAAAAAGTCAGCTTGAAATTAAACAGTGGTAATAAAAAGCGAGAGAGGCCGACAGTGATCACTGCTCTTTTTTGGGGGGCTTGTTCAGATTAAATAGAACAAGATACAAAACATTAAAACATGTTAAAAACACAACAGCCTTAATAAACACAAAGTAGTTTGGATCCGGAAGCAGGGTTCATATGTCATCACTTAGAGACTGGACTATATTTTGAAAAGAAGGAATTTGAAAGGAGTGGCAAAATGCAGGAAATATAAAAGGCCTGCACCATATTTCATAGTAATCGAACTAATAGTTGAAAATTCAGTAGAAGCACATCATAGGAAGACCAAAACAAGTTCTTAAATTTCAGCTTCAGGGAGTGATAACGTTCAGGGAATGTGCCGCCTGTTTGAGTCATATTAAGTGGTAATCAGCTGAAATCATCTGAGCTGGTGATGCCCTACATTCTTTGATTGATGAGCAGTTGAAGGGCATTCGTACTCTGAGGTTAAGGTAGTGATGAGACAGCAGATTGGGATTTAAACAAGAAATTAGGTAATGCTAGCTTAGCATGTGTCAGAAGTCAACGTTGTAGATGCTGAGTGAAACAGATCACCTTTATCTCGCTCTGGACTCCGTGACTAATTTATGGACTTCAATACAGCACTTGGTCAAAGAAATTACATTAAATCACTTTAAATGTCTCACTATGGTTAAGAAGTTACATATTGTTCTTCCTGCAGAGGTACCTGAAATAGCAAATTTTAAAAATAACATAATTTATCAAAAGTCAGTGTGGCCAGTGTCGCCAACTATGGTGATGATACAAAGCTCGTCTTAAATCAACAAGTTATCCCCCTCCTCCTTTCCCAGATCTTCCTTGATCCACAAACTGCAGGAAGTTGAAGTTGGAAGCCCCCCCCCCCCCCCCGCCCTTTTTTTTCTCGCTAACCCCCCACCGAAGAGCTTCCCTCCAATTTGTTGAATTTCTCAAAATGTTCCGTTTGTTAGGCTGAAAAGAAAATCACAGAAAAATCACCATAAGGGCTGCTTTGCATTTTTAATTAAGAAACTAACATATGAATATATTTGCATATTATTGAGTTGCAGATTAAATCATGCATACATAATTAGCGTGCAGCAGCGCTCGCTTGTTCCTCTCTCTCTCTCTCTCTCTCTCTCTCTCTCCGTGCACTGTGCTTACTGCTTTTTTGGCAAGCTGTGGTTCTGATGGATGCCAGACACACACACACACACACCTACCTTGTTCAGACTCTCTAACACACACACCCTCTCCAAACACTTTTGGGACTCTGTTTCTCTGCAACTCTCGCTCTCAGTTTGTATTTGGGAGGAAAATTAGCTTCTGATTTTCTCCGTCAGAATTGAGGCCACGTCAGGTTTTTGATCCTGATTACACCAGAGAGAACTCCTTCTTTCTCTCTTCCTTTTGTCACAGAACCGATTTAAAAAACATCAGTATAGCTTGGTTGCTGTTGTGATTTGGAATGTCACATGATTTATTTTTATTTAAAGATGTAAATCTAATCTGAAAACCCCTTAATTATCATGTGAACCATGCTGGGCAAAAATATCTGAAGTTTTTAATCACTGGATGTGAAAAGTTATGAAAAGACAACTTCACCAAATGCTGAAAAAGCTAAATGTGTGTGCCGTTACTATATTTGTAACACAACTACATTAAAGCTCCTGTTAAAACAGCTCCTCTGGGTTTCAGTCAAGCTGAAACAGAGGATGAGACTTAATGACTTCAGAAGCAGCTAGGCTACAGTTTAGAAGGATTTAGTGATCATCGAGACTAGGGCTGGGTATCGTCACTGATTTCTAGAATCGATTCAATTCCGATTCACAAGGTCCCGAATCGATTCGATCCACGATTCGATTTAATTCGATTCGATTCGATTCAATTTAAATCTGGGAAATTTTGACAGTCAGAAATATAATTCAGATCAGTACATTTACATATTTTTGTATCTATAAAAAGGAAGCTGACACTCGCAAGACTTTATCCAAGCTGTGAGCATCACAGCAGATGCCTTTGTGTCAAAGTAGCTGAAGATAAAACACAGAAAAACATGTAGGTGATTTTCCTGGCCTGGGATTTTATAAAAAATATTCTGCAGTACATCAAAAACGAAAGAAAACCATTAATTAATGAACATTACCTCTGACGTTACAGCGGTTTTATTAGACACACGGCTAAGCATTTTGCATTTTGAATAATTTTAAAAAGTTTAAATTTGTTCAGTATTGAACAGCAGAAATGAGGTTTTCTTTTCGGAAGAATGTAAAAGGGAAAAAAACAGCGGCCGACAGCGCTGTAAGCAACAGTAGACTTGTGCATAACAAGCAAGCAAATAATGAAGAAAGCAAAACTGTTCGAGAGAGAGAGAGAGAAAGAGAGAGGGAGAGGGAGAGAGGGAGAGAGAGAGAGCTGCGCATCGCAATGGAAGCAAAACAGTAAAAGAGTGAATTCATGACGATGTTTATGTGAAGCGTTTGGATCTTCTTTTGCTGCTGGTTCGGTCAATATTGTTTGGAGAGAGATCAAACTAACAGCCTTAGAATCAGCGCATAAAGGGCGTGAACACAAAGCGCGGACCCGGATCAGCGAGCTGTCGGCTTTCACTTTCAGCCCCGACTGTGAGAAAGGCGACATCTAACTGATTCTGATCCGCGGGTCACGCCCTGTGTTTAAGTCTATGTGAAGAATCCCTGTACCTGCTCTCATTTACTGTTTGGTGGTTCTTGAAATTTTGTGAGATGTCACCAGAGATTCTGGCATTTCGGACAAAATAAATTTATATTAAAAAATCGATTCAGGATTTTAATGAATCGATTTTACGTTATCCAAGCCAGAATCGATTTTAATCGATGAATCGATTATAAAAACCCACCCCTAATCGAGACCTGGCTTCACCCTTACTGATGCGTGCAGCAGCAGCAGTCCAGAAGTCTTACTCTAACCAAATCCAGCTGATTGCCAAATGTAGCTTCCAGTGAATAACGTTAGCAAGCCAAGTATGAAGACACCATTTGTCCAGTATATAGGGGGAATTTGGAGCTACCAGGAGGTGGCTATCCACTTTCCACTGGTTTAGCTTTAATCTTTTGCAGTGATGTACAGCTGGACTCCAGGACCGTCTGACATCAGTGAGGGGTTTGGTTTGCAGCAAGCACAGCTGGATTGGCTGTGGGGAGAGATGAAACAGGCCTGAAACTTCATTAGATGGAAATTATATGTCATTTAAAATATAGAGGTAGGGGACTGTGAGCAGGTTCTCAGGTTTCAGTGTGTCGGAGCTTCACTTATTAGCGAGGCTCTGACACTACTCTCTGTCTTATGAGAACTCTTTGAGCCTCAGTAATTTACATGTTGAGCTTGCTAATATGTACATTTTTTATATATTTGTATGTAATATATTTGAAGCTTTTAACCATTAGTTATTTTTAATCTCTGGCTCTTTTCCGTAGTGCATCTTTTGCCCTCTCTTCCCTCACCTGCAACTGGAGCCTGGTTCTATTGGAGGTTTTCTCCCGTTAAAGGGAGTTTGTCTTTCCCACTGTCACCAAGTACTTGCTCATGGGGGATTGTCTGATTTTGGGGGGTTTCTCTCTGTTATTGTAGATCATCTTGAGGCGACTGTTGTTGTGATTTGGTGCTATATGAAAAATTAAAACAGAGTTGAGTTGAATAACATTTAATTTGTCATCATAATGAGGCAGTTTTTAAATGTAAGTAAGCCAGGTATGTGGCTATACTTGAGCCCTGTTTATTTTCACAAACTTAATGAATTGTAGTGATTCTGCAGTATGAACAGGGGGAATATTTCATGTACTGTTGCAATGACTCAAACATCAGTCACTGCTTGAGTCATTGCACCGGACACATCACTGGACTGTTTGAGTTCTTCATTGCAATCTAATGAGCCCCTCTGTTAAATAAAATCATGTGCATCTTGACATAAAAATTATAACACAGGCAAGTGTGGCCATTGTTGCTGAATTGCCGTTGCAGTGTTGCTTCAGCTGTGATCTGATGGATATTTGCAAATATGGAAGCTTGTTGGTTGATGTGACAGACTCTAAGGCCAGCTTAACTTTGCTTTGTTGTCCAGCAAGGGTTGAGCGTCAGTTTGTACATTCATGTCACCTTCTTCCACTCTGTTTACCAGTAGTGAACACAGCATTACAGTACAGTATGCTCCTCTCTTGTATATGTGTGTGTCTGTGGGTTGCTTGTAGGGGATGCACCAATCCCATATTTGGATTAAATCTTTGTAAGATCCTAAATCAGAAAGCTAGATCCAACATTGGCAACGAAGACCTGTTTAGATTGCTTATATGTTGTTCTTATGTTAACCGTATATATGTTATATATATATATATATATATATATATATATATATATATATATATATATATATATATGCTAGCAGCATTGTGATATTTGCTAAGGATGGGATGGAGGACGCTAATAGAAAAGGGTCAGAAGTCTTTCATACCTGCAACACCGACAGCTTTTCTTTGTATGGTTTCAAAAGATTTTGACTGAATTGACATGAAAGGACAGAAAAGCTATGAGTTTCCAAGTTTATATTCTTGGGTGCATTTTGTATTTGTTCTTTTATATTTAGTTTAACAAAGTTAGGAAAGCAATGATTAAACCTGATGTAACTTTACGCATGAAACAATGATTCTCAGTTTCACCCGCTTAATTTAACAGTCATAGCAGATCAGTCCCTAGCATCACCTGAAATCTAGTGGCAAGATATCATTGTGTGTGTGTGTGTGTGTGTGTGTGTGTGTGTGTGTGTGTGTGTGTGTGTGTGTGTGTGTGTGTGTGCGCCACCCGCTCTCAACTCTTCAATCCTGTTGATAACTTTATTGTTTGTAAAGTCCAACCTGCAGAATGAAAAGGCTCAAATCAAAGGCTTGCAGTAGGAGGTGGCTGTATGAGGAGAACAAAGTGCACCGTGCTGAGTGTGTGTGTTTGTTTAAGAGAGAGAGAGAGTTTATAGACCTTTAGCAATTGCTGCACCATGTGAGGAAGAGAGAGAGAAAATCAAAGGAAAAAAGAAAAAAAGATGAAAGTGAAGAAAGAAAAAAAGGAACATAAAAAACGTAAGAAAATTAAAGCCAGAAAAAATGGATAACAGGAAGTAATGTAAGAAACGGAAGAAAACCAGAGGAAACAAGAAAATTCAGGAGACAAAAACAGACGTCTAGAGAGGGCGAGAGACATTGAAAGAGACAAAGGATGAGACAGAGAGAGAGAGATTGACAACTGGGGGGTCGCAATTTGAAGGAAAATCCTACCAGCGTGAAATCAGGATGAAATGTGAGATTATAATTCAGTCAGGGATTAACTGTCATCTCACCAGCAAAGAGGCAGGAGGAGGCGAGGAGGAGAACTAAGGAGAAAGATAGGAATAAAAACTGGAGGAGAGAGGAAATGTACAAAAACCCAGTAACATTAAATAGTGATCATTTTTAAAAAATGACACTAACAGCATACACCCATACACCCTGACCGCTCTAGATCACCCCACATCCTTTTTTTTAGCCCCACTGCCCACTAGAAGGGGCTGTCACAATTAAATGCAGATGGACGATCGCTAAGAAATGTATTCTTTTTAATTTATGGTTTTTCAAACAGTCTGCTGTTCAGCTGTGTTATTGTTAAGAAATTTTATCCTCCCCCTCGTCTCACCTCCAGCTCGTTGCAGCAGAAGGCTGCCCCTCTCCGAGTCTGTTTCTGCTGGAGGTTTTTTCCTGTTAACATTGAGTTTTTCCTTCCCACAGTTGCCAAGTGCTTGCTTATAGAGGGTCAACTGATTGTTGGGATTTTCTCTCTAAAGCATCTATAAAGCGCCTTTTAGATGCACTGTTGTTGTGATTTGGCACTGTATAAATACAATGGAAGTGAATTATTTAACACAAAAGTAATTTAATGTCTCTTACTTGCATTAGAACTTTTCATTTAATTGCACTATTGACTGTATTCCTCTTCATCCTTAATGTGTGTTTTTTTAGTATTGATCTTAAGTTAAGCAATTATATGACTCTATCAGACTGCTGAGAAACACTGTGAGTGTATGAGATTGACTCTATATTTTATGATTTACAGAAGATGATTGATTTGTAGGACTTTGACCCAGATGAATGAGGTTTGTTTCCCATAGACCTTGACTTATTTTACTTTATGATTTTGTTTTAGCTAAATTTATTGGACAGAAGAAGGGGATACTGGAAAGAAAGCTTTGTGCAATCAGAATATTACAGTGTATAATAAAACAACAGTACGTGAACCCAACTGGTTCTTGGTCCCCATTCCAAAAACCCTACGAGTGCCCCTGGACATGAGCACCTTTTTTCACATGCACCCAGTATCCTGCAGTGGATTGGCAGGTCTGTTACATACTTTGATGAGATTGTACATGAATAAATTCTCTTAATCACCAAAGGATTCACAATAAGGGCTACTGACCTATTAGTAGGTTCAGTTTTCCTAGTCTGAAGTATAATTACAGCATGATAACAACTGATACTGACCAATTGCTGGGCTGATAACATTTGAAGGAGGTGGTTTTTTGTTTTCTTTCTCCCTTTCTCTTCCATCTCTCTCACTCCTCCTGTTTTACCTCCTTGTTGCTCCTCTTCTGCTTTTTTCATCCTCCATTATCTCCTTTCTTCTTCACCTGCTCTCTTTTTTCTGTATTCTTCCTTTTCCTTTGCCCCTTTCCGTTTGCTTCTCCACCCTCCTCCCTTCTCTTTGCTTTCCTCTCCTTTACCCCTTCTTTTCTTTTAATCCCTCCTTCTTCTACCTCCCACTCATCCTCCTCTCCATCTTCCCTTTCCATCCTTCTTCATCCCTTGCAGATTTGTTGACCAAGCAAGCGTCAGACAAAATTAAAAATGCTGCCTCTGCTTCTTTCCCCTCAACCGGGTCACTCTTTTTTTGGGTTTATATATATATATATATATATAAAAAATGTCTTCTTTTTTTTTACCCCCTCCCTGCATCTCTCATCCTTCTTTTCCTCCCTCCCTTCCTTCATCCCTCCATCTCTCCCTTCATTTCCCATGCAGTCTGGTTGGGTACAATGCTGGGAGCCAGCCAGCGCTGCAGACAGATGGTCCACTTATTAGATGTGCATCAGCCCTCCCTCCCCTTCCTGCAGCTCGCTTTTTAATCAAATTAAAGCTGAAAGAAGAGGAGAGAGGGAGTGGGAGACCGAGGTAGAGTGAGAGTGAGTGAAAGAGGAGGAGAGAGAGAGTTTGGGCGGTCTCTTCCCTTGTTTTGGAGTGTATTATTTGTTTGAATAGGATGGATGATGACGATGTTAATATGAAATTTGGTAGACTGAATCACTGTCTGTCCTACGGTTTTGTTGACTGCCTGTAAGCCCCAGCACCCCCACCTTTCCCCCGTGCCTCCATCTCCTGTCGTTCTCTCTTTCTTTCTGTTTTTTTTTTAAGGCCCACTCCACCAGTTTTACACATGAAGATCAGTTTACTTGTCAGCATTCGGGCTGCTCAGGCTGCGAAAACAATTGTCCACTGTCATCTCTGGCTCTGGAGGCACTTTGTCAAGTATGGCTAAATAACTGGTGATGTCATTGCTATGTCATTGGGGTTACCTCGACCTGGGCTTGGAAACCATAACGTCTCTTGGGATGAACCAGCGTGGGAATTTTTCACACTGATGAAAAAGTTGCATTATGAGAAATAAGAAATGTAGGAGCCAGTGTTTTTGGACCTTGTCCATCATATCTTGTGTTCTGGATGTTTAGATTTTGACTTTCCCTTATTAATGTTCCAACTTTCCAGAATCATCAGTGTCCTTGTAGATGGGTGGCAAACAAACCTGCATGTTAGTCAGACTTATTTGGAAGAGCAATATCTCGTTAATCTCCGTACCCCTCCTGGTGCAAACGGATTCGGGGTTTGTGAAAGCTTATCAAAACAACGCGATTTAAAGCAACCTGAAACATCACAATCCTTCACGCTCGGCGTTTTGGCAAATGCGGGGGAGTCTGGATATGACATAAACCTTGAATGTCAATCAGACTTACAGTGGTATCACAAAGTTTACCTTTAATTTTCCGGATCCCATCTGACAAGTTTGAATGAAACTCTGTGATCTTGTTGCAAATAAACACAGAAATATTTGTTTGAACACAACTAGAATAAAAAAAATCCACTTTAAACAATCGCAGCCAGTTGTCTATATTATAAGTAACACTGTGTGCCAGAAAAAAAAATGCACACAATTCATTAACATGAGCAACTTTTAGGTGTTTGTGGCTCCCCCTGTAGGAGCAGTAGAAGCAGAGACTGGACGCTGTTTCATTACAGTCCACCATTTTAGACTTAAAACTCAACATAAAAAACAATCTATTTTAACTGCGCTCATTATGTATCTTGGTATTCTTTCCGTCTGCATCGATGTAGTATCATGACGAAAAAAAGGAGAATAATAACAAATGCAATATGTTGGATTGGCTGCTAGCGTACTGCCACACTGAGCCTCCTGTCAATCAGACAACTGATGAGTGGGTTAACGATTAATGATGGGAGCAGGTTACCAAAGCAACCTAAACATGCTGTTTATGTAGAAAAAAAGGGGGCAAAACTATATATAGTCAGGCAGCTACAAAGGAGGACCAAAGAAAGCTTTTATTGTATCAGAAATAGGAGGAAAAGGTAAGAGAGGTAAGGAGAAAGGGTAGGCTAGATGGAAATACGGGAAAAGGTAGGAAAATAAACAGGAGGAGGGTGAAAGAGTGAAGAATAGGGGAAAAGATCAAGAGAAGACAAGCGTATAAAAAGGGAAAATTAGGAAACGAAAGGGAGACAATGAAGGAGATGACAAGAAAAATAAGGGGTGAAAAGAAGAAAGAAGGGTAGGAGAGAAGGAAACACCAGAGAAGAAAGTGAGAGGAAGAGGAATGTAGGAGACAGGTGGAGGAAAAAAGTTGGGTAGAGGAAACCAAGAGAGTAGGAGAGGGGGAGAAAAATGGGGAATAAGGGAGGAGACAAGGAAGAGTAAATAAAAAAATAGGAAATGAGAAATGACGAAATTAAAAGAAGGAGATGACAAGAAAACCAAGGCGTTGGGGAAAAGGAGAGGGAAACAGAAGGAAAAATACACAATTGTCACAAGAGGAAACATGGGAATATAAAAGAAATACGACAGGAGGAAACATAAAAAGAGGAAATAAACGGGAGTAGGAAAACCAAGGGGAGAGGAAGAAAAGAAAGGGGTTGGGAAAGAAGAAAATGAAGGAAGAAAGAGGATAAAAGGAAAAGAAAAACATGAGAAAAGGGAAGCGGAAAATTTAGTAAATAGTAAATGAGGGCGAAAAGAATCAGGAGAAGGAAAAAGGAGCCAAGTGTGCAAGGGAAGAAGAAAGCTAAATAAACTGAAAATTAGAAAGTGAGAGGAAAGGAGGAAGAAAGCAGGGGATGAGGAAATGGGATAAAGGCCTTAATAAAGAAAAAGAAAAGAAGATGAAAAAATAAAATGGGAGGACATGAGACAGAAGGGTGGACCATCCGAAGGAAATATAATGGCAAAGGAGACAAGGAAGAGGAAACCAGACAGTAATTTAAAGGAGAAGGGAGAGAATAAGGCCTAAGTAGGAGCCAGAGACATAAGGAGATGACAAGGAGAAAAGGCAGCGAGGTAACAATGTAGGAAGCAAGGAGAGGAGAAGGGCAAGAGATTAAAGGAAGGACGAAAATAAGGGGCAAATAAAAGAAAGGAATGATGAGAAGGGAGGGAAAGGGGGAGTGACGAGGAGGAGTGTGTTGAAAGAAGCGCGCGGTCTGGATGCGATGGAAAAAGTGAATATTCGGTTCAGTTCAAAGGCACGCGGCGAGCTGAAGCTGCGCAAGGGAGGGAGGGAGGGACGGAGGGGAGGAGGGAGAGGGAAGGATGGCTTCCAGATTTAGTGTGGAAAGTTAAAAGAGTGTCTGCGACCGCGCGCGTGTCCGCGAGGGTCAGTGCGCGCTTATACGCCACATTTCAACCTCGCTCTCGATTTCTCTTTTTTTCCCAGTACATTTTCCGTGCGCGCGCTTTATACGTGTGCGCGTGTGAGGGAGAAGGGGAGGGGCACTTCTCTACCTCCATATCTCTCTCTCTCTCTCTCTCTCTCTGCCTACTTTGCATATTCCGCGTGCCTCGGCTTGGCCATATGGGAAAATGCAACTGAAGGAATTGTCGGCGGAGAAAAAAACGCGCAGGCAGGAGCACGCGAGCAGGAGCGGCGAGAGTTTGAGATCATAACAAGCCCAGGAAAAGTTCACGTAGAAGAAGAAGAAGAAGAAGCAAACAGGAGAAAGGTGGAGAAGACAAAACGAGCAGGGGCGGGGGGAGCTTAGGCTGAAAGAAACAGCAACAACATAAAAAAAAACAAAAACAGAGAGGCACGCGGAAACAGAGAGAGAGCGCGAGGAAAGGGAGAAATAAAAGAGTTTCTTCTTCTTCTTTCTGTGGAGGAGAGGAACGATGTATTGTGCGTACACCATCCCCGGGATGACAGGCAGCTCACTCATGTACTACTACAACGGCAAAGCGGTAAGACAGACCCCCTCCATCAGTTCTCTTTTTTTATTATTATCATTATTCCCCCCTGTCTCCCGCGAGGGTTTGGGAGTCAGACGTGGAAACAGTCCGCGCGCGTGTGTTCGAGAGTGTGTGTGTGTGTGTGTGTGTGTGTGTGTGTGTGTGTGTGTGTGTGTGTGTGTGTGTGAAAGAGAGAGAGAGAGAAGGAGGTGCAGAGAGAGAGGAGGTGTGAAGGTGAAGAGCGTCGCTTTTTTTTACGCAGTAACTTAGCACAGTCGATCCGTTTGAAACGTGAACTGACTGTAAGATCACTGTGTCCGAGTGCCGGGGTTTATTTTGGGGGAATCAGACAGCGGTGGGTGCTGAGAAGAAAAATAAAAAAACCCAGTGTGTGTGAGTGTGTTTAGCGGTGAAGGTGACAGCTGTGTATGGTGCCGTGGAGTGTTTCAGCCAGACTCTTCTAAAAAGTGTGTGTACGTGTCAGAAAAGTAATATTAAAAATACAAACTGAAAAAATAGTCCCAAATCTTTTTTCTCTCTTTCAAACGGGCGCTTTAAAAGTCAGCTTGAAATAATCCGCCATGCAGCTTTTTGCTCCCATTTTTTAATGAAACAAAATAAGAGCGTCATTACTGAATTGAATTGATGCTTTTGTCGCTGTCAAGCGGAGTGACACACTTGTGGTTTTTGGGGTTTGTTTGGTTGCGTGTGTGTGTGTGCGTGTGTGTGCAATTCAGGAAGCTTTTCTAATTCAGCCCCAAACTGCTTAAAAGTGCCGCTTTTATTTGTCAAAACGTGGCCTCTCTGTGAACACACTCACAACCAAGAAAAATACATTTAAAGGAAACCTGAAAATGAATTCTCCTGAATTTAATTTAACATAAAAAAAAATCTGTGTTATTTATCTACTGGTTTTCATTAAAACAAAATAATTGAAGTGGACCAAAAAATAAGGTTTACCTAGCTGGATTTCTCTGTTAGTTTTTATTTAAAAGTGTAATACATTTAAAAATACTAATAGTGGCTTTCTGTCTAAAATGACAGCCAAACCACCTCCGCAAGAGCCTGTCTGACCTCTCATGAACCTGTCTGTCTCTCAATAACCCCTCACCTGTAAAACACTAGTAACAGGGTGACATGATTTAGAGAGGAGGTGTAGTGGTGTAAAGAGAAATGAAGGTGAATGAATTTCACAAGTTTTCTCATGTTTTAAAAAAAAGGCAGGAATGTGTGCAAGCTGCAGGTGCGAATGAAGACGGACGACTGGGATTTCCTACAGATCCACCTGTCAGTGAAGTGTCTGTCTCAGTCTAACTGCTGCTTCAGATCAAAGAAGAAGAAAATGAAGAAAAACCCTTTAAAAAGAAATCTGTGATCACCATTTTATGTTTGTTTTTTTTTAAATCATATTAGATGTGATGCATTTTTTTTTTAATTCAGTAGGTGTGATCTTGGCTTTATAAGAATATGATTTCTCTGAAATATGTCCCCAGAAATTACATTTACTGCAAAACAGGAAGATTTTTAATAATTGCTTTTTTTTTGTGTAAGTAATTTATTTTTTTGGTTGCGAAACATTCAATTAAAGGTGTATTTTTTTATTTTTAATGTAATTTGCAAGACCTTTGTTATCATCACATTTTATTAATTCACATAGGTTAATTCAAATTGAGTTTAACACATCTTTTGGTTTTATATATTTATTGTTTAGGTGCAAAAAAAGATACAGAAAATCCATTTTTTAAAATGTGAGATCACTGTCATTTCTGCCGAGTTGTTTTCAAATAGAGCTTCTGTTGTTTGAGCAGACCCTCACCAACAGTCGCTCTCTGTCTTCTCGGCGCCTGTCGGGTCTCCGGCCTTCATCTGGCCGCCGGCCGCATCGGTCCCGCACGCTGTCAAACATTGACTGCGTGCCGTTTTGTACCTGCTCTCTCGCTGTAGCTCAGGGCCTTCTTTGTATCTCTTCAGTTCGGCGATGCCACAGGCCCGGCATGGCACCGCCGCTTTGTTTGGCGGCTGGCTGCTGGATGGCACATTGTGCCGATGGTCTTGATCCGGTGCCAAGCTGCTTTCTGTCTTCACTTTAACCCCCCTGTCTCTCTCTCGCTCTGTCTCTCTGTGTCTGTGTCACAGCTTGTTTGCACCCACTGTCCGCTGGCATAAAGAGAAAACACACAAACAAGGCGATCGGTGCAAAAAAAATAAAGAAAATCATGTTTTTTGGGGTCCAGGTTTGGTGATCATGTGGTTGTAAGGGAGCACAGGCAAGCCGGTGTGTTACGGAGGTGGAAAAGTGGAGCATGAAGGGGGGAAACCTGGGGCAGGCTGGTTGGGGTTTGAGCGAAGAGGCAGAAAAGGCTCGGACAGATCTGCAGCAGCAGCGAGGCTCAGCCCGGCAAGACCATACAGTGCAGGGGCTGAATCAGGGCTTTGGTTTAGGGGGAGAGAGGGTGCGTGTATGTGTGGGAGGTGGGGAGGAGAGGAGGAGGAGGAGGGTGAGAGCCGAGGCCCGAGCTTCGAAGAGCGGCTGTCGGCTCGCTAACTTAAGCTCCAGCAGCTTAATGAGGTAGCAGAAAGCTCGACTAAAAACAAAAGGCCTCATTTAAAGGCGGCCTGGCCAGCCGGCTATTGTTATGCTAACACAGCATTTGAATATTCAGTAAGTTTTAATTAGGAGTCCTGAAACAGTCTGCCAAAATCCTGCAGTCCGCTCTCAGTGTGCAGCTCCAGGAAACACACACTTTAAGCACTTTAAACTGACAATTCTGCTCGTCTCCGTTTTATTTAGCATTCACAGCTTTTCCGGGACTAAAAGGAATGAATTAGTAAAATGAATTTAGAGTGTTTTTGTGCACATGCGCACACATTTTTCTAAGGCAAAATATTTCTCTCTACACAATTTAAAATAAGGTGAAAACGGGTAAATGTATTTTTTAAATAGATTCCAAGTTTTAGTTATATGAAAGAATTTCACATTTGAAAAAAGAGAAAGATTTACAATTCCACAGCAAAAGCATTTTAATTAGAAATTTTCTCTATGAAAGAGCTTAACAATCGCAGCCAGTCAAGAGGTCGTCAGACATGGCTGCTAAAAATGCCCGTTTTCACAGAGGACATCGATCTCATTTTCTTGCTGAATGTTTCATTCATTTTAAATGTTTCTTTGTAATAAAAATCCAGTTTCATGAATCAAAACCAAAATAATTTTAATGATGGCCATTTAAGGATATTTATAGTTATGTAACATCCGTGTTATCGAATCTGCTTTGAAGCACAGATACAGTGTAAAACATCCTCTGTTTTAAAACAAATAAAAAGCATTTCTTAACTTTTTTTCATACGTGAACGACATGAGTTCGTGATTGTTCCCTGTGTGTGTGTAAATATATATATCTATATACATCTATATATAGATATATATGTAGATTAATATACATATATCTACATGTGTGTGTGTGTACACATGAGGACATAGTACATAGTAAAAGCAATAGCACTTGTGTGTGTGGACATCCTGTGTGCTCAGTAGGCTGGAATTAGAGCGCAGCGTGTTATGCAATTATAACTTTATAAATAGACACATTGTGAGTGTGTGTCTTTGTATGTGTGTGCGGGCCTCTGTCTCCATCTGCTTCAGTAGTTGTGTATGAAGAAGTCACAAAAGCTGATTTTTACTCTGCATATGTATGTGCATGTGGCTAAAGTCTCATTTTCCTCTTCCATGTGTGTTTATCGTCAGGGTGTTTTCAGATTCCTTTTTCTTTTCTTTTCTTTTTAAACACCTGAAAATTAAATAAATAAATAAATGTGTGCATCTGCATTTTCCTTTTTAAATCAGCTTTACCTTTCATACACCATCCCTGAACTTTTTTTTTTTTTTTTTTTGCACCACTAATGCATTTGTGCTTAAAAACGTAAAGATGTGAGCGTATGTCGACGTAAGCCTTGGCCTGGGTCATTCAGTTTTTCTTCCAGCGAGTGAGTGTGTGTGTGCACGCTCTCCAGTTGGTTAAAGCCCGCCACACCGTTCAGGCTTAAACTTAATCCTTCTGCATCAGATTATCTGACACTGATGCTGCTGATACACTCACTCATGTACAAACCACTGCTGACACACACACACACACACACACACACACACACACACACACACACACACACACACACACACACACACACACACACACACTGCTGTCTTGCATGTATAAAAACTATAAAAATATCTGTTTTTGATTACACATAAAGTCCCGTAAAAAAGGACAATTCCTTTGGTGATGTGTTTACTGACCGGACTTTATGAAGACGTGTGCGACACTTCTGAGCACACCTTTGTAATTGCTGTAATTTTTAGGTGTTTGTGTTCCAGTCACACATAAACCATGTTTATTTATTTAAGCATTTACTATTATGATGATAATATATCAGCTATCCATCACAAATATGGCTTTTCTGAGAAAATATAGGAGATTTTATCTCATTGTAAAGATACTATTAAGAAAAAAGTGAAACATGATTTAAAAATTTTATTTTCTTTGTTTAAAAAAGTCTCTTTAGTTGATGATGACAATTTTTTGGCTCTTTTTTTGTGTGCATTTTTCATCTTTTTGGGGCACTTTATCTCTTTACCCTACATCCACTTTATGTTTTATGGGTGTTTCCTAATTCAAATATTTAGCGTAGAAAAAGGAGACCTCTTACTCTTTCTCATTTCTGCTCCTCATTACTAATGTAAGGGGAGGGGTAATTAGGAGGTTGTTAATGATGTCATAGTTGTCACATGCTTGAAATATAAATGTTAGATTGGCTGCTGATGCAGTGGTGATAATGAGACTTGTTTAATATGGCATAAAGGTTCATTTTTATATCCTCACTTTGTCTATGTGTGTGTGAAAAGGCTGTGTTTTGGATATTTTTTTAAATGGACTTTGGTACATTCCGGTTCACTTGCTGCAAGTATTAGACGTAGGTGCATATTTACTCTTCCTATCTATGTAGGTTTTTAGTGTGTGGTTTCAGGTCAGTGGGGGTTAATGAGCTTCAGTCTGTGTCATATTAAAAAGTGGCTGTGGGATTTAAATGATGCGTGATGTTATTGGGTTTGAGAGGTTAAAAAAAAGAAATCACGCAGAGTCAAGTTTGTTTTATTATTCCCCACTTTTTTAAATGGCTTTTTGGCTTTTTGTTTACCTGCCATGAAACGCAGCATGCAGCCTATAGAAGGAAGCGAGGCTTGAGCATCAATAACATGTGGCCCTCTCTGAGGCTTGTGCAGGTGTAAATTAACTCACAAAAATGGAGAACTTTTGAAGAGAGATGAGCTCTTATCCACACAGACTTGAACAGACGTGCCTTTATAAGGACTTGGCTTGTGTCACGCTTGAATTCGGCTCTTGTCCAGCTTTAAATGTCTCGGTATTTATTTCGACATTTTCTGCAGGGGGCCTCTCTTGGCTACCGAGACTAAATCACAGGTGGGATATATGTGTATTATCACATGCTCACATACATTATTGTGCACACTTAATTGGATCAACTACTTATACCACCGCATGCAAATACTATCAGACTAAATCTGTGCTGTAATTCAAACAAAAACACAAACTCATTCAGTAAATTCAGAATAAGCCAGAGCTAGTAATCACATGACTCTTCATCTAATATTTCTCTCATATGCGTGCATATTTGACCCTTCATAAAGCATCGCCATGAACTTTTTGATGCGCCTAGATGCAACTGAAATCCAAATGAGCACATGCTCTGCTGTGTTTCATTGATGGTATGCGGGTTTTGTAATGGAGACTGGTCAGTTTTTCTCTCGCTGTCTTTTTAAACCCTTGACTGTAATGTGCAAGGTCGCAGCTGCCAAAATAATGTGCATGCATGTCCACACACGCAAACAGTGAGTCATCAGTGTGTGTGTGTGTGTGTCCCACATGGGAAGCTGGACTGTAGCAGAGCAGAATCAGTCGGCATTCTTTGGATAGCTGGGAATTTCCACCCCGACCTGTCCATGGGAAGAGAAGCCACATGCTCTCTGAGTTGCAGGTTTGATTCCCGGTGTCTGACTGAGCGGCTGCCAGCGCTATCAAACCTCCGGACATCAAGGTGGTCAGCTGGCAGATGGTAGTTTTCCACACAGGCTGTCAAAGGCCTTCTTAGCTGTGCATACGTTGACTGGCAGCCGTATTCGGAGGTAGAGAGACCTTGGCAGCAGTGCCAGTGACCTGCTGATTGGGTATCTTCAGTGAACATCGCTTCTGTCCTGAGCTTTTTAGTTATTGTATCTCATTGGTGTAAAAAACACACTTGGATGCATTTAATATGAACCTGCTGAAGCAAATGCTCAAATCAAGCACAGCATTTGCTAATCTGCCCACTCTCTTTTAGGCTTCGGCTTGTGTGATGATGGGTTGAAGAACGAGAAGCTGCAGATTTGCACAGTTTGCGTGTAAAATTCAGCAAATAGATTCAACTCAGTTTTTGGATTTTAGATTGATTTTGTGATCTTTGTGTCTGATTATTGTGAGTGAATGCTTGTTTTATGATGCAGTATCCCAAATCAGGGCTCATATAAGCATGATAAGTGATGAGGGGCAAAATGATGTAAAAACAAACAGCAGATAAATTTAATTAGGCTGCTCTTTAAAATATAGTGCTTTGCTATGGATTATTTAACAGTATAAACAATGGGATTATTATAACTATTTGCCAATAATTATAATAATCCTTAAAGTAATTGCTGCTGTATATCTAAATTGCTAATTATCTATTTTGTATCCACTTATTTTAATCTTTAAACTATTACTTGGACAAAGAAAATCTCATAAATGTCACAGTGTGGATTCTGGGTAACTGTTATTTTATTTCTTACTGTATGCTGTTTTTTTCCACAAGTTGATTAATTCACTAAATAATCAGCAGATTTATCTGGAGGTAAAATAATCATTTCCTTTATAAAAATGTTTTAAAAAGCTGATAAAACAGTCACAGGGCCATTGTTCTGTGCTAAGCACTTTTAGTGCTTCAGTAGTGAAGGACTTTCACATAGTAGTATGAAGATCTGAAGAGTCCTGGTTAGAGGCCATTTTTGGCTTGGTTTGAATGAACACAAAAATTGAAGCCTCACTTTTCTATTTGTGGCCCCTTAAAAAACATACTTAATATATGTAGTTGTGGAATTTCTCTCTAGTCACATGCAGGGCGGTTTGTGAAGTTGAAAGAAAGACATTTATAGATCCTGAAATTCCCCCATCCTTTTTTTCCCCCTTTTTTTGAGTGCGTTGGAAGAAGTAACGCTGTGGTTGTATCTCAGGATTTATTCAGCGCTTTGGCTTCTGTTTTTACTCGCTCAGCTTCAATTTCATAAAACATAACAAAAGCCCAGCTGGGGTTTTATGTCCTGCTCTGCTGTAAAACACTGTCTGTGTTACATTATCACCGCACAGCGTAGCTCTTAATTTCTCACTTCTCCGTGCTGCGTTTTTCAATCCTGCGTGGTTCCTCGGTGATCAGGAGTATTTGGTTTCCCCGCTCTGTGGCTGCTCAGACCTACACTCCTGTCACTGTTAGCTGGAAACACTGGTCATTTTCAATGGCTGATTTTCAGTTTCAGTGTGTGTGTCTGTGTGTGTGTGTATGCACTAAAGCCTGTTCTCATATATACTAAGCTCAAGCTTGACAGGAGAAATGCAAGCTTAAGTAAGTTAACATTTTTGGCCAGAGAATAAAGCAAAGCTGTGTGTGTATGAGACACCGCTTTAAACCAGGGCTGACACAAACAGACAGACACAAACACACACACACACACACACACACACACACAAAATCTACCCAGTCTTCATTATCAAAAAGGAAAGTGGGTCTGTTGTCGTTTTGTTAAAGCGTGTGTGTGTGTTTTAGTGGGTCAGTCATGCTGTGGTGAGCTGTTAGGGAGGCTGCATGGACTCGCTGATAAACACTGGACAGCTGTCACACTTTAAACAACAAGACAACAAAACTGTAGCACAATGCAGCTCGGCAGTTAACGCAGCACTGCAGCTCACACATTTTGTGTGAGGACCACAGAATTCAGCATTCGGTCAGAGAGACGGACGACTGTTTTTGTTTCTTTGACGCTGGCGGGCCTTAAACGGTGTCTTCAGGTGCCTATTGTAGCATTCACATTTTCATAAAAGAGAGAGCTCAGAGTCCAAGACTGTCAGAGCACATAATGGTTGTGTTTTACTTTTGTTATTCTTTACTCTCATTTTGTTGTCACTTCTCCTTTTTTCTGACACTGAAACACAGCAGCTGCTAAATAATTTGTGAGAAGCACTGATTCTTTTTGTGACTGCAGGACCTAAATTATTTTAATGCATGTTTCCATCCTCTCCTCTCAACATACAACATCACAAGTCTTAAATATTTAACTCTCCTCCACATTAACTGAGTAGTTTCCCAACCATAGTGTTGTCAGTAGCATGTCTGCCTGCACTTGAAAAAGATCAAATGCCTTCAGTTCTGCTTCTTTTGTTTGGTTAGAGTCGCATTGAGCAAGACACTAACTCTAAACCATAAAGGTTTGGCTTGGGGCAGAGCCAGTGGGCGGGCCTTGACTCCCCTAGCCAACTCACAAAACTGATGGCGCGGGCCATTAGGGGGCACGCTCATAGAACTAGAGTTACATGCAGTAACTGCTGTTATTCATTGGAACTTTATTTGTGTGCAAGAAGCATTTCTTTATGACTGGTTTTCCCACGCAAACACATATTAACAACACAGCCATCAATTTAAATTGTAGCTGCATTTAATTTATTAAAAAATAAAATGGCTAGCATTGCAGGTTTTTTTCAGCCAGCTAAAAGGCTACTTAAAATCAACTACACCGTCATTTTCCAACCCCTTTTTTAAATGCTGGTATCAGCAAATTCAGCTCCATCAGCAACTCAAACCCAAACAAACGTCTTTCTTTTAACTGAAAGTCTCCTGCTTATTATGATCTAAGTCGATATCTCGCACTGAGTAATGTTGCATATGCTAAAATAATTGTGAGCTTTATGAACCTGAGCAATGGAGCGATTTTCTGACCTGGTCTCAGCACCATCTCCCTGTCATGCAAGACCACAAATGAGTCATTCATTTGGTTTTCAGATGTCTTTTAAATGACTCTTTGGTATCAGAACTTTAGAGGTTATTGTATGTGTGGAAAAATCCACACATACAATACCTCAACCCCTGAAGTGTTGGTGCCTAGCTGCATGCTAGATTGAGAAAAAGCAATGTGTTGGTTTTTATTTCTTAAGAGGAAAGTGTCTTTTTTTCTGTTGAAGAAGCCAAGTGTCTGTGCAGAGCATGCTTTTTACAGCCCATGCCTCTCTCTCTCTCTCTCTCTCTCACACACACACACACACACACACACACACACACACACACACACACACACACACACACACACACACTGGGGCATTGTAGTGATTGTCAATATGCCACACTGAGAGGGCCGTTGGTTTGATGCCCGTTCTGTCCCTTGCTGGCACTGCCAGGCTGCATGCAAATAGGTCACACACACATACAAACACACACACAATAAGAAAGCCTACAATTTGAAGCTGTCACTGCATTAACATTTGGTTCTGTATCATCTAAACAAACAGCTGAAGCTCTTTATTCTATTAACTTAAAAATAATGATATTGCCTATCTCTATCAGATAGGTGTCATCTGGTAGACATTAAGCTGTCTTCAGTCTTCTGTTTTATGCTGCTGTTCATATTCAGTTTCATCTCTAGCCAGCTCCACTGTGCACACACACACACACACACTCACAGAGAGAAACCTGTGCACACATTTCATCAATGGCCAGCTTCCATACAGTCCTTGCTTTCAAAAACTGAGCCTCTACCTGATCGAAAGAAGAAAGAAAGAATGAAGGAAAAGCAACAAGGAGGAATGATTCAAAGACAACAAAGAGGAATAAAGGGCGACATAAAGAAAGAACAAACAGAAAAGAATCCTGCAGCTCTGCAGTGCTGAAGTAATCAGCTCTTTGATCTGGCTCCTTTATTATTCCAGTGTGGGCCAAATAATGCAGTCCTGATTGTGTTGTTGGCAACCAGCGAGCTTCCATATGTTGGCTATTAGAGGCTCTTACCGGCTGCGTTCTCCACACTGCTGCTGAAAACGGCTTCTTCACTGATGGTTTTTGTGGGCCGCAGGTTCATGTTATATTTAAATTCATTAAATATGATTCCCTATGGTTATTTCGGTGCGTGATTCTCTAGATTGTACTTAAACACAACCAGTATATACAGTTTCTGAATTACCACATTCATATATGCTTGATATGTTTGATTAGCTGATAGAAAAAGATACAATATATTTCATCTTAAATTATATAATAATCAAAGTAGCACCGACTCCAGCCTTGGCATTAGGCATCGTGTTACGTATGTACCCCTCAGATTCGAGGGCTTTTCATTGTTTGATTCTCAATGTTACCCCATCGTTTTGCTAGCAAACCAACACAGGATATTAGTGACCCTTACTTTATTTGATTACGTCATATCTTTGTCTGATTTTTCACTTCTGTGTTGCTCATAGTTGGAAACAGGCAGGCTGTAATTGTGCTTTGGATTAAATAAAAATGGTGCAATTGGTATGATCATGATCTTGTATCTTGCTGTTTACCATTTCCCCCTTCTGAGTTTCTTCTCCAGCACAAGTTGGTTAACATCCAACAATTTAACAATTTACCAGATAAGCTTCACTGTGAGAAGTCTTGAAGTCATGACTATTAGAGCATAAGGAGGCTTTAAGACAACCTTGATATTTAGTTGGAATGTTTTGATAAAGTACAATATGAAGAAGCATTGCTGTATAAGTATTATTTGGAATATTTTTCTTTATCGAGGACTTAAAGCCTGTTTTTAGCTGGCCCTTCACATCTAACAGGTCACAGCTGACCGATCTTTGGATAGATGTTAAAAATGACTGCCCACTCCCCAGAGAATGAGCCATTTAAATGATATTGATGCCATGACCTTTCCACTAGAACCACCATTAACAGGAACTTGCTCTGCTGTCAGTGCTGACTAAGAATAGCTAAATCATGAGTGTGTTTTGTCCAGCGCTGCGTGGCTGTAATTTTCCATTATTTCTTTAGCCCCAGACAGACTGATAAATAAGATGACTCTGAGCCGACATGGGTTTAAAGGCCTCCGTGGAAACAGGACCAGAGTGCAGTGAGTCAGTCCACACAGGAGGCCAGGACTCTAATCCCTATTAACATTTTTATGGATCACCAGGCTGAGCAGGATCAGAATCAGATGTTCAGAGGAACCATCCACTTCGTTTGAAGCAAGTAAGGTGCGCTTGATTTAAACTGTCAGGCTCTTGGAAGCCATAAAATCGCTGCAGAAAGTAGAGCACTGAGCGGTCTGCATCCTTGGGCTTCTGTTGACCGATTTAATGTTTCTCTTTTCTCTCAAATATTTTCTACATCAGCTTTAATGTCCTCTTTTTGGGGGGAGGGGCTTTGAACTGGGATCAAATAGAAGTAAAGTGGTTTGAAACTGTTGGATTCTGATAAATCTTTGCAGAGAAGGATGTACAAATTTAGATCAGATGACATAAGTTCAGAAAACATTTTCCATTAACTGACTGTACCACCGGTGGGACGCTGAGGTCTTCTTTTAGCTACATTTTGCATACTGTGTGTTGTGTTTGATCATTTCCAACTTGTGTTTTTTAACACTCTTAATTAGATTTTAAAGTCTGCATTCTTTGTAGGTTATTTGCTGTTACGCAAAACAACCCATCTGTGTGGAAAGCACAGGCTTATCTTCCGTGATCTGTTCAACACAAACTTGCTGTCATAGTTGATTTATCATTATTTTTTGTAGACTTAGCAAACATGAGGAAACATTCAAATAGATCTTAAGCAAATTTCTGAACTATCAGAAATCAAGCCCAGCAGAAATGCCTTTAAAGTTAGTCCTCATCATGGTATCAAGATGAAAAGATCCAGCGATGTAACTCTAATGGCTGCACAGCCTCTCTCTGCACGAAGAGGTCATGGGTTAAAATCCCCGTAGCCCCGAATGATGACGATGAAGGATTAAGTGTGTTAATGTAGCTGTTTAGTGCTTCAGTGCTCTCGCTCGCTCAAACTGTTGCTGCTTTTACTGTAAATTTATAATGTTGGGGAAAATAAACAGCAAAACAGGTGTATTTTACAGATTTTGAGCACGCTCTGACTCCGAGACAGACATGTTTTTTATTTGGATGATTAAAAATTAAAATGACTCTCTGACCCTAAAGATCTACACCAGAAGTCGAAGCTCACTCAGTTGTTTTAAAAAGCCATGATGCTGTCTGCAAAATGTAAATGAGCCAAAACGAAGTAACTGAGAAATTAAAGGCACTTTCAGTTGGCCTCATCTGTGTCACCAATGGTCTACATTACAAATCTAAATGTTACAAAGTATCTTTTACGTTGTCTTTAGCCATTAACTTGTCTTGAAAATAGTCTTGAAAATCGAAATCACAAACATCTGTTCTGCTTTTTCATTTTTCATAACCTGGTTTTGTTCTGCTACACTATGGTGGGCTTTTTATCAGGAACATGGTCTGCTTGTTTAGAATAAACTACTACGGCTTGTTTTTTCTCTAATACATTGCCCGCTATGTTTGTCTTTACTTCATGAACGGCACTTTGATTTTCTCTTATACAGTAAGCTTAACTCATTCACTGCCAGCCATTGGCAGTGAATGAGTTAAACCCATTGACTCATTCACTGCCATTGACGGCTATAGACGTCTATGGCAGTGAATGAGTTAAATGGCCTTTTTTATAATAAAGTTTTCACTTGAACCTTCAAAGCTACACTTTAATATACAGTAAATGTTTAGTTTTAGCTACATTCTATTTTTGCCTGATGGATTTAATTCAGCTTTATAAGCTACACTTTAATTGCAACATACGTATCAGTATACATTTAAACTTTAAAATTTATTGTAATTTTTTTCCCCTCTCATGAACTACTTATTGTTTTTTGCTGCATTTTAACTGCATTAAAACTGTTCTTTGAAAGTTGAAACTTTGTTCTGTTTGATAAAACCAACCAAGTTTTGCTTTTTACCTGATAAAGTGTAATTTAGTTTTATCTACAAACTATGCATTTTTAATTTTGCTTTCATGTAACAAGCTACAGTTTCCTTTTAGCTATTTTAACTATCCTTTAATTTTCCTCCTGTAATAAACTACAGTCTGGTTTTATCTGGTTGGTTACATGTGGCAGTGAAGAGTTCTGTATATTTGTGAAAGGCTCGACGTGAATCAGCAGGTAAATTGATTTTTCCTGCGGCAGCCATCTTAAGCGGTCGGTTTGGTTTGGAGTGTGCGCCCGGTCCTCTGGTTACCATGTTACGCCGAGATGAGACCTTGATGCCCGTCGCCAGCTTGCATCACCATAGCAACGGGATCGCTATGACCCAGCATCCCACCAGCAGCCGTGCTTGCTGCACCCAACTCTCCGTCTGCACCCTCTTCAATAATTAACATGCCACGGAAGCCATCTTAGCTTTTGGCTCGGTTTAGGTGCCTGCCGGCGCGTTGCCTCAGTGACGTTGGTCGTCTTGTAACGCTCCAACTTGCAGACTTGGAATCCGCAAATCTGAATAAAATTGCATGGCAGCCATCTTAGAGGAGGTGAAGAAGACTGTGAACACACACACACACCAGACCCAATTTACCCACATGCATTTGTAAATCATCTGAACACAAACCAGTCCTGTTTTAAGAGGGGAACTCTTCTGTTGCTCTACATCTGTCTGTATTTTGCAACAGACTTTGTTGTTTACAGACACTGGACGTCCCGTGTGTGTCCACACGTGTTGAGCTCATGACCTTTACGGCTGTATGTGTCATGAGTTTAATTTATTTACACAATGATTATTTATTTATGAAGCTTTAGTTGCAGGAACAGGTTCACAGTGTGGATGGACGCCAGGTTACGAAAGACCAAACAAAAAAAATTGCAAAAGCTAAACACGAAATAGAAATGGAATTTAAAGCAAGTGAAGGGGGAAAAAATTACATTGCAGGAAAAAAATTAAAATACAATTGAAAACAGCAGAGAAAGAAGAGTGACTGACAGCACGATCAGAGCAGCGACCGTGTGTGTCCGTGTGTGTACAGTCACATACACACACGCTTGCTGCCTCCTACACACTTGTTCTCACCCTGACAGCTTGGCTGCTGTGGAGAGCAGAGGTCTTATTGGCTGCGTGCCCTGTAACGGGCATTTTGATTGGCTGTCGGGCTGGCTGCCACCGTGCCAGCTGAGAGAACACATTTGTATGTGCTTGTGTGATGAGTGTGTTTGTCATGGTGGGAGCAAACAACCAATGACAATTTTCACTCCTATCTACGTCTCTTTTTCCTCGCTCTTTCCTTTTGTTTTTGTTTTTTTAATGAAGAGTTTTTGACCTGTTTTGACCTTTTTTTTTCTCCTACATCTTTTTTATGTGACTATCATCACAGAGCAGTGGTTTTAAGCCTGGGGTTTGATAGAGCTGAGGGGTAAAATGTATTCCCATTAAAGCTAAAATTCCATCGATATGATACGTGAACCGAGCAATCCAGAAGGATGTCTGCATCTGGATAAATTTTGATATATTCTTCTTATTTCACTTTGAGAAGTATTTGTGAAAATGGGTTACAAAGTTTCTAATTTGCTCCAGTTTGATCTTCCTAAAAAAGTATTACAGATCCAGGTTCAGACACGACAAGAGAGTCTTCTCTAAACAGTCGTATAACTCCTTTGGCTGATGTTTCTGTTGGGGTTTTTCTGATAATATGCCATAAACTTAAATCCTTAAAATATAAAGCATTCTGAACACCTACTAGGGGTTGTCATATCATGATTTCTGTTTGATATAAAATTGTCATATCACAATATCATTGCTATAACAACGCCATGCTCCCGCTAAAAGTGGAAATGAAACTCGTATTTGGCGACTCAAGGCAAAAACACTGTTGAGTCTGTCAGGCTTCAAACGAGGGGATGCTAGCAGCTAGTGATGTGCAACCCAAATGTAAACAAATGACTCCATAGAGAGCCGCCATACTCGCTAGTTGCTCGCCGTATAACAGGAAGAGCAAATGGTGGATGGAAATTACTCCTGCGGTTAAATTGTGGAAAAGCAGGACTTTC
The DNA here is from genome assembly GCF_963969265.1 of Rhamphochromis sp. 'chilingali'. Lineage (NCBI taxonomy): Eukaryota > Metazoa > Chordata > Actinopteri > Cichliformes > Cichlidae > Rhamphochromis > Rhamphochromis sp. 'chilingali'. The sequence goes on along the minus strand of NC_137930.1, from coordinate 36,924,907 downwards.
ATAAAGCTCAACTACAACACCTCAGAAAGAAAATATTTTTTAGTTTATTGTGTGACTGAATTATGCAGGCTCTCAATGAGATACAACACAGTAGGTATTGTAAAATAAGCTATTGTTAAGTATTGCTAATTTAAAGCTACCTAGCCTACTTTTATGCTTACATTTGTCTTATGATGTGTCACTGCTATTGTTCTATAATGCTGCTGTTACATTACAATGTAGCTCATACATTGTTTCAGTAGATTCATACTTGAAATGTGTCATCAATGCCAGTAGCTCATTGGAAAAGAAGGATGAACACACTGATGACATTTTTTTCTATATTGTCAGAAATATCATCATCTCAAACATATCTTGACACGTCATCATATAATTTTGAGGCTATATCGCCCACCCCACAGACAACCCACTATGCTGAGTCCCAGACAGTTAATTAGATTAATTAATTGTGTTTGACTGTAAAAGTGTCAGTTGTGGTTAGGATAGTAAATACTGGACTTAACATGCTATGTATTTATTTATTTGCTTTAAAGTGACCAACACAAGAGAAAAAATACTTGATTGTTGAAGAAGCATTTGAGTCTGGTCAAAGTCTGCCCTTGAGAACTAACAGGGTATCTGCAGTAACGCTGCACAATGATTGTTTTTCCAACTACAAACTGCAAGAGACGAGTGATGGCGTCCTCTCCTGTCTATGCTCAAATTTATTACAAAAGTGGATATCTGTGCTAAAATGTAAGCACTTAGTTTTTACCCCACATAGCTGTAAGGCATAATGGGATTTTTTTCAGTGCATGCTTTCAAACTTAGAAAACATGACTTTTATTTCTTCTTGGCTGTGTTACCCAGTCAGGGTAATGAGGTGAGAGCAGTTGTGGCTCGGGAGGTGGAGTAGGTTAATCGCGCTGAGGCCAAATGTAAAGTGCTTTTGGGTAATAAAGCTAGAAATAAACACAATCCTTGGATCCTTTAGGGACAAGTGCTGCTGTTTTGGATTCTGGACAGTCCAGGAATTAAACCGGCAGCCTTTCCCAAGTGTACAAATTCAAGATGTTTAATGGATGAGCACATTCTCTTTCTGCTGTTTGTTGTGTGCATCTGAAACTTGGAGACTGTTGTTAATTACTTCATCAATTGATTATTTATAAAACCTCTTAATTAGCTGTCAGACAGCCAAATGGCTCAATACCAACTTCTTGTCATCTCTCATCGTTTTCTCTACCTTCCTCCTTAAACAAAGAACACTTTCTTCCTTTCTTGCTCGCTTGCTTTCATAGTTTTCCATAGCAGCACCATATTATATTCAAATCCCTTGAGTAAACAGCATCTAACATATCCTGCTACTAGGGAGACTTTTAACTGCAGGGTTTTCTGGCACAAATTGGCTTAATTTTCTTTCATATTATTTCATTTCTCAGTCACAGCTTGGAAACAAAAGGTTTAGCAAAGCGATTTGGGTTAAAATACAACCTTGCCTATCTGACAGAAAACCTTGAAGGCTTCTCTCATGTGCTACTGTTATAGTGCCAGTTGACACTTTGGATAAAGAGATGAGCCGTACTCAGCTGGGTCTTGCTTCATTCTCTGTAGGCTTTCAAAATCACAGCAAATGTGTACAAATTGAGGAATTTGATTCTTTTTTTAAGCATTAGAGAAATTGCTTGATCAGTAGGTGCACCTGATTCAAAATAAATGGTAAATGGCCTGTATTTGTATAGCGCTTTACACATTCAGTCATCTACCCATTCACACACTGGTGATGGCAAACTACATTGTAGCCATAGCCACCCTGGGGCGCACTGACAGAGGCGAGACTGCCGGACACTGGCGCCACCGGGCCCTCTGACCACCACCAGTAGGCAACGGGTGAAGTGTCTTGCCCAAGGACACAACGACCGAGACTGTCAAGCCGGGGCTCGAACCAGCAATCTTCCGATTACAAGGCGAACTCCCAACTCTTGAGCCACGATCGCCCCAAAATCCACTTTAGCTTCTAAATAACCTAGACAGAGTGAGTCCTCCCCTGTTTCTGCCTCTGTTATCTTGACCAGGCCTCTGCTTGTGTGCGAGTGTTTGCACTGAAGTGTGTTTTTTTAAATTTCCGTGTGTTTTCTGCATCTTTTCCCTGTCAGGACTCCGCGTTGGTGGAGGTGGATCTCTTGCTAACGATCGCTGGCAGTCGGCAGCATGTGGCAGTAATTAAATCAAAGGAAATTGGTGAAAAGGAGTGAGGGGGGGAAAAACGTCTGTGTGATGACTTTGCCAGGAAAAAAAAAGAAAAAGAAAACGTCCGGGTGGTTGAAAGGAAAATGGGCGGCTAATAAAATGAGTGTGGAAGAGACTCGTAAAGAGCCATCACCTGTGGAGAAATGCTTTTGTTCTCTGGCCTGAAAACCTGCACGCCAACACACATACGCAGACACTTTGCGTGCACACATAAAAACCACCTTGTTACTCACTTGCACAGATGGGAAAAGCACGCACTCAAACACACCTGAACTAATTTACATGCTATAGATAAGGAGGAAAGAGAGCATTTCTGAAACGGCAGATATAGTCATTATTACCTTTCATTACTTAGTGTTGCAGCAGCGACGTTGAAAACACGTTCAAAGTTGGAAATGTAAAAGCTGACTTTGAGCCCTTCAGGCCAGGCAGGATTAAAGCATGAAAATGAATTTCTAAAGATCATTTATTCCAACAAGAACCCTGGAAACTGCTTCAGGGCACCACTCCCTCAGGTACCCAAATGCTCCAGATTTACTGCACAACAGTTGGTTCTGGTTGTGATTATTTGTAAAGTTGTTTGCATCTCAAAGTATGTTTCAACCAAGATGAGCCCTGTACACAGCTGACGCACAGGAACCTTTGGGTCAGGTGGCATTCTTCAGCCTTTTGTCTGCAGAGCTTCTAAAGGCGAAGATGAACGTAATATCCAGTGTAGTAGCGCTCTTGAGATTAAGGAGTGTTTCTTTGAAGCGTGTTGATTTAAGAAGAGTGAGAAGAATGAGGTCGGATTGTAGATTAATGAGTGCCTCTTATCCGCTACAGTTTATTTCATTTTTATTCCTCTTCAGTCTTTTATCATTCCCACTCTCTTCTCTGATGAGTGACATGAAATGAAAAAAGATTAGTTTTTGAATTTAAAAGCAGGCAATTTATCACTTTTTCCTCCTGCTTTTTGTCCAGTTTATAAAGCAATTTTTGGCTCAAATATCATTTTTCTGATGCTATATTGCCAATATAACTCAAACTGTTTTGAAGTTAGACCTGACAATATGGAAGACATTGCATATGGTAGCAAATTGTCAACCATAAGTTACCCTTTATGTCATTCACACATTGCGTTATTGTCTATTTCCTCTAAATGAGGGCCGTACCTTAGAAGAATAAAGATCATGTGGTCCTCAGTGAAACTTGAAACTACAGAGTGAGATCATGAACTCATCAGGAAAGTCTTTATTGGGGTCATGAATCCAGTGAGCAGTAGGATCATTTTCTTATAGATGTCTATAATAATCTGACACTTCTCGAGCTAGTTAAAATAATATGATTTAATGTGCCTCATTCTAAATCTGACAAGTTTTTGATGTATATTTCTCTAGTGTGCCTGCCAGTCGATCAGATTGTAACCAAACCTTAACGTCATATCTTAAACTTAACAGATGGGTCAGCATGGCGGGGGGGGGGTTTACAACAATAATAATGCTGATTTGAAAAAAAGAATAATTTAATGTTGAAAATGTCATGAAAGTCATTGCTTTGCTTAGAAAAGGATATGAAAATATGCCTTTTTCATCTGATAAATATTGGTGAGGACACACCACCGCTAGTGTGTGTGTGTGAGAGTGTGCACATGCAGTTATGGAGCCCTAGGTGCACAGAAAAGCCACAGTGCGATTTGTTATTTCCTTCCTCTGATGGGATTTCTCAACTCAAAGCTACACACACACACACAGACACTCAGTCCCAGACTTCTGGCTATTTCCTGTGTCAGGGGGGACATTATAAAGCCACATTATGTTCGCTATGAGCCTCCATATTCCCCCATCACTGAATCATTCTGTGTGTGTGGTGTGCGTGTGTGTGCGTGTACATGTGTGATGAGAAGAGCTTACTCAATTTGCTGGGAAAAAGAAAGGTTGCGATACACATGCACGCTCAGAGTATTAGTTTGATGCGTTTCAGAGACTCAGATCAGTACGGATCAAACGGATGAAACAGAAACAAATAAACCAAGCGCACAAGCAGCAGCATCGATCTTTGATCTAGACTGCACTGATTTATCAAGTCAGTCATCTTTCTCTGGCCTTTATTCGCCACTTTTGGGCCAAACAATTTTGGGGACTACCTAGTAATTCCCTCCTTGCAAGGTCTCATAGAACTGCACACTTTCCTAGCATAATGGTTAGTTTGCATTTGTACAGCTAACAGAAACTCTAAGGTGATATAATCACTTCAATGTAACGTCATCTCTTGATGTGGTCTTTTTTTTTCTTATCATCCTGGTTCAGCCTCTCAATTTTCTCTCTGCATTGCTTCACTGTGTGATTGATGCCCAGGAGTAGTGTGAGGGGGGCTGCTGGCAAAGATTTCTTCTGTTGCAAAGGCTCAGTAAAGCCTGAATTATACTCTTGGTTCATTTCTCTTTGTTTTGTTACATTTTTATGAGGATAGTTTTAAGAGTTATACTTGCTACAATTGGAAAAAGACCGAACAATGGCTTGTTTGGAAGAGCTGCCTCTAGAAAGCTCCTTTTCTCTAAAAAGAACATAGTAGCACAGTTTAGGTTTGTTAAGTTACATCTGAGCAAACCACAAGACTTTTTGAGCAATGTTCTTTGGACAGACGAGACCAAAGTGGCGATGCTTGGAAATAATGCACAGGAGCATGTTTGACGAAAACCAAACACAGCACAAACTGTCAGCACGGTGGTGGAGGGGTGAGGACGACCTGGGCACCTTGCAGTCATGAGGTCAACCAGCAACTCCTGTGTTTACCAAAGTATTCTAGAGTCAAACGTGAGGCCATCTGTCTGACAGCTAAAAACTGGGTCATGGAACAGGCCAAAGTCACAGCAGCAAGTCTGCAACAGAATAAAAAAGGAAAGAAGATCCAGTCAGATCCAGACTTCAGTGAAATGCTGTGGCAGGACTTAAAGAGAGCTGTGAGTTAACAACTACCTACAAACCACAATGAAGTGAAGAAACGTTTAAAAGAAGAGTGGCCCAAAAGTTCTCCACATTAATGTGAGAGACTGATAAACTCATTCAGAAAACAGTTTCTCCAAGATACTGCTGCTAAAGGTGGTTCTGCTCATTCATGGAGGGACTTGACTGAATAGTCCTTAAAAACTTTTTAACTGAACTATAGTTGCAACTCGCCTTCTTCAGTTAGTTTCCCTTTTTAGCTTCTAAACTATCAAAATTTGATGCATTTCATTGTTATTTGCCAGAGTAGAGCAGAAAAAAAACTTTGGATAACTGTTGGTCCAGTAAAACAGAGAGTTGAAGATGTGAACTCGGGCTGTGGGAAATATCAAGTTGCCAGGTGACTGCACATCACAGACGGGAAACTGACTGCAGGCAGATTTTCTCTCAAAAGACGGCCCCTTTATTGGGATGGATGGATGGAAAAAGAAGAGCATACCCTAAAATAGAATAGGTGCCATATATGTTGTACTATTTGCACACGCAGTCCAAACTAATATACATATAGACGAGATCCCTAAAAAACACACGGTCCTGGAGCTAATTCGGGGTAATTAGTGGTCAATTAAAGTGCTGTGACTTCACTGGCTGTCTGACTCTTTGATGTTGTGGCTCCTGGCGAGACCAGGCGCCATCTTGAATTCATTTACAGGCCGCAGTGTAAACATGCCACACAACTGGACCGCCTGCTTCGTCTTTTTCTCGTTTTCTGCTTCTTTTCTTTACTTTCCTTTTACTGATTTGTTTGTTTTTCTTTCATTCGCTGTTTCACTTTTTTCTTTCTTTCTGTTTGCGCAGATGCAGCTTCCCGAAGTCTCTCTGATATTTACTTTCATTTCTCCTCCTCTCGCTGTCTTTTTTCTTTCACACTGTTTTTTTGTGATTCACGAAGGTTATTGGCACTATAACATGAATCATTTTAAAATTGAAACATTCAAGTAATCAGGTTTTAGAAAACCAGCGGGACTAGAAGTGAATAAAGGGATAAACATCCTTTGTTTCCTTCTGATGGTGAAGCCTGATTCAGCAGCTTGACTCACTAACAGCTTTGGTGTAGAAAAAAAGGGTCAGAAACCAGTAAAAACCAGTGAAATAGCAATGTGTAGGTGCAGTGAAACTCTTGTAGCTGAAGCTGATGAGAAGAAGAGCTGCTAACTGGGTTACTGCTGAGGGAGAAAGCTGGTAAATAATAGATAAACAGTCTGCTGCCTGAGAGGAGAGGAGAATAGGTTTTCCATTAGAACCAATGGAAACTTCATTTGATGTATGAAAAGAAAAATGGCACAAATTTGTGCACGAGGAAGTCCTAAATCGCCTTTTTCCTCCTTGAAGTGTTGTTCTGAACACACACACGCGCACACACATTTTCCTGTTCTCACATGGTCATATGCACACTTCTCTTCTTCTTCTTTTTTTTAATGCAAAAAAATGTCCCAGCCGCTCACACTCACTCATGTGTCACACACCTCTCTCTTTGTCCGGCCCCCCAGTGTTTTCTGTCTGAGTAACTCGACCCCCCTTCAGTCACAGGTGCACCACGCTAAAGCACACACACACATGCTGAGTCCACTTGTCTTCACATAGGGGGCTCTAATCAAGCCACAGGAAGCCTGAGCTCCACAGGGAGCATGTGAGAGTGTGTGTGTTACAAGTAAGTTGAAGAATGTGTTTCGGTCCGTGAAACTCACTGCGAGTGTGTGGAGACTCCGCATGTTTTCAATTACACCCAAGTATTTTTGCAGATGTGTGAGTGTGTGTGCTCTCTCTTTGTCATCCGTCTTTCTATCACTTGTTTTCTGTCTGTCTGTGGCTCTTTTTTTTTTTTAAACATTACTTATGTTAAAGTTAAAAAAATATTTATGTGTCCATGCTTTATTTTAAATGGTTATTTCTCATTCTTTCACTTGCATTTTGTCTTTTATTGTATCTTTTCATAGAATGTATATAAAAGATGACAAACCATAATGACATCACATACTTGTTTGTGAAGCCCTGTCTTGAAGCCGCAGTGCAAACCTTTTAGTTCCTGAATTGTAGTTTTATGTATGTTATATTTGGGCAATAGTGTGGAGTGTTATCAGCTAAAGCATAGACACAGATACCTGCTAATTAGCGCTAAGTAACATACAAATAACACGCTAGTGACCAAAGCTGAAGCAGTTATCACCACAGCAAAGTTCCAGGATAGTGACTCCAATTAAGTGAGATGTGGAAAGTGGACAGCTAGTCGCTGCAGCTGTCTGTGTCAACACCTGTCAGTGTGGTGCCCATGCTGCTAACTTTAGGCATTAATAAAGTTTTAGCATGTTATTTATTAAATAATTCATTCCAGTACACCTATTACAAACAGCATAATTAGCTATAGAGAGATAAACTTTTTTGAAAGTTGAAAGTTGTAAATAGACATTTTAGGCTTGGCAGTCTGCAGGGACTGACTCTTTTTTGGAGCCAGCCTCAAGTGGCCACTAGAGGCACTGCATATTTTTTTTTCCATTTCCTCCTTTGGCTTCATTTTCCAACTCACTCGACCCCCTACTGCTTGATAGTATTTCTTAATCTCCCTCTTTATTTCACGTTCTTTGAATTTGTGCATTTTCTTTCCAACGCTCTCTCTTTCCTTTCTCCCGCTCGCTTCTTCTTCATCATATGGAGTCAATTAGGCGGCCAGAGTGTGTGTGCGTTTGTGTGTGTGTGCGTACATCTGGTTCACATTAGTGCAATTGCAGGTTGGTAGAATAAAGGGCTCGGCTCGGAGGTGTGGGTGGGATTTCCTTCCGCTTTCTCTCTCTCTCTCTCTCTCTCACGCACATACACACACACACACACGCATACTTTTTCCCTCCATGTGTTTTGAATCAGGAACATAATTAACCTTCAGAGGATTCCGAGGCCGCAGCTCAGATCTCCGCTATAAAAATACATCTAAAAAACAGAAACACCCCCCGTCTCACTAAAAAATAAAATGTTTGATCCGTCTGTGGTGCATTTGATTTGCTTTCCCACGTCTGCCTCCGGATGGCCTCAGAGTGTGGCGGCGCGAACGGTAAATTAAGAGGAGGGGGAGACGGGGGGGTGACATCTACAGGTGGAAGGGGGAGGGCTAGAGGACCGCTTTACTTTGCTGGGAATAAAGCTAATACTAATAATATGTAAAAAAAAAAAAAAAAAAAAAAAAATCCCCTTTGGGAAATGTTCAACATGGTCAGTGATTTCACTGATCATTCAGATTATTTGTATTGTTTTCCTTTTGTTTGGAGCCTTTGCAGCATATCTCCTCCGTTTCTGCTTCCTGCAGTGTTAAACTGTTTGTGTGAAGGTGAATAAAGACGAGATGAAAGTGAAACCAGCCTGTTAGAAATGAGAGAGGCAGAGGACAGTGAGGAGGAGGGGGAGGGGGAAACAAAGAGAGAAAAAAACTGGAAAGGCACAGGTGCAGCCGACTGTGTGTGTGTGTGTGTGTGCGAGAGAGAGAGTGAGTTTGTGTGTGTGTGTGTGTGTGTGTGTGTGCGAGAGAGAGAGTGAGTTTGTGTGTGTGTGTGTGTGTGTGTCTGTCAAGAGGTTTCGTGACTGCTCCTTTGAGTGTTCACATTCCAGCACATCTGCTTTGGATGAAGCGTGGTAAACTGTGTGTGTGTGTGTGTGTGTGTGTGTGTGTGTGTGTGTGTGTGTGTGTGTGTGTGTGTGTGAGAGAGAGAGAGAAAGAGAGGGATAGATGGATACTGAGAGGCAGAGAGAGAGAGGACAGAAAAGCCGGGAATTTTTTTCCCTTTTTTTAAACCTGTGCAGTAGAAACACGACGTTGACCCTTTGACAGCAACAGGCAAAGCTCTTTTATTATGGCTGAACAACATAAATAAGTCTGGTGTACTTTTACCATCACTTACACAAAATAGTTTCAATAATTTTGAAAAGAAGTCCTCTTCCATAGGTGTGAATGTGAGTCTGTCTCCCTGTGTTAGCCCTGGCGATCTGTCCAGGATGTATCCCGCCTTTCACCCTACTATACCTGGCTCCATCAACAACCACTGCACTAGACAGGTTGTACTAATATCATATTCATATAACAATATCTTTCTGCACATCTCGCCTTATACTACTATTTAAATGACTAACAACAGTTACAGTGTTGGATCAGGAAAAGCAAATATACGGTACATCCAGGGCACAAAATAGGTGGCAATTTTTTTATTTTTGTGGTGCGTCCAATGTCTTAGTGTGAACAATTCACACCGTTGCATGTTGACACCCACATAGGTGTTTTCACTCTTTTGGACTTGGACTCACAACAAAACTTATGCCAGGCGTATCCATGCAGTAATGTCTTTTTTAGGTTGGAGATTGTGGTCGTGGTTAAAAACCCCCACCAATGACTGGAGATAGGACATGTTATGGTTCAACACTTTAATGCATCCATCAACCTAAGTATCTGTGGCTCATATCCAAAGCTGTGAAGAACTCACATATAGATTGCAATGAAAATCTTTGCATTTAAGGTCCTCAGAGGATAAATTCTTAGGATTTGTGGCCTTACTGCCCCCGTGACAGATATCTCGACATCTGCTTGACAGATTGGTACAAATTTTTCTGCATGCTTTTATGATCCCCAGATGATGTCTTGTTGATTTTGGTGTTTTTCTGACTTTTTTGTATAGTGTCATTGGAAAGTCAAAGTGAAACATAAACTTAAGGTTACTTTATTTTCGCTTATATAAGAAAACTCTTTGGATTGAGAAACTGCTGCATCAAAACCAAACAACACCAAACACAACATCGAAAGATCAAAAATTAAGTTTAACTGACAGATGAATGCTTTAAACAGTTATGGTTGCACAAGTTAGCATATGCCCCATATAAAGGCAGTAGTAGCTCAAGTTACTTGATAAAAGCTCAGGCTTCCAATCCCCTGCTCAGTTTGAAAATTAGTGTTGGGTGTTTTTAGTGAGGTCCTTAAAATATAATGAATTATTGTCATGAAGTCAGTTTGCATTTGTTCTCCATTTTAGTTTAGTTTTAGATATAGTTTGTGTGCTAATCAGCAAATATTGGCATGCTAATATGCTTAAATGAGATAGTGAACATGGTAAACAGCATACATGCTAGTTTCTCTGTGAGGTAGAAGATGGAAGTTTATGCAATTAATGAATCTGATGATGAGAGCATGATGTGTGGTTACGTTCTGGTAACTTTCTTTAGAAGTACAACTCAACCTTGGTGCTGGCCTTGAAAGAGGGTGTGCTGTCTGAGTTTCCCACTAGTTATCAAAATGTGATTGTGAAGCAGGAGAAGCTCCTTCTCCTCTTCTTTTTCAGTCAGAGCAGAGGCTGACACAGGGAGGCTGAACAGATGCTCCCCACATTTGGAGACAATAACTGGGAGAAGAAGCATCAAACACTGAACAAAGACAAAAGAGCCTCCTGCTTCTTTCTTTCTTTACCATCCTTGCATTTTTCTCTCTTTTGTTTCCGTTTACTGTCTTTTTATCGGCTTCCAACTTTTTGCATTTCATTCTCTTCTATTTGTTGTTTCTTCACTCGATCTTTCTCACAAAATCCTCCAGGGCCCAACAGCATTTCCATCTCTGTCAACAAGTTCTAACTGAAGAAAGAAATGTTTCCTACATGATCATTATGTAACATTTTCACTTTATTTCTTCTTTTAAATGTATTTAGTCTCTTTATATGGATTTTTTATTTTATTATTTATTATTTATTATTTTCCTTATTATATTATTATCTTTTGCTTGTAGTAACATTTTTACATTAAATTAGAACTGAAATGATCCTGTAAATCAGCTAGTTGAATGAAACATGAATATATTAACATTTCACATTTCAATTTGCCATCTTTTGGCATTTTTTTCCTTAAATGTCGATTAGCCTTGGATTATTTATATACATGTCAAAATGGCTCCAGTTGGCTTTAACACATAGAACTTTACTTCAAAATTTATAAACTCAGTGACACCAGAATCAGTGGGCAGTAACTACATTTTTATTGTAGTGCTAATGTATGTTTGTAGTGCTAATGTGGCATGTAACTGGAATGAAATCTACACTTTCAGTCGTTTTCTCGTGTTCTCCACGCATGCTTCACATGTAGGCCTTACACCTGAAGTATGTTTGCAGAATGAGGATTAAACTGAATGCTGAAGCGAAGCAGGACTTGTCAACACAACGTGTGAACTTTGCTAATTTTGAGTTAAAATGTGGTTTAGGTTGTCTTTCTTCCTACCTTTGGTTCAGGTCAGCGAGTTACACAGCTGTTTTGCTCTGAGTGCATTCTCTCTCTGTGTGTGTGTGCGTGTGTGTGTGTGTGTGTGTGTGTGTGTGTGTGTGTGTGTGTGTGTGTGTGTGTGTGTGTGTGTGTTGTCAGCGCCATGAGGAATCGGTTTTCAGTGGAATGTGTCTTTATTCTCTCATGTTTTTGCCGGGGGCTTTGCAGAACAAAGCTTTGATGAATTCTGTGATGTTTCATGTTCTGTGAAGATTCTCCGAACCCGTCGGGCGTTACACAACCGCTTCTACTGAATTCTGTCAGGGGTTCTACTGATCAGCACTTTAAACATCTGGCTCTGCTGGTTTGTATTAGGAACTGGTTTATGCCAGTAGGTTGATTGCGTCTCTACTATCGCACAGGAAACTGTGATAAAGAAACACTTAAAAAACTGATTAGATTAAGTGTAGATTTAGTTACACCATATTCTTGTTTCTGTGGGGGGTTTTTTCATTGTGCACCACTGAATGTGTTGTGTCTCTCTGCATGGAGAACTGTTTGTCCTGATTTGTGTCAGCCCTGTCTACTAAATATGTTGTTGCCAGAGAACTAAAGTACATTTTCAATTAGGTTTTAAGAGAATCAGATTTTCTCCCAGATTTCATCTCATGAATATAATCAACCTTTATTCTCTTGCTTTTCTACAGAAATTCCTTTTCAGTCATCTCTCTAGTGCGGTGACAGTTGTTAACATGATTTCTCAAAAATGGAGGAGATGTTTCTAATGTGAAAAAATGTGAAAGGGTCTGTACAAAACAAAGTTAAAATAAACCTTAAAAGTAAAGAAGACAAGTGAGAAACAAACTGATCCCACACATTAATCAAACCTCATTTTCTCAGGTGAAAGTCTTGTGACCCATGCTTCTGCTAACCCTCGCCAGAGTACATATCTTGAATGTTTTGGTTGTTTTGGTTGTATGTTTGCCCAAAAAAAAAAAAAAAAAAACATGATTGAAAATGCTTAGTTTTAAAGGAACATAATTTTTAGGAGACAGGATTGTTTTTTTCAGGTAGTAGCAGATAGTGACCTGTTTTACTAAAATAGTTAACTTTTGTGCGGCTTTGGTGTTGGATTTGATAAGAAACTGATTACATTGGTTTCTGTGGTTAAAATGTTATTTTGAGTGGTTCCTGTTTTTTGTGTATCTCTCTTACATTTCCATGGTGATACACATCTCAGTTTTACAGACATTATTTGGTTCATGTCCATGTTTAATGTTTTTTTTTTTTTTTTATCACGTATGTTAGCAAAGGTTGCTAATTCCCTGGCACCTCTTGCCTTGCGTTTCCAACAACCTGACAAGGCCGCTGTTGAAACCAACAACAATGAGTCCAGTGAGTGTCTTGCCTTTGACGGTCATGGACTCCAACTCCATTGTCGTGGCATGCATTTGGTGCTGTGGACCTTGTTCTTTCCACCTCTCACCCACGCTGCTGCTTGCAGGAAATGCTGCTACCTCTTCCACTGTCATTGGAGTTACTCAGTGTAAAGGCAGCACATCATCAGTGCCATTACACTGAGTATTATTGTCACAAAGTATGTAGGTTGCTCCAGTTCTGTGTGAAACACTGATATTCAAGCAGTGATGCTCCAGTGGGATTTTTTTTAGCACTAACAGGACTGTCAGCAGGTTTCCTAAATAGCTCTTTTCTGTCATGCCACAGCAAACTTTGAACCATTTCCATTTTTTTCTATTGTGGTCCAGATCATTGATTTTGTAGTTTTTGTCTTTCTCTTACACAGAGCCCGGGGTGACTGGTTTCTACTTTATACCAAAGCACAACAGTTATTCCATACCTGCTTCTACTGGAGCAGAATAAGTATTTGACATAAAACAATGAATTGTGGGAATATCCCCCAGTTTACATAATAGTGGTTTAAAAAAAGCTCCAAATGAAGGTTATTGATGGGATGCAAACTGTTTTTGTTGTGGTTGGCATTATTTTCTGTGGTTTGTGGTCAGTAAAATTACAAAACAGTTGAGGCTTTCTCTCATTGGCTCAAGGTCTGCTGGTTAACTGTGGGAATACTGATGCTTCTGTGTGTGTGTCTGTGTGTGTGTGACTGCTGGAAGTGAGGTTGTTATTGTGTCCCTCTGCATTCTTCAGACTTCAGCGCACTCTGCACCTGTTGCTGTCTGTCTCTAACACACACACAGACATACAGTACAAATCACATTCTTTCGTCACCAGTCTAACAGCAGCATTCAATGGGAAAATATGCCTGCACCGCATGAGACATAAATCTGAATATTTTCAGCAGGAATGACACAAGCATGCGTGTTTGAGTGTGTGTTTCTGTTTGTGTATGTGTGTGTGTGTTCTTGCACAGGCTTTGGGTCAATAAATGTGGTTTTATGATTAGAGCACATACTCTGTTCTCAGAGGGGAAGAGGAGGAGGAAGAGGAAGTTTAAGGGGATTTTAGTTTAGCTCTAATGACATCCACAGATTCCGTGGGGGGGGGGGGGGGGGGGGGGGGTGTGTGTGTGTGTGTGTGTGTGTGTGTGTGTGGACTGGGGGATTTGGGTCCTTAAACTCGTGCAAGGTGCATTGTGGGAAGGTACAGACCTCTCCTAGCTGACTTAGCAGCTTCTATCTGTGTGCTTGAGCTTGTGTATTTGGAAGTTTGTTAGTGTGTGTGTGTGTGTGTGCGTGTGTGTGTGGTTATTCATGGGTGGGTGTTTCCTGACCCCAGCATTCGATTCCCACAGTTCCCAGTGCTCTTCTGACATCCTGACTGTCATGCCGTTCATCGCTGTGTTGCAGTCTTTCTGTAACTATTTTCTTTCATGAAGTTAAAAACGTCACATTCACATAGTTTTAGATCAACGGTGGCTCAGGGGGTTCTGTAACTGGAAGGTCGCCGGTTCGATCCCCGTGCTGTCTGTCCTGGTCGTTGTGTCCTTGGGCAAGACACTTTACCCTACCACCTACTGGTGTTGGCCAGAGGGGCCGATGGCGCGATATGGCAGCCTCGCTTCTGTCAGTCTGCCCCAGGGCAGCTGTGGCTACAACTGTGGCTTTCATCCACCAGTGTGTGAATGTGAGAGTGAATGAATAGTGGCATTGTAAAGCGCTTTGGGTGTCTTGAAAAGCGCTATATAAATGCAATCCATTATTATTATTATTATTATTATTATTATTACTTAACACTGTAGCCACTTTAGTTGACAAGTTCAGACTCATAAAGTCTCAGAGCAGCAAAGCTTGAGACAAACTTTTTTTTTAATTTCTCTCTAAATTTCTTTGGGATTAAATATCAATCACTTTCAGTAAAATCACTTTATTATTAATCAATTAAAAAATCAATTATTTTGAAACTATTCAGTCATTGCAGGATGCGGTGACTCGAAGTGTAGTTGCATTTCTAGAGAGGTGCACATCAGGTTATCAGCGTATTGTTAAAAAGGGTTTATGGTTATGTTGTAAGATATGACGTAGATTCCCCATCCACATGCAATAGTGGGGTTAGGTAAACTGGTCATTCTAAATTGCACACAGGTGTGAATGTGAGTGCGACTGGATGTCATGCTACTGGGCAACCTGTCCAATTCAATTAATAAAACTCAGCGGAAGTAAGTGGACTAAATTTAAGAGCTTGTATTTATACCTGGTGGGCAAAACAACTGCAGGTGTATTGATCAATCGAGAACCAATAAACCAAAAATAAAGAATAACTGTGCCCTCAAAATCCTGATGTGCTGCCATTAAGCATTATACTATGCAGAATGTATGCAACTATAACACCTCACGAAACATTTCTCATTGTCTTATACGCTCAGCTGAAATGATGTTTCTCTGATACAGGGTCTCCAAAGACCTGTGTAAAGGAGATATTCTGGGTAACCAGAAGTCCCACAGGCCCAGGGAGAAGCTTGCATAAACACACGCCTCAAAGACTCGAGCAGTCTGAGTGGTTGTTTCGACTTCTGTAAGGATACAGGTTCCTCAGGGAGATGAAAATGTACTCCAAACAATGAACTACAAACACTCCCATGAACCCCAGAGAAGTATGACTCTAGCCTTAGCTGCGATGTTGGATCAAATCAGAAGGAAAAGAAGTACACTTCAAACCACAAAGGTCAAAACACGTTGAGCGTAGCTGATGTTTTGAAACACAAAGTCCACATCGTGGATGAAATGAGACAAATACCCCCAGTTTGTGTTTTTGATTAACCTGCTGCAAGGCCATCTCGACCTCAACTCATCCCTGAGAACCAGAGACGCTCACTTGTATGTACAGAGGTTAATCAAAACAGGGAAACACGGGGAAGCCTCTTTCTCTCCTCAGAGTTGGGTAGGCGTTGCAAAAATTTGACCATTTGTTAGTTTCTTGGTTCTCCGCAAAGACTGTTCACCTGCAGGAGTGCAGAGGATCTAGGGTGGACTAGGTAGAAGAAATAAGAAGCTTTCCCAAACTAACAATCCTTCAGTGACGTGAGAGAAAAAAATCATGAGGTTTTTGTTTAAAAGAAACTGTTTTAATCTGTTTTCTGTTTTTAATAATTTCTCTCGGGGAGTGTGGGAAGTGAGATGATGTTTTTTTTATAATGCCCCCAAGTGTTTTTGTTTCATCTCTCTCTTTTTATTCCTTCTGTGTTTTATCATCACATTTGGTTTTTACCACATCTGTGCTCCATCCATATGCAAATACTCTAAAGTTAACAAAGCAACCCGTGTCTTTGGTTGGGGATCGAGGTAGATTAGGTGTAGCTGTGGAGTGAGGTTTTTCATTTTAATGGGAATCAACGAGAGAAAGACAGAATCGGAGAAGATTGTTTTCAACAGCTGTTCCAGTTTTTGCGTCATGCAGCGCGAGCTAGCGTAATGGCTGAGTGTTCGCACGCTATGCACACACACACACACACACACACACACACACACACACACACACACACACACACACACAAAGGCATGCTGTGGGGACCCCCAGCTGATAGTATGACCAAACTCAGACACTATGTTGCTGAGGAAGAGCGTCACCTGTTTGAGTGATGACAGGCCGCCGGTTGTACTTGCGGTCTCTCATGCTGCTGCATGTTTGCTGCATGACTGCTGCTACTGCTGCTCCTCTCCCTCTGAGAGGAGACGGACAGAAAAGCACTGATTTGGTTGTTTAAGAGGATAACTGACTGAAAATCTGTGTTGGACTCTGCAGATAGTTGGCATCATTGACACTGTAGTTTTAAGGTATTGATTGACAGATCTTAAAGTCAGAATATTAAAAAAAAAAAAGTAAATAATATAACCATAAAACTTCTGCAGTTGATTACTTACATTAAAATTATTATTTTTAAATTAGGGTAAATAACAATTATTTTGTTTTTGCTTTCTAAATATGTGCCAATTGGTATCCTTACTATACTACTATAAATCTAACCATTAGATAAAGAGAAGTCTGTGTTCAAATTCTTTAGTTTTGTTGCTTTGTTAAGTTTTTAATAAAGTTTTTAAAGTCTTGTTGAGCTTCACAAGTTAGAAAATGCCATTAACATTCCAAAAAAGGAATAAAATATTCTATGAATGTGGTTCTGAATGACATATGACTAAAACCCTGTGTAAAATAAATAAATGAATAAAAAATCAAAATCTAGAAAATTAGTTTAAATTAAAAGATTGGAGTTTTCTGGTTCATAGTATAATAAAAAAATACATTTTAAAAAATATGGCTTCAAAGCTATGAATGATAAAAATTAACCTGGTTTACTGGTTTAAAAATAAGATCATACCTCGATCATACTTCTTCTGTAATTGATTTGAAACATTGGAACGATTATCAGTTATCATCTTTTTTGTTTGTTTTATGCTACAAGTTGTCTTAAATTATAGGTTAAGCAATCCAACAGAGGTATTATCTAATTAAAACTTAATTCATTAATAAAATGAACACCTGAATGTGTCTTTCCTTAGTCTGAAAGAAAATGCTGATTCAAAATGATCAAGAACTTGAAAAAGAAAAAAGTTTTAAATTATGCTCTTTTTCTAGCATAATGATAACATGATGAATGGAAAACATATACTATTTTATATTTTGGATGCATACAATATGAAATCTATATATAATGTGTTACATGTTTTTTTAATGAATCCTGCACAAAGCAAACCTAAAACAGACCTGTATTGTTCAGAAACCAATATTCATGTAATTTACACAAAGTTTCCAGAACAGCTTCCATATTTTTTCCCCCAGTTTAACAATCACAGCCAAAGACCCACAGCAGCCCAGGAAGCTGTGTTCATTCAATCAGATATTCCAGGGTGATGTTTTAGTGAAGGAGGGAAGTGTCAGTCATCTGTTACAACCTCCTGGAAATGATGTCTGAGACTAACTCCTGCTGAGCCTCTGTGAGGAAAAATGAGAGAATGGAAGGTTTGATTTTTGCCTGACGTCGTGTGTTTCTGTGTTTGTTGCAGGTGTACGCTCCGTCTGCCAGCACAGCCGACTACAACAGGGACTCACCGGGTTATCCCTCCTCCAAACCTCCCAGTGCTGGCTTCCCAAGCTCTTTCTTTATGCCAGGTAATCACATTCACACACACATACACACGGTCTGTCCTTCGTCAAACCTCCCACCACCACATTCCCAAGCTCACTGTGGATACTGGATAGCTGACAAAATGAGCCGAAGGCTCCCTGAACTGGAAGTTGTTCTCACCAAAATCAGCCAAAAAACTGAGTCATACATTTAGTTATTTATTATCACAGCCACCCAGAGGAGGTCTTCATAGTTTGCAGCACACATCGGTGATGTCAACATCACTGATGCTGTTTGCTAACTTACTTGCAAGTGGCAAGGGTAGCTGTGCTCTTCATTTTAATTTTAGCTCATGTGTCTATCTACTCTTTGGTCACTCTGGTCTCAAACGCGGACGGAATATCAAACAACGACACTGTACATATTTCTATTAGGATTCCAGTTGCAGTGTGAGGACAAGTAATGTTATGATTTATAGAACCGATTAGTGCAATTAAAAAAAAAATACTCATTTTAAATTCTCTAAAAATACACTGGACAACTTAAAGATCAAAGACTCAACTCCATAAAAAATACAGGCTGGAAACTTTCATGGATTAGGTTGTAGCCACTGATATGACTTTGTGCAAACATTTCATTTGTGACCTTTTAAATTAAAACAGGAATTGTCCTGGCAAAGTCTGCGATTTTCACATGTCCGAGCAATTTAGTGTTGACACAGGTTGGATCAGCAGCTTCTGCAGGTGGTTGGTTGGTTGGTTTGGTTCACCTGGAACATTGGCTCCATTTAATCGCTTTGATTTTATGGAACACTAGCCCCACAAACAAGTGAGTCATGTAGATATACTACAGTATAATATAAGGTGCAGGTGCTTGTCATTGATTGGATAACTAAAACTACTGGCTCTGTTAGAGTAGTTTTTAATGATTCAAAATTTAAAAAAAAAAACTTTTACTTGGGCTTAACACAGCACCTCAGCTCATCCTGTGTGAAACCAGCTGTTTTAACACCCCACTTCTTTTAACACTAACTCTTTAAGCACACTTTCTTGTGAATGTCTCCGCGGTGTAAGCAAAAGTTCTGAACAGCAGGTGTGCTCACAGCCAGAGCTATGCCTAAGATGAATATATTATAGTTAGCCACTTTTATTACATCATTCAGAGCCAAGAATAGAAAAAAACTCTGAAAAAGATCATTTGGAGCAGTCTGAAGCCTGTGCTCTGGCTCCCAGGGATTACTTATACATACACTGACCTCGTTATCTGAAACTCTGGCCATGTATAATATGCGCATACACTTCTGTAGCAGAGAAAATAAATAAAAGAATAACAGGTCTACTTTAGTATCTCTTTGAAGAGACTGGATTAAAAATACAGGCCATTATCTCTGCGTTATGCCCTTCCTTTTAGAGTGTTTGGTCCTGTTTTGATTAAACAAATTTGTCTGCTTTTCAACTATAGATGGAAAATGCTTTGACAATTTTCAATTCTCATTTCCCCCCCGACTCTCCTCTTTTCTCTCTGCTGGGTGTCTGTCATGTATACAGTACATACACTCTCAACTAATTTCACACGGTGGACATGGTCCCAGAAATCAGGTTTGTCCTGCACACATCCGTGTTAACCGGGTTATTCTTAAATTCTTAATGTGAGGAAGGAGACCAGGTGTCCCATTTATGTGAATGTTTTCTGAAATCAGGTTACTGCACAAAGTGGGTCAGATTGCTGAACTGCATGTAGACACTGTTGAGTGTCTGGAAGGTTTGACAGCAGAGAGAAACCTCACTGTGTTTTCACCTTGTTTTCTTACACAGGAGATTACCTTGTCAGAAACCTGCACATCACATGTACCTCCCCTAAATTTCATTAATATATATCAATTTATTTGATCAATTGAAATTTTGTTTTACTGTAGTGGGAAAAATATCTAAATCATGCAATCACTGTTTCACTTTTACAGTCAAACACGTGAATAATGGCAGCAGCAGCTGATGACCTCAAAACAAGATAATAAATTGGTAAAATAGACACGTTAGTTCAGTAGCATGAAAAATGTAACTTTACTCTCTGTGAAATCAATGTCTCTGATTATAAGATCCTTTCAAATATCAGAAAGTGTGTGGTACTTCTCTCATTCCCATCTTTAGGTCTTCTTGACAAGCTGCAATTTAAAAATAAAAAGTTTTCCCATTAAAAAAAAAGAAGCTTCAAACCTAAATTGACTTACACTTGGCCTGTCTTCCCTTGAGGTTGATCCTCTTGTGCACCTCTGGGCCTCTGCGGCCCCAGTAACTGGAAGCCCTCGGTCGATTCAAACTTCCTCTGGTCCATAGTTGAACTGAAAATCCAGTTGCAATATTAAGTTTATTTACACGGTTACTTGCACCAAAGAGAATAAGGTTAAAGGCTGCGTGGGTGGGTGGTCAGATTGTCTATGGAGGTTGAGGCTAGAATGTCTTTCTGGTATTATTTCTGATGAGCAGAAGGAAGCCAGGAACCGGGAGTAGTTGGGAGGTCACTGGCAGATAGTTGAAGCCAGTTGAGGCTAGTGGTGTGGAAAGCTGAGGGGCAAATGGATCCTAAGGATGAATAATATCAGTTGAGGGGAAACTGAGACAGCACTCAGATGGAAAGATTATAGCAAAACATTTACTGAAATGCTCAAACTAGAGTGATATTAACTGAGTCTACGATCTGGCAGAAGATTAGTGTCTACAAATCTGGAGCTGTAGTAGCTGATTGGAGAATTAGAAGAACCAGCGCATAGGCACCTTTGAAGACACTCTTGTAATGGCATAGATAGAGAAAGTTAGTGGGAGAATGTTATTTTATGACTTTTTTTTTAGTGGTGCATTTGTAGGTCTTGCACAAAAGCCCTTAGTTACAAGGAAAAAAGCATGCAGCTTTCACAATAAAAGTATTTTTGTTTTTAAAACTGTTTAAAACTTCTGTCTTAAGGTTTTGTAAAAAGAACAAAACAAAATGCATTTTTCTAACTTCCTTATCTTCCTTTCTGTATCGCCTTTATCAGATGGTCACCATAGCGGCGATCCCTGGAGCAGCAGTAGCAGCAGTATGAGCCAGCAAGGTTACCACGGCAGCATGCTAGGTGGCGGGAATTCAGCCCACGGCGCTGCTCAGAGCTCCTCCTACTGCGGGATTCACCCTCACGACAGACTGGTGAGCAGAACTGTCCGTCACACGGTGTCCGAACATGGACACAACATGGAGAATGTGCTTCTTTACTGATTTTGTTTTCTGAAGCTGCATTGCACAGTGGGGCCATCCAGCTAACAGCTAAATCCAGTAAGCAACCCTGGAATGTAGATTTTTATTCTACTACCTACATTCTGCAGCAAAATTAAATTCAACTGGTAGATTCAAATGAAATAAGACAACCTTGAAAAAGATTCATTCAAGCTTGCATGTCTTTGGTGAACACGGAAATAAAGGAAATATTGAGTCATTAGTTGGCATCTGGATGGTCGCTCTTGGACATTTATACAGAAAACTACATGGAACAAAAACTTAAAGCCACTGTAACTGAAACTATAATGACCAAAATTACAATTATGGTTACAATCCCGTTAGTCATAGATTTATAATCAACAAAATCCATTAATGAAATAAATCTATCAGTAGTGATTAATATATTAAAGACCGCTGGCTCTCTGCAGAATGAATTCAACATGCTGGTTTTTTCCAGTTATTGTTAGTTGGCTATATTGTGCTTTACTGGAAGTGCACATTTGCAGATCTGGACACATGAGAAAGATTAATAAATTCTACACATATGTGAAGCCATAAAGCTGTCAAGTGTCATTAGATAGTAATTCTTTTATTTCAGTTCTAGTGCTGTAATTATCCAGAGCGCAGGCTTCATGTTTGTAACCACTTCCTTCTGTTTTTTATTTTATTCTAATGTAATCTTTCCTGTTTCGTAGCAGTTTTCATATTAAAGGTTCATTTTTTTCCATCCGTCTCTTCGCAGAGCTACCCGTCTCACTCGTCTGCAGATATCAACTCCAGCCTTCCTCCCATGTCCAGCTTCCACAGAGGGGGAGGTGGTGGGGGCGGGGCAAATCACTACAGCACCGCCTCTTGCACTGCCCCTACCAACGGAACAGACAGCATCATGGGTAAGATGCCTGTGTAAAGAAATTACAAGGTCACTGTTAGCGTTAAATAATACTTGAAGGCAATCACGTCTCCTGATCACTCAGTGAACATTTCAAAATCTTTAATTGTACGAGCTTTAATCTGTAAAGACATTATCCAATACTGCTGCTTGGTAATCAACACAGCAAACACCGTTAGCTGATGGGAATAAGCATCCTTTCCCATAGTGATTGTGATATTCCAAATCTCTTGATCTAATGAATGATTCTCCGTTCATTAGATGCATGCCTGTCTTCAACCTTGCTCGCAGTGTAGGAATTAAACGAATGCCATCCAATTTCATCCAAAGATATTCATGGTTGTCAGAGGACGAAACCTACTGACAGTGCCAATTAGTCCTCTGACTTTCCTCTAGTGCCACGAGGATCAATATTTTTGTTTGTTCCTGTTTAGCAGAATGTTTTAGCACATTGTAGATAAATTGTGTACACTAATGAAATTTGTGCATGCACTTTGTGTTTAGTGCTATCTAGGAGCTGTTAGGTTTTTTACACATACAGTATAACTAAGAGAGTGTTCACGTTAACAGCAACATCGTAAACCTAACAGGATGTAGTTCATATAAAAGTCCATAAATATTTGTTGCTTGTGGGTTTCAGAGCTGTAGACTTCAGATTTCAGATCTGACTTGGACTTGACTCTAAGACTTCCTGAGTTGACTAAAGACTTAAAAAAAAACCCAACATGACCTAAGAGACTTGAAGTGTGAAATCTGGACTGACCTAAAGAACGGGACTCTTAAATTGGGACTTTCTTAAAAACAAAAGTAAAAGCTCTGCTGTGTGTAGAAGTTAAATTGTTAATGTAACTGTTTTGGTTGCATTAAAATTATGAATCTTTTTCTACATTGTTGTTATTTTGGAGTGATGATTTGGCGGTAGAGCAGGGCGATATGGCCAAAAATATTTATCACGATATATATTTGAAAATTTGCGATAACGATATAACTGACGATATAATTGATGCGAGACAAAATACAACTCCACAACATTACTAGCGCAAAAAGACAACCTTCCGTTTATTTTCACTTAAACAAGAAGCTGGTTTTTATGTACATTAAAGCTTTATAAAAATGTAACAGTGCAAATGCAAATTCCTTGCTGAAAGTTTAACCAAAAGGCATTTCCAGTAGAAATGGGCTGACATATCCTGAGCATAACCATGTATAATATCCACTGAAGTTAAAAAGAGGTGCTTTGCAACATTAAACTGCAGTGTGCAGTATGCATTTTTCGGACCGTAAGGTGCACGGGATTATAAGGCACATTAAGCGAAACAAAGCAGTCAGATAAATCAAACTTTATTAAACTCATTCTTCTTGCTTCCTCCACTTCTGTACCATTGATTCATTAATGTTGAATTCTCTGGCAGCTGCTCTATTCCCATGTAGTTGCAGTATATTAATGACTAACCTCGTATTATGGATGGATTATCTCAGTTGTTCTCCTGACTGAAGTTTGGTCCGTTTACAGCATCCTGCCATGCGATTGCATTTGTCTCTAACCATGAGGAACCTTCACGTTAACTTTTATAAGTGGAAAAGTGTTAGTGTTCGTCCTCCAGCTTCACTGTTTATGTTATGCTAACATAGCTGTGTCGCTAGCGATCACGTAGCACATCATTATATACCAGCTAGCCCAACTTCAGTAACCCTACAAACGTCACTGCTGTTTAGTTTCCTGTCTTCATTTATGTTGGAAGTGATAGCAGAGCTGTACGTTTGAATTTTTTCAGAAATCTCTCAGTCAGAACATGCTATAGCATGCTTAGGTAACTAGCGAAACTATCCAGCTAACTTCTGCTAGCTTCCTGCTAACTTCTAACTCCGTTAAATGTAATAACTTGTTTTCATGGATGCCTGGAAGTTAAACTTTATAGTTACACCTGGTAAAGCAGCAATGCTGATCGTTTTATTAAAGATGAAAGAATTTAGACAGTTTTTAACTCTCAGTGATACTGCAGTGTTGTTTGACCTGAAGCATACGGAGTTTAGGACCCAGATTACTCCCAGATATAGGAGCATCTTAGTCCAACAAATACGACAATAACGACGGCCGCTTGCATGTTCTGCAAAAAAATGTGCTTTGTTGTGTATCTGACGGACAAACACCAAACCAGTTCCACATCACGGAAGTTGCACCATTTTTACAAACCAATTCTGGTTCATCTGTTTCACTCAACAATCGGCCATGTGCGTATGAAAACAAAGGCACTGCGCATGCGCGTTTTACTCCCATTCTATCGCGATATTTCATTTTCCTATCGTTGCCTAACATTATACCGGTATTACCGTGAACGGTATAATATGGCCCAGCCCTATTTGGCGGCACTAAATGCTTTCAAACATGTACTCTGTTTTTTGCAAATTCATCCTTTAAGCCCACAGCATTTTTTTTGTTTATTTGTTTATATAGAATTTAAATACTTTTATTCATATTGCTAAATAATTTAAACAATTACAAAACTGTAATTATTATTGTATCACAAAAATTTGCAGCATCGGTTACAGCAAGCCCTTCATCCTTTAGCCAGGAGACACCCCCACACATCGGTACTGATTAATTTGGGGCTTGTTTTGCGTAAAACATCACTAAATATTAATCAGTTTCTAAAGTGCTCCCAGGTCATTTTATGTGCATTAACAAACTGACTATTTCAGGTTTGGAATGCAGTTTTGTTTCTGTGTGTATGGATAAATAAATAAACTGCCATGTACAGTGGCGGTCAGCAGGAACCCAAAAATAAATCTGGGGGTCCCCCTCGTGCTTAGGGAGGAGTCACATGTACCCATTTCAGGTTTCAATCCTCTCATTTACTTCAGATGGTTTGATGTGATGTGTTGCTGAGCTGAATTGTGGATCCATTGCTTTTCTTTTCTTTGCTCAAGCTGCTTGTGCTAAAAAGTTAAGGCAAGTTCAAATATCAAAGCAGGCGCCAGCAAATCGAATCACATTTATTTAAATCCTCCAGTGCTGTAACTAGCCAATCAAATCATGTTATGATAATATCCTGAGAGAGGGAGGTAATTGTGCATTCGGCTATCAAAATACAGGAGGAGTTGGTCATTACAGGGAGTCATCAGCCTGTTGTATAAGAAAAAAGTCTAGCACAGGCAGCTTACTTGGCTTATGCTAATTGCTAATCTAAACTCAGTTAGGCTGCCTTGTGAGTGATTGTTTATTGCTGCTGTGATGTTTGCACCAGCAAAGATGCTCCCCACATGCCTATCATCAATCACTAAAGCAGCGTGAATCTTCTCCAAAGGTCCATCCACAACTACGCAATTTCATTTTAAACATATGACTGTCTCACTCACAAGTAAACCAAAAATAATAGAGCACCGCTGCAGCCTTGCATTGGATAAGTGGAGGAAGATGGATGGTCTTTGTTTCACTGTTTTTCTCCCTCTGTAGTTTTTTCTACTCTTTTAGGCCCGATGCTTCCTCTTTGCACAGGTGCACACATGCCTACTGTATGGGAAAAGTCCAGATAATGTGTAACAAGTGTGTTAGCAGAGACAGAAATTATTTCTGAATAGATTCTGCTTAGACAGAGATTTGAAAACACTTTTAAAATAAGTGTTTTAACGTGGATGCTACCTAAATGTGTTTCCAATGAACTTTGTCACATAACGAATACGATATACAAGATTCTCCATATAAGACCAAACAGTTTTGTGATATTTTAAAATTTTGTTTTTTATGCACTACATGGAAAAACACCTAGAGTTACTACTTAAGAAATGAGGTTAACAGTTCTTCCCTATTAGCAGGGTTTTGTTTATAGCCACATAATCAGTTACAACTCTCCGTGCTGTGATTAGACACAGATGATTTAAACTTTTTTGTTAGAGTCAGAAACAGAATATAGTCAAACTGAGAAGCACACTTGGACTTCATTTTGGCTTGACCTTGACATCACCGTAACACACCACTGCATGCACACACATACACACAGCATACCATATGGACCCCTTACTTTGAGTCCCGTAGAACAAATAGAACAGCAATAAGAAACAGATTGAAAGTTTGTTTTCATGGAAAGACATCTCCAACATTCCTCATCTCACACAGACACAGTTCGAGCAGATAAGTGTAAACACAAGATGAACCTAATAAAAAGCATGCTGCTGTTATTTAAATGTAAACATATAATAAACGTGAACTCACAAACTCTTAAACACGGATGCTGGGTGTTTATAGGTGATTTTCTGCCTCAGACTGCTTTTGTACAACTAAACATGCACATTGACTTTATGTAGAACATGAGCTGTGGACATGAAAGATTCATGTCGATTGTAATTAATATAAATAACAAGCAATGTTCCTAAGAGGAATGTCCTTAGTGACAGAATTTACCTCACCTGTATCTATCTGTAGGATCAGTGTATTATATTTCCATCAAATCAAACCTCACACCTGAACTCTGGCTTAAAAGCTGAGATTTTCAGTCATTACGATTTTCTTACTGTTTATTGACCTAAGGTGTGAGAGTTTGCTAGTTTATACAATGCATTAAAACTTGCTGCATTGCAAGTGTAATAAAGTTATAGCTATTCATTCTCTTCCATGTATCCAATTTTGCTGGTAAACATAACAAATGTAAAAGATAAAGGGAGCAGTTAAGTCAGAGAAAGAAAAGAAAAAACAGAATTTGTTGGTGTAGCTGTAAATACTCACCCTAAGCTGTTAGCTTTCTTCAGGCTATGCTAGCTATCCATTTAACAGTCCTTGCACTGCTGCTAGCATAGTATTGTAAACAGCGTAGCATAGTAGGCACATAAAATCATGCAACTGAATAGAGTAGATCAGCCCCATACAGCCGCCCTCTGTTGAGTCCATGTGGTACCTATCATATTGGCAGATACCTTAAGTATTATGCACTGTAAACAATTAGCATGAACAATTTAGCTGATTTACAGCAAAGAACTGGAGATACAAAAACAAAAGTAAAAAAAAGCTAAATTGTGATTTACTATTAGATTGGTTTATAAAATAAATTAGTATTTTTTTCTCTGTTTTTGAAGAGGTGACACACAAAAAACAAAAGTAAAAACTAAATAGTGATTTACTAATAATTTCGTTTATAAAATTAATTCGTTTTTTGTTCTCTTTCTTTGAAGAGGTGACGGACAAAAAAAACCCCAAAACCTAAAAAAAAAAAAAAAAGTTTTATCCTCTCTATGCTCTCCTGCTTTGTGGCTATAAGCTCTCGTTTATGAAAAAGATTTCCTACTGCATATGTTTTGAATTATGCATCGTGTGTGTGTGTGTGTGTGTGTGTGTGTGTGTGTGTGTGTGTGTGTGTGTGTGTGTGTGTGTGTGTGTGTGTGTGTGTGTGTGTGTGTGTGTGTGTTAAACAGTAATCCCTTGGATGGTTTACTAGGCCAGTGGTGTGGCATGAGTGAGACATGAGGCTTTAACCCCAAAACATATGCTGCTTCCCCGTCTCTCGTTCTGTCTACCTGTCTCTCTCTCTTTTCTTTCTAGCAGCTTAAAGAAGTCCACTGCTGCCAATCTCTGTAATGGATTCATTTGCCGTGAAAGGATGTGTTTTTGCTGCGCGCAAGCCTGTTTGTGTGTCTTTGTGTGTGTGTCTAACTTGTGTGTGCGAGCGTAAAGTTTCCATCTGGGATCTGCTATCAGGAGAGATGTGCTGTGAGCATGTCAGTCTTATGCCTCAGTATATGTGTGTGTGTGTGTGTGTGTGTGTGTGTGTGTGTGTGCCTGCGTGTGTTTGTGTGGGCGCTCATCTGGTCTTGTGAGGTCACTTCCTTCCTCTCTGGCCTCAGTGCTCTTCAAGTGTGTGAAACAGATTTAGTTGCATTTAAAGTCCAGCATTTCCCCACAAACTCATGGCGTCACACTTTTAAAATGCGAATGCATGGTAGTATTGAATGTTTGCTACTATTAAAGTCCGCTTTTGATTCTCTTCATTTAAAAAAGGATCCATTCATTCCTTCATTTATTGCAGCAAATGCATTTCAGCAGTGGCTCAGCAGTTGCCTTGAACTGCCTGGACGGTGCTAACCTTTGATGTAAGAGCGCTAAGGAGGAAGTCAATGTATTAACGACCCAAAAACACGGAAAGGATTCCTTGAAAATAGATGGAATATTATTAATGAAAGTGTGGGACTTGCATTTCTTGGAGGTTTACAAAATGTGATTTTTGAGGTGTAATTTCCAGTTCTAATGAACATGTTTTTAAGGTTTACCTGTGGAACGGATGGGCTGAATAATTAAATATGTAGTTAACAACATCCTCATTTACAAGAATACATCCCTCTTTTCCCGTGTGTGTGTGTGTGTGTGTGTGTGTGTGTGTGTGTGTGTGTGTCACAGCTAACCGAGCACAGAGCGCAGCAGCCAGCAGCTCTCAGACAGGAGATGCCTTAGGGAAAGCACTCGCATCGGTAAGTACAGCACACACGCGCACACACACACACTTTCTTGCACACACATTTTATAATGCTTTTCCTCCCAGTTCTGTTCAAGTGTTTTCAAGCCAGTCTAGATGTGTAATACTACTTTAACTCTATCCTGTATTCTTGCAACTGTCATTGTTGTACTGGATTTTTTAAAATTTTTACAGATCTATTCTCCTGATCACACGAACAACAGCTTCTCTTCCAATCCCTCCACCCCAGTCGGATCCCCACCCTCCCTCACAGGTAAATACACATGATGCTTAAGGTCCAATCACTGCACAGCAGCTACTATATAACCACAAATCTGCACAGACTGACACTCACAGAAGAAAAAAGCAGAGCTGACTAAAGACTTGGACTCGAGTAAGACCTGAATAAATGGACGTGAGACTTGACTCATACGTGTTTAAAATGACTGGACTTTTTCAAGACTTGAGACTTTTGACTTGAACTCGTCCCACGTGACTTTTGACTTGCCTCTTTGGTAACTTGATTTGAGCTTGGCTAACTCAACCCTCTAGACCCTTTCAGTTTGCCTGAAAGAAGCATGTGATCTTGTAAGAAAGATTTCTTATTAAATTGCAGTAAAATCCTCTAATCGCACACATTCTCATCTGTGAAGCCTTAATTTGTTTTTTTTAATGT
Organism: Rhamphochromis sp. 'chilingali'; assembly: GCF_963969265.1. Taxonomy (NCBI): domain Eukaryota; kingdom Metazoa; phylum Chordata; class Actinopteri; order Cichliformes; family Cichlidae; genus Rhamphochromis; species Rhamphochromis sp. 'chilingali'. The sequence goes on along the minus strand of NC_137930.1, from coordinate 36,895,695 downwards.
CATAAACTAGAACAACAAAACAGCTTTGTTGAATTTTGCTACTCTTGGCACTTCAATTTGATTAACCGCTGCAGGAGTCATGGTCGTGCTGCTCCACCGCTAACCGAATTTAACAGTAATATTGGTCACACAAACTCTGGAAACCAAATCACAGTTCCTAAACACAAATAAACATCATAACACTAACAAATATACAACTTAAACTCTCACATATCTTTAAGTCTTTCTGTTTTCCAAATAAAAAAATATGGTATTATAGTGTAAAAAATACACTCCAATGCATTAACAGGATTCAGTTGTATTTTTCAAAACTTACTTTTTGTTCTTTTGCATGATTGAGGACTCATGTAAGACTTTTTTTCATTTATTCTGTCATCACATTTTACACAGAGCGTAAAAAATACACATAAAGTTCAGTCTTTGTACCAAGTAGTAACTAAATTTGATCAGGCAGCATCAATGTTTGCAGTATCCCTGGCTTTCATTCTCTTCATTAAAGCTCCTCTAATAGCCAAAAACGAAAGAAAACGACAGCAAACTCAAGCTTCAAAACATATTTGTAGGCCATTGTTTTGAAAACAAGAAGTGAATTACACATTTTTGTACTTATGTAAGCATTATTCAATAATCTAAAACTAACAATAGAAACACTTTCTTTTTAGCTTTTTCTGCAGTGAAATTTCAAAGAAAAAACATATTTTCTCTGTACACAGTTTGAAAGCAACTTTGATTTTTCTATCATTATTAACATTATTTGCATTCTTTTAAAATAAACCAGCTCATTAAATTTGATATAGTGAGACTTTGGAAATAGTGGTATAAATAGTGACACTTTTTTGTGATAAAACTATTGAATTTATTGTTTTTTTTTTAAAGTGGAACCCCACACTTCCACATAGTGACAAATGTAAGGAAGTTTTCACAACACCTACAAATACTGCTCGTTAAACTCTTTAAATAATACTAATTTTAAAGATTTCAAACTATTTTTTCATTTGCATTTCCATTTTTTTCCCAGTATAAGATGAATATGTATCAACTACAGACATAACACATTTTAATAAATTATCAACATTACATGTATTAATATGATTTTGTGACTCTGTGAGTTTAACCGTTATTTAATGAACCCCTTGACTTTACCTAGTGTAAAAAAATACAGATTCTCTAAAAAGGTTTGCACTGGCTGAAGGTTACCTCTGACTTGAAGTTTGAAAGCACTTCAGAATTAAGTTAACAGCACTGGGTTGTTTCGACTGGTCTGAAACCTTAAATCTTTAATACAGCTCTGGGGATGAGGAGAGTATTAAGTTATCCAAAATATATTTAAAACACTAACTGAAACTATATATTTAATTGAATAAACTAGGGATTTCTTTCCTTATCAAAAGTGCAATTTCTTGTCATAAGACAAAGCCAAAATAAGGCATTAATAATTGCTGTCTCCTCTTTGCACCCCTCCTCGCTCTCCTATTTCCACCAATTACTCCTTCTCTCTGTGGATGCTGTAAACTCTAGCTGCTCCTTAAAGTGAAAAATGACTTTTCCTAATAATAGTTGTGTCGAATTTGTCTCTAATTGTCGCTGCTACACACACCGTTTGATAGTTCGCCGCCGCGCCTTGTGACTGATAGCTTTAATTACGAGCACCACTTCGACAAATCGTTCACAAACCTACCGGCTCTGCAAACACAGTCCCCCTCCCCTCTTCCTCCTCCTCCTCCTCCTCCTCCTCCTTCTCTTCGTCATTGTAGCTGTCTAGGATATTGCCTGCTAAACCATAATTGGTGTTTATCATTGTGTCAGAGTTACTCCACTTTTTACAAATTAGAAATGAAGCCTATTAGAGCAAACTACATGCAAATTGATATCCAAGGCTAATTTTGCAAGGGTGTTTTACAGCATTGGACTCGGAATAATTTACCCTGCCGTTTAATACATATATTTGTATTTGCACATGAATGTACCCAGGTGATTATTCATTAATTAGCATATGGAAATGAGCATGTAATATGAATAAAGGAGAGGGGAGAGAAACGACTGCGAGACAAAGTGGGAAGACAATGAAAAAGAGAAACGTGCTAATGAGATGAGATCAGAGTTACAAGGAAGAGATCGGCGGTGAGGGCAGAGAGGGGAATGGAAGGGGTTCAAGGAGAGAGAAGGGGGAATAAAAGAAGAGAGCCGAAACAAACACAGGAGGAGGAGGAGAGGTATAAAAAGGGAGGAGGAAAGAAGGGATCTTTAACCGCCTGGGCAGGTTCCAACATGGGCAGGTTCAACCATTATAGATCAGCATAGATGGTAAAATTATGAATTTGAATGAACATTAAAATAATTACTTTTAGCAGTTGTTACGTTGTGTTCATTGCTAGCCATCATTTTGTAATCCAGTTTCTTGTTGAAGCAAACAGGGTCTTGGGAGCAGAATTTTCTTAAATCGAGAAATCTACTGTAGCTTAATGTCTATTTTTAGATTGACTTTTATTTGAATGTATTTGGCCACAGTATAAAGTACTTTCCAGAAGTCAAATGGTATGCATACATCTCTTCCCTAACCTTTCTGAGTAAAATTCTGTACTCTCAGAAATAGCTTTATATTTCTGCCACCAAAGCACTTCCTAGGTCTGATTATTGGACCAAGGTATTTATATTCCCCTTTCTGAGAGACAAGAAGATACTAGACTCTTTCTTTCAAATTAATTTGGACAAGTTTTATTCTGCTTGTGTCTTTGGGAGCCGAAGTTAGCAATGTAAGAACTTTTAAGCATTAACCTTCCTGAGGTTTTTCTTAAGCCAATATGACCATAGGTGCAGATGTGAGATAGCTAAAGCATTGGGTGGTCAGTAAGACAAGAAATGGGACATTCAAGTGTCACCTTATTTCAAAGTGTGTAGTGATATTAATAAAAATATGAATTTGCTGGGCATACCTGTATTCAGTGTTGCTATCAGGTTTTATACCACTGTTTTACAGTACAAAACACAAATAAGTAGCCCCAGCGTGGGTGCAACAGCAGCACCTTCCAAAAAGCCTCTTAAGGTACAATAACAAGCTGTTTTTAGCTTCTCCATGTTTGTTCTGGCGGAGTATTACCGTTCCCAATACAACCCTGAAAGGGGATTTGTGACTTTGTCTGGAATTGAACCAGCAACCTTTTGGTTGCTTGCTAACTGTATTGACCACTAAATTGTTTCAAGAATAATTATAGCCCATATGACAAGATTATTCATTGCTTGGTTAGACTTGGGTACCACCAAAACCTGGTCAGATTTAGGAAAACATCCAAATCTGACCAAAAAAAGCTTTTATAAGCTTTAACAGACTTCCCAAATTTAGAAACTTCTGCTCTCAAGACCCTGTTTCCTTTACAGGAAGCTGGATTACATACATATTGTTAAAATTTGCGATATAACGGTTGTATTGATGCATAGCAGCTACAGCATGTAAAAATGCTCTCATGGACGTGTTCAGTGTCAGGCTAAAAAGGGTTAAAGCACCTAACCAAGCTGACCTCTGAAAGTTGTGACTAAATGCAACTAAATGATGGTGAAGGTGGTTCTCATGGTCATTTTACACATTTCTGTGAGACCAGTTTCTTCTAGCACATTCCAAACTGGCTAACATGCTCACCGGCCACAGCCCATTTTTGTCTCTTCTGTCATCTGTTGAAAGAACTACACATACTGGCCTGTCGTCTCTCAGAAACTCATATTAATGTAAATTTGCACAAGTCGCTGTGTCTCTTCTGCCTACCAGCTAATGAGACCTTTCGATTCAGATGTGGCCCAGAGTGAAAACCAGCACAAAAGCAGAGACGAGCAGGAACACAAAGCTTGTTTATTCTGCAGAGGGCCCATGCTAATCAACCACTTGTACCTTTTCAAAGACAAAAGCCTGATATTAGCATTTTTGCTATGAGATATGAGTTGGTTTGTTTTTGTCTCCTCTTCCTCGTCTCTGTGCCTATTATGTCTGATCACCACGAGTGGATACGATTAAAGGGTCTCCTCGTGTGTAAAGACGTTTTGTCTGGCATTTTGTGCTGCACGTCGAGTGGCTTCTGTCTTTGACATATAAAAGCAGAGGTTTTGGCTCTATTCCACACGGACATCCAGCCATTTTCTGCAGGGTCACGGAGGGTCGGTGTGTATCCAGTGTGCACTGGGCCTATCAAAGAACACATACAAATGAAGACATGTCAGCTTGCACTGTAAAAAAGCAGAAAAAAAGTTGAATTCCCATCCCGATCACCTACTCATATCCGCCTCTGGTCTGAATTCTCTCAAGTTGCCCTTGCTTTTAATCTGCCTCAGACCTCTCCATCTCAACATGATGTGTCCTTGTCTCCTCTCTCCTAGCTGCCAGTTCAGCCGTCTGGTCGAGGAATGGCGGGCAGGGAGCATCATCGCCAAACTACGAGGCTCCACTGCACTCTCTGGTGAGCACATACATACACTAAAACACCTGTGATCATCGGTCAGTTCACCCCAAACCGTATTTTTCCACTTTCTCTAATTACCCATCACAGGTGGTAGAAAGCAGTTTTGTTTCTCAAGGTTTTGAGATGTCCTGCACAAAAAAAACCAGTTTAAAGGAACATTTAGCAGGTTTCTTATCTCTTTTTGTCCTTTCACTCTGCAGCAAAGTCGCATCGAGGACCGCCTGGAGCGTTTGGACGATGCCATTCACGTACTGCGGAGCCACGCGGTGGGACCGTCAACGGGTATGGCCAGCGGTCACGGAGACATGCACGGCCTCATCGGGGCCGCACACACGCACAACGGCGCCATGGGTGCTCTGGGCAGCGGATATGGAACGGGGCTGCTATCGGCTAACAGACACTCCCTCATGGTAGGACCTGAGTTAGTCTGTCTATGCTGTGGTGATGTCATGGTTAGTAGAACCAGGCACATTGTGAAGTCAAGTCTTGTAGGAGTTAAAAAGAAAGCATTGCTTAAATGTTCTGGAGCTTCACCAAAGACTTTAGCCTACAAGTAAAAGAGAATATCTTACAAACGGACAGAAATTCTGTTACTTCAACACAGATAATCAGAGGCATGTGATTCTTTAAAAAACAGGCTTACAAGATATTTAATGAAACTTGATTCATGCTCCCAGGACTCTAAAAATAAAACTTAAAAACAGCCTTTCCTTTTGTGCTGTTAATTAGACCAGATTTGTATATTTAAAAGTCACTTAGAAAATGTGAAACTTCACACAACTGAAAAAATGTGAGGAAGAGATGAGAGCAAACGTGAATGGAGAGGAGGTTTAAACTGAAAACATGAAGTGAGACAGCAGTAATGTTTTCCATATTTAAGACTTTGGGGCCCTTTTTTCAACTTGAAACAATAAACATAAAGAACAAAACAGCTGTGTGACATAAGGAGATGTAGGAGGGCGAGAGAAAGCCCATTATAAAATACAGTACACAGTATAAACAATTCCAGATGCTTGAACATCTTCAGCCAAACCTGCGTTGTTTACGTCTTAAAGCTCGGGCAGTATCTGAAATGAGCTATTTTCTGTCTGTTAGTTCAAAGTTCTTGTCACTTGTAGTCACATTAAAGGTGCTTTTTGTAATCACCCTCTGCAGAATTTAACAAAAACCTTCACCACCAGGGCGCAATGTTTTAACACGATTTTGTGCGTGGACTGCCTGTTAGCTTTTACTACCACCATATCTTCAACAGGCTTTGTCGGCTTCATCTATATTTGTATTTACAATAAATATGCGCTCTCAGTGACATGTGTAAATAAGGGCTTCAGTCACTCACTGCGCCATCCTGCGGTACAAATTGGTATTACAAAAAATTATAGCATGGCCCTTTTTCAACTTATGTTGAGTCCACTTCGACACCATATGGAATATCTTAAATTACAAGAATACCTTTAAAGTCAAATTATGTGCATTTCCAGCTCCACATTGTTATATTTAGACTTTGCATAATTCAAAAAAACCCAAAAAACCTTACTTACCTTGTGATGGCCGTTTATGTTGTTTTAAGTGTTTATGACACAAACTGTTTTAGCTCCTGTCCCTGTAAGGCCCCCTTCTTATAAGCTCCCTTTATTCCTATTGGCTGCCCCTCGGCTGGCTTCCGCAAACAGATTTCCGTGTTTTTGAGGACCACCTCGTCCTCTTCTCCTTAAGGAGATTCCACAAAACAAATTCTAAACGTAATAGAAAACATAATTTCTCTTTTTTGAAACTGCCACAGTTGTATTTATGTATTATGTGAGAAACAAGATATTTGAAGACATCATGTTTTAGTTTTCAAAGTTTGCAAATACTCCTCATTTGCAGGCCTGTTTTTTTGGCAGCGTTTTTGATCCAACAATGTTTTGTTGTGGCTGTAATGAGCACAGCAGGCTGTAGGGGATGCCAGCAGCACTTTGCTGTGTTCCCACTACAGTAGTTCAGGAGCTTTGTCCCTCTGTCTCTGTTCTTTGTTAAAGTATTTACTTTGAAGTGTTGTTTTCTAAATGGAGAGCACCTGTGGTTGAAGGGCGTGTTGTGTGCGTTGGTGTGTGTGCTGGCTGGCTCCCCTAGAGATCATCTTCTTCTCACGCATGTCTGTCCAGCTGTCTCTGTATACTGCAGCTCAGAGTTTCATAGGTGTCGTCCAGTTTTGTCGGTCTTCCTGCGTACAGTCGTATTTTTATTTGTCCTTCCTGCTTCTTTAGTCTCACCATGCGTTTTATTAGGAACACGTGGGCAGCCTATTTTAACCCAACACAACAACCTCTGTTTTTATGAAGCTTAAACAGAAAGTTTTGATTCTACTTGGTGACATTACAGCAGTTGTTGGTGTACAAAGTGTTTCAAACATTTCATCCATCACATGAGGAGGGCTAGCCCCAGTGAAGCGCTGTTGAACTAGATTACACACGCAAATGCTTCTAATAAACCTCTAAGTGTTTAATAATGAGTCAAATTAGGATGTGTCATTTTTAAGCTGTGCAGAGAAGTCTTAGCTGCTGATCTACTGGGGACATTTCCCTCTTTTAGCTTGTGCTTTGAAGGCATGTTGGTTGGGACCAAAGCTGGGCACAAGAAAGTCACTATTTCACTGCTATTAGCATCGTGAAGAGAAAAGGGCGAGGCATCCTTCGTGTGTCCATCCATCCACAAATCATTAGAAACGCTACTCCTTCCTACAGTATTAGTCAGATTTTAATGAAACGTGCATACAATGATTGCCTAAAGGGACCTCACACAAACTTTGCTCAACGTAATGGTCACATTTGTCATTAGTCAGTAAATTTTTAATACCCATTATTTTGTGTGATGCTGACAATGGCAAAAATAATGTGTCACTTTCTACCTGTACAGTAATAAATTACTGTACCCTGTGAATTGTGGGTTATTAGCTTGATGTTCAGGTTTAGAAACTAGTTTTGGGGATAGTATTTGTGGAGAAACTGACAGGTAGGTTTTAGTGTTATGCAGCTACTTTCATCAAATAGTTTTTACCAAAATAAAACCAAATAGGTCAGTTTGGTATTCTGATTTCAAAAGACATTTAAATTGTACGCTAAAGGAAGTCAATAAGAGGATGATATAATAATGGTAAATCCTGCAAATTAATAGGAAGCTTAATGATGTCTCTGTTCATATATTTAAGAAAAAAAAACTACTCACAGACTTTGGCTGATATTCAGATTTTAAGTTCTAAAAACATTTTAAAAGTTTCTGTTAGACTTGAGAGACATGAAAAAATGCGTTTGACGTGACGTAATTTTAAGTTTGCTGTTAAATTTGCTGGCTTAAAATGAAGGGAAATACTTGCAAACTACTTTTCCGCTTCATCTGGAGATCATTCTAAGCACTTCTTTGCTCTTTGGACGTCCCCAGATACAAACTTGGCATTATGCTTCATGAAGTGATTTGGAATTTCAGCCCCGGAAAACATTTTGCGTTCACTTCTTGTTAAGGTTAATATTTTTCTAAACTACTTTTGGGATTAATAGCAAAACTAATCCAAATACATTTTGGATTTGTTTTTATATGTAAGCAGCCGGTGGAAAAAGAGAATGAAAATGAAGTGACGGATGAGTGCTGAAAAACAGTGTTTACTTTCGGGCTCTTTAAAGCACACACGCACACAGAAGCTCATAAATGACTCCCTGTGTTGTCATTAGGACCCATGTGTGTGTGTTTATTCAGGCTTTGGATTATTGGCTGATAGAAAAATAGACTCATTAATGTAAGACTGAAAACACAGCAGCTCTGTAACTGCACACATCACACCCCCTCTGACTGGGTCACATCACTTCACGGGGTCTCCCAAACTGTTTCTTTTCATTTTAAACCAGTCCTTATTGGACATTTCTGCAGAAGCGAAGGAAAATAAATTGAGACCTTTTTATAAGATGTTAACTGGCTTAAAGTTCTCTTGCAGCTACCTGTGTGATGAATGCGATCTTCAACATTGATATAAGTGTGAAAATTTTTGAAAAATATTGTGTTGAAAGTCTTCACTTGTGTGAACAGATGTAAACTTTCAGCTCATTTTTTATTCCCATGGTGTCAATTTCTTGCATTTTGTCAAAGCTGCTGGTGTCTTACAGAGATGCACAGTGTGTTTTGGCATCTGTACTATAACAGGTCTCTCACTCCAAAACTGTCACATATGGACGCTTGTAACCTGTTGGCATCACATTTCAATGTACTAGATAATTTTTTAATGGTGCTAATGTTTCCAGAGGCAAATATAAATCCAAGCCTCAAGTTTACCAAGTTGTTTTTAGTGACCAAAGCTAACAGGTGAGTGAAAGCAGAAGTAAAAAGTGAGCGAAATGTAGCACAAAAAATGAAGTCAACAAATACTGCAGTTCCTCCAGCTGTCACTTTAGGCTGCCTTCAAAAGTGAGCCAATCTCCACAGACTCAAGCATTAAAATGCCCAAATTTACAGTGTGGTACAAAAATCAGTCTTACCCTCTTAGGGTAGTTTCTCAGTTCTAGTCTTTTACTTTAGCACTAATTAACTGTGTCTCTTCTTTGCAGCCATATTGTTTATGAATGCAGCTTGCTAATCAAACTTGCTAGTGTTGCTAGCTTTTAACTTAGTACTCCAACTTTCATCCATCTAAGATAGCTTCTGACTTCACAGCACAATGTTGAAGCTTCAAACTCTTTTTTTTTTTTTTTTTTTTTTTTTTTTCTTTCAGAATTGTTGTCTGAAGACCAACAAGGATACCCAATGGATTTAGTTTGCCAAATGGATCATCGTGGCATTGCCGTATTGGTCCATTTGGTCGATCTTTGTTTTTATTATTTATTATATTTTATTTTCAGATGTTACAGATGGGACAGACATGAGTGAGGGATAGGAAAGGGAGAAAGAAAGAGGAAAGAAAGGAAAAACAGAAGGGGAGAGGGACAGTGAGAAAGGGGGGGAGAAAAAAAATAAAAATCTCCTGGATCACCTGTTGAGAGAAGAATAGAAAACAAGCAAAAAAAAGACAAAAAAAAACCAAAGCAACATACTAAACACAACACCATCGCATTAATCTAGCTAAGTGTAAACAGCAGTAAATACTAAATATTCAATGTTGTTGTGCAGCACGCAGGACAGATGTGCTTCGAAGTAGCAGCCAAGAAAGGTGTAATTTGGGTCTACGAGCAGTGAACACCCGTGTGCATACCTGTGTGGATCAGCGCGCTTGTATTCCAAAGGTTTCTCCATGTAACGATCTGCTAGGGAGTGTGGGGGGGCCACAGCCCCGTCCTCCAGGGTGTGAAGAAAAAAAAAAAAAAAAAAGCTTCAAACTCCAGTTCCCCGGCTGATAAACCCTTTAAACTCCACATGTGGACTTGTTTGCTTCTGAAAACTGTCTCTTAAAATAAGACATCGCTGCGTCAGATGCAAAGGACACCTTTTGCACGTCTCTGAAGCCACAGCAGCAAAATGCTGATTTAATCAATTCTGGATTTATTTTTAGCAAATAGAAGCATGACTGACAAAGACTGTGACCTAGGAGGCGAGTATTGTGGTCTGTGTAATAAAACCTGGCTCTCCTGTAAACATCTTAGCTTGCCATTGAATATAGTTAAGGGATATTGTCATAGGTTTGGACAAATAAACTCCATGTACTCATAATTTAATTTAATGAACGTTTTGGAAAATTAGCCACAAAGGCATTGTGGAAATTTATTGGTGTGTGTACAGCATAAACAGGAAGTTTGAAAGGAAGTGACTCCATAGAAATGCAGGGAAAAAAAGAAACAAGTGAGAGAGGAAGGGGTGATGTCATCTCCAAAATGACTCCATTGTCTTTGCACTGAGACTGACTACTTTTTCTATATGCATGCATGCACTATCGCTCCTTTCCTACCTTTCTTCCTTCCCCTTCCCACCCTTTTCCTCAATTTTTTTCTTCCCTTTCCTGTCTTTCTTTTCCTAGTCCCCCTCCTCTTCTGTTTTCACTCTTTGTTTCTCATTTGTTTTTGTTTTTTTCCATTTACTCCCCTACACATGTGACTACTCTGTTTTGTGTCTGTTTTTAATCATTTCTTTCCCAAACACACACACACACACACCTTTGTCTCATTTTACTTTGTATTATTACATATTTTTTCTGTCCTTTTTGTTTTGATGTTGCTGTCTAGATGTACTTACTTCTCTTTCTCTCTTGCTGCACACACACACACACACACACACACACACACACACACACACACACACACACACACACACACACACACACACACACACACACACACACACACATACTCACAGCTGTATGTAGTTTGGCAGTGTTAGGCAGAGACGCCTGCAAGCTGAGGTCATAACTCTGGGAAAACAGGTGGTAGACTGATGTGAGAGGGGGAGACATATACAGTACATAAGCATCAGTGCATCATGCACACAAATTAAAATATGTAAAGACAGAAGTTAGCTCATGGGTTCCAACATTTTACCTTCTGTCATTTAGGCATGCTGTTATTCAAGTGACTTAAATGATCTTGGACCATCACTGGGCTGATATCAAAGTAGCTTGATCCCATCATTGCATGCTGCCAACAAAGCAGATGAGCAGCAAAGTGATGTGACATTTAACTAAATGTGATCTGATTTAAAACAAATTGGAGAGGAAGAAAAGACTGTGCTCCCCAGACTCTCACTGAAGGTTTTAGAGTTTGTTTTCTGTCTCTGCAGTCTGCCTGCCAGTGATGTGTTTAAGTCACGCTCATTATTTTACTGCATCCTGGCTCAGTTTGGAGGGTGTCTCTAAAAAGAGGGGAAAGGTTAAGAGAGAAAAGCCTCTCTTCCTCCCTCCATTAAGCAGGGTTACAGTAAAGTGAAATGGATCATAATCTGCATCAGTGCTGTGAAACACATTTATGTCTTTTAATAATCTGCAACACTAAATTCATTCATATAAGCTGATAGAAGTCTACTGCCCCCATTTACCTCCTTACAATAGTAGTTACAATCTCCATGTTAAGGCACACCGTGGTTTTTTTCAGACAATGGTATGCTTCCAACAAATCCCTGTGGCCTAAAATTTTTCATGGAAAACCTTCCCAGAAGAGTCGAGGCTGGAGCAGATTAATGTGCCTGGTTTTTAATGGCATTTTCAGTTATAATATAGAGTAGAATTGTAATGTGCAAGTGGCCCCATACTGCTGGCCATGATGCCTCAAAATAGGTGTAAAAATGGAAGTGATGTGCTGACTGCACAGCAAAAAACTGAAATGAAAAGAAAAAATGTTTAAATGCTTTAAATATGGTTACCATTTATTTCAAAAGAACATAGGTAGTTTCCTTCCTGCTTATATGGTCGTAAAGTTGGGTTAAAACACTTTGCCTTTGCGCTCTGTTCAACAGCTCTGCAGTGTATTATGAATATTTATGAGAGAATGAGGTTATGATCATTGGGTATTTGTGTTCAGCCTCTTGTTCATGAAGATAATTAGATAAATAAACTGTAACAACCTGGATAATTACGTGATACAACATAGTTTTGAAGCAGAAGCAATGGAACATGCATAAATCTCATCCATGTTTATATGAAAATCCAAATGGGACAACAATTTCATTTTGTATTGTTTAATAAATACTCATATTACAAATAAGTAATAGGAACATAGCAAGTATGCTTAATATTGAAAAATAGTACAAGTATAAAATAAATGAACTTCATCAGCTTTAATATTCAAATCTATATTTATATACATAAATTAAGGAAAAAGAAAAAAATATTTAAAAAAAAGATATTTTAAACAGTATGGACATCTTTGCAAAAAGTAGCTGCTGTCCTAGATTCAGATCTGAAAATCTTACATACATGTAGCTAAATACACTGAATCTATTAAAGAAGCAGTGCATGTCAACAGTGCATATAACGTAAAGAAAGTTACATTTAAAAAGTTAAAGGGTGAAAGCTGCAAAGCTGCACTTTTAGATTTAAACACAGTAACTGTTAAATGTTTACACAAATTTTTCTTTGTAATTTATCTGTTGGTATCTTAAAGGTAAAGTACTTAAGACTACAAGTAAAAAGTTGGGTTATTTTTTAAACAGAAATAACAGATCATCCTGATGGAATTTGCTCCAAAAGAGGAAAAAATAACAAGAACAACATTTTTCCACATGACATAATTCCATTTCTGTCCACCTATTTTCCTCTGTTTCATGTCTTATACTTAAACGGCATTTTAAGTGACAAGGAGTCTGTCGTCCTTCACTCCATTAATTAAATGGAAATTGGGGAAAAAATGCATACATGTCACACCACTGGAAAATGTCACTGTAGTTTCCCCTGTGGAAGTCCAATGTCAATAGCAGTCTTTTGTGTGTGTGTGTGTGTGTGTGTGTGTGTGTGTGTGTGTGTGTGTGTGTGTGTGTGTGTGTGTGTGTGTGTGTGTGTGTGTGTGTGTGTGTGTGTGTGTGTGTGTGTGCGTGCGCTGATGTTGCAGGTGCTTTCTGTCAAACGTTCAGTGTGCACAGAGGAAAGGCTGTGTTCAATGTTCCAGTATGTGTAGCAGTGTGTGCGCTTGTTCAAGTTTATTTACAGTTTCATTAGCAAATGTGTATCACAGCTACAGAAGAGTGTTGCATTGTAACCGAGTGGTTTACTTTTGGGTCTCACAGTGATTTAGCATGTCTTTAAAAACACGTCACAGAGGTGTGAGGGTTTTTCTTTTTTCTTATATTTACTGGAAGATGTTTCCTCGTTTTCTGTTTTTGTTTTTTTTCCACTTTTATCATAAAGAAGCAACAAATGAAGAGATTTCCTTTTAATGTTTTTTTAACTTTAGGTTAACCAAGTAGTTCAGTCACTAAAATCTAACAAAACACGACTGTAACAAAAATAAGATAAGAGGACGCAGTTACCAACATGCTAAGGTTGGGACACCACACTGGACACCCTGCTTTATGTTATCTCCTCTCCTGCTCTGTGCTCTGAATTTTATCTTGCAGAGTTGGTTTTCTTTTTGCTTTTCAACAATAATTGAAAACGACAAATGGAAATTGCAGGAATCCAACTAATGCAGGGTGAAATATTACAATTTACAGAGATGCAAAGTTTATTTTCCTTCTCTCGGATTTGTGACCGCAGCAGCAGGGGCAGACTTCTCCCTCCTGTTTACGACTGCATGAGAAATGTGTGTCATCCCGTGACCCAGAAATTCTCTTCTTTCTCTTCTCCTTCATCTTCCTGCGCAATCATTGGATTCGCACACTCGTTTTAAAAGAGTGCACTGATCCCACTGATCAGTAGCATTGCAGATGACAGGTACTCAGCACCTTTGCCTTTATGTTTGTCTCTGACTCTGCTTGGTTCATTGCAAGAACATTTATACAGTACATAAAATAATGGAATTAATGTTGTTGGAACAGGGATAAAATCAGATAAGATTATTTTAGGATGACATTAAAACAAATTTTTCCAATATCCTTATATTGTTACTAATGTAGAATGTTTACACTGTAATTCTTTGCCTAAAGGTTTGCCGAACAAACCCTTTTAGCCCTTATTAGGTGCGATGGAAATGTGTTGCATATCAATGATTGTCAAATAGTTAAACGGAAACAAACGTACACATGCCTGTCAGACTGAGACATTATCCATCAGCTTATTGTTTGATTTTTTTTTTTTTTTTTTTTATAAATCTGGGAACTTTTTAAACTTGAACCTCTTAACATTCACCAGCCTGGGTGTGACAAAGTCTGCTACTGTATTTCCTTCAGCAGTACCGTCTGAATGCCTAACCACAAAGCCTCACGCAGTGTAAACCAGCAGTAGTTCCTTAGTATCTACCAAAAGCTCTTAGGTAGGTATTCGGGAGTCTGGGTTTCTGTTAAAATATATGAAACAGGATGTTGACTGATCTATCCACCCCGGCCTCCTCCTGCACAAGCGTTGTGGCTTTAGCAGCTGCAGTGGTTGCTTAGCTTGTACACAGCGAGAGAAGCAGAGACTTATGGAGGCACTGTTTACTTTTTTAGTTCATATAAAAGTTTAGGGATCACTGGGATAAAGGATGAGAGACTGGCCGTTGAGCCACTTGTGCCCTCTGGTCACTAGGGAAAAATATGTATTCCCCAGTTGGTTACCGAATGGTTCCTGCTGTTGCTGGGAAAAATCTGCTTCAAAGAGTGAGATCCACCAGAAACTTTTTTGTGATTGCTTTGGTTGCTAACACATTGCCACAGTCACCTGTAGTTGTCTAGAGACATTTGGAGGTTTTTCAGTGTAGCTGCAGCACTGTAAACCTCTTTTTGATTAATTTTACCTAGCTGCTACCAGCAACTGTTTGCCAGCTGGTTAAGGACCACATTTTTCCCTAGTGACGTGTGGTTGACAGAATGTTGCCGACCAGTCTCTAGGCCTGTGTCACTGGGCCCTGAGGGGAAGTTGGTTATTTAAATCAGCGGTCTTCAACCTTTTTTGCGCCACGGACCGGTTTATGCTCAACAATATTTTCATGGACCGGCCTTTAAGGTGTTGCGGATAAATACAACAAAATAAAACTAGTACCGGTACCGAAGAAAAGAAGATTTATTCATAACACACGTGAAAAGACCCAGGAAAACCGAGTAAACGATAAAAACGATAACAAAATAACGCTGAAAACCGATAAAAACCCTGAAAACCATACATTTCACACCTGAGCCTCAACACTCGCGGCCCGGTACCAAACGACTCACAGACCGGTACCGGTCCGAGGCCCGGGGGTTGGGGACCGCTGATTTAAATCATATTCATTACATTTATAATGACTTCTCTTCTTCAAGGCAGCCATTCTTTATTAATTATAGTCAATCAGAATTAAACCTACAGAGGTATATTTTTCTATTTTTATGTTTAATCAAAGTTGCATTATCATGTGAAAACTGGAAAATTAATTTTGTCTGTTACGAAGTTGTTGTGACATGTTAATGAATTCGTGACTGTTTTTAAAAGTCTCCCTGCTGCATTCAGGGACATTCTGACATCTCCGTTTGTTGAAAAGCTGATATTATATTTAAACCTGAAGAATGGTGCCTAAGTGGGTGTGGCTGCACCTTGTGGTATCTATCGGGTTTACACCAGCAGCAGATCAGTTTATGTGTAATTTATTTATATTTTTCTCCTCCATCTGTCTCCTCATCTTCTCTCCTCGTTGAACTAAATTAAGGAAGAGACAGGGAAGGCTTGTTGAAATATAAAAGCCCTCCATTAAAAATGTACGAAACCCTCTCCGTTTCTCTCTCTCTGCTGCCATTTTACATTTGGGAATCCAGGCAGTGATGAAAGGCAGAGAACGGAAAAGAAAAGACAGAAAGAAAGATGAGAGGCAAACAATAAATAAGGGAGCAAGCAGACGTATGGACGGATAGGTGGAGGGCGCTCAGTTTGAAACACACACACATGCGCGCACAGAAACACACACCCATGCTGACAAGCCTGTCGACATTTTGTGATATTTGCACGGAGCGAGAGGGGAGTTTGGCATGTGGTGGGCAAGACCTCGCTGTCAGCCAGCTGGATTAACAGGCAGACAGAGGGATTTGGTTTTCAAAACAACCTTATTTACACTATGGTTATCCTAGGATACATAAAAACTGAACTAGTGAAGCACAGCATATAAGACATTTAAAATATATGTCAAAACATACCTTCACCGTTAAGATTTGATCTAGTTAAAAGCTGATTTTCTGAAACTGACAGCAATGTGTAACACCACCTCTAGACCTCATCGTCTTTAAAAGTATTAGAAGCTGAAGGAAAAAGTGTGATGTCATTGGGTACTTATTTAAAAGGGAAAAACAATAAAAATACATTTGTGTTGCTCTGTCATCTACACAATCCATATACACTGTTTCCCCAACTGTAGCCTTCAAACATGCACTAAAATAAATAATTTTTCTAGATAATCCCCAGCAGATATTAACTGGTCTTTCCCCAGTAAGAAGCCTATGTGACGTCAGATTGTGCTGATACGCGAAAATCAAAGTTAATTGTCTGGTAAATTTTTCTCTAGCAAGTGGGGATCATATGTCCTTCTTCCTGCACCTCAGGCACCTTCCTCACCTAAACCACATGGAGCACGTCCAGGAGTGCAATGCCGTTTAAAGCAGTCCCTGCCATGTGCTGCATGTGGAAAATGTCCTGACTTGTCCTCAAATTGTCACAGAGTAAATTTGTGAAAACAGCTTCTGTTGGACTTAAGTAAATGTTTGCACTAGCGTACATGTCCAAATTTCATAGGGCAATAAACTCCAGATTGCACCGATGCATCCGCCAGTGTTTGAGTGATTTCTAAAGCTCTGTATGCATGTATATGTGAATGGATGACTAGAAAAGCAACACATAACATGATGTCTATTTACCAATGCAGCATCCGGGATTTCCTAGCTGGATGTGCTTTCTACTTTCCAAGTTGGAATCCTGGTCCTGCTTTTATTTTGAGTGTCATGTGTTTTTTACGCTAATACCAACTGAGGCACACGGTGCAGCAACTGATCATAAAGACTTTTAGGAGCGCCGATTTCACGGTGCATATATGTTCTTACAGAAGTTGAAGAATCACATAACCTGCAGTTTAGTGACACAAGAAGGAACCTGCTGGGGCCAGCTGATGCTGAGCTTATCAGCAGCTCAGAGTTTTGTATGGGGGGATTTTACACATCAAAGTCCATTTCCTGGTCTTAGCGAGGAATGCATATGTGAAAAAACGTGTAAATCCCTGAGCAAGCGGCATGATAAATCGCCTAAAGTGACTTCACTTTGAGTCGGTGTCTTTGGAAAAGTTTGAGAAATTTGCTCACCAGACTTCTGCAGCCTGCTCTTCATCTCAGCGTGAGACCAGCGAATCAACGCTTCATTAGCTGCTGCTAGCAACACCCCAGAAAAACTCTTATATCATTCATGCAACCTTTATATATGTAGTATGGCCCAGTGATATCAAGTTTACCACCTTTGCATGGGTGCCCTGTGCACAGAGGACTATTAAAACACATGCATTTAGGGAAACATTAAAACTATTAAACTGCAACGAAAGTATACAAATAAAATGGATGAAGGATGAGAACAAGCCAGGTGAGAATGGTTGCTTCATTTAAACCCCTCATTATGGAATCAGGCCAAGTCAATATTAAATTTATAAACCACTACATAAGAAGGTGGCCCTGAACCACTAATACATACATCTAGACTGCAGATGACATCAGCCAAATGGATACGTCACTGGTTGCTGATTGGTCAGGGTAACATATCCACTCCCAAAACACCACGAACACTTTGTCAGGCTGGGGGAACGAATAAAATAGTAGCACGGAATAGGCTCATTATAACAGTGTGTCTATGCAAAGTTTGAGCTGCCATTCAGCTTTGATTGGTGTGTAAGGTCTGTACCCGACATTCATATCGGACTGTTTTACAGCATACCCATCATCATAATTCATATTTATCAACAGCCCCGCTGAAATGTTCAAAGTAAAACAAAGCTCAGGGAAGGGAGGGTGAGAAAGAGACCAGAACCACAGGATGCCATGAGAAAGCTGGCATCACACACAAACAAGCCCGCACACACACGCACACGCACACTTCAAAAAAAAAATCCATCTCGTGCCAAAACAGTGAGTCCCTGCTGGAAGCTACTTGGTGCTCTGGGAATTAGAAATCCCACAATTAAACATATGGGCATTAAGATAATTGTCAGTTGTTGTGCTGTCATGTGTGTGTGCATGTACATGTGTGTGTGTGGTAGACAGATGGATAGGATTCAGCAAAGAACACACATACACACACGCACCCATACAGTATTTCCCTGAAATCCACATGAAAAACAAGGAGACACAATTTGGAGCCAAAAAAAGAAGAAACTGTAAATATACATGTCAGACATGGAGATATGAACCTGTACTGAAACACACAATCACACACGAACACACACACTTGTGAAAACAGGGAGTCTGGAAAATTGGAAAAATGGAAAATTAATAATAAAAAAAAACACTGATGGGAATGATGCATGTGAGATTGGAAAGATAGGAGCGATGGGGATCTTCAGTGTATTAGGAAGGGTGAGGTTGCCCTCAACAGGGCAAAGACAGAACTACAACATCTCAGGGAAGAAAGGAAGGAAGAGTTCATTACAATTTACAGTGTTTGTTTCATGAAAAGTGAAATGATACCATAAAATTCCTAATATAAACAGACAATAGAAATGAAGTAAGTACTCTAATTAGTAATAAATTAAAGTAATAAAAGTATTTTCCCAAATCTTATCCCATTACCTCGGTGGGTTGTCCATGACCTGGAGGATTTTAAGAGGGTAAATGAAATTCATACATTTGCTTCATATAAATATCCATACTAAAGGATTTTTAAAACTCTTGTTAGAAACTGATAAAAACTCAGCTTAAAATAAAGAAATTAGTGTGTGGACTAGTGCTTACTGACTTTCAAGTGATATGTCGTAATGTTTAGTATTTTTCTTATGGTCAGAAAGTCATGCAAAATAACCAAAGCCATCAGCGAACTGATCTGATTAAAAGGATATTGCCTGTGTAACAAAACCACAGAAATCCATTGTTGTCCAAAAACTATTGAAAACACATCAGTGTTGCAGATGTTGCACTTGGTGACATGTTCCTTATTATAATGAACACACACATGGACTCAACATAAGCCATCCTGCTGCCAAATTCAACAGGGTGTGCTAATCCGCCTTTAGAAGTAGTCCCCAGTAAAAATGCTATATAACCTTGTATGATTAACCTGTTTAAAAACTACAGAGTGGTTTTTTGTTGTCTGTGGGGCTCTTCTCTCCTTTCTCTGTCTCCTCACCCCTCAACTGGTTGAGGTAGATGGCTGATCCTGGTTCAGTAGGAGGTCTCATCATGTTAAGAGACTTCTTCCTTTCCACGGTTGCCAAGTGCTTGCTCATAGGAAAGACGGTCTCTCTTTAATATTATAGTCGTTACCTTTCAATGTGAAGTGGCTGAAGGCAAGTGTTTTTTAAAGTGGCAGTGTATAACTTAAATTTAATTAATTAAAGTGACAGACATATATATCGTTGTTTTTAATCAAGGTCAAACTCCTTTAAATTCAGAAGGCTCATGAGATCAAAACCCTGCTGGTAAAGAAAACCTCCACAGAAATGACAAAAGTTAAGACATTCTACAAAAGAACCTGGAGAACATCAGAGTAGACCAATGCTCAGATTACATCTGGACTTAGAAACTGGAAGATGCTTTGTTTTGCAGTCCTGACTGTAGACAGAATCAGAGCAGCTGTTCGTTGAAACTCTCCCTCACACCTTTCCTCTCTGTTCTCCAGGTGGGCTCTCACAGAGAAGACGGCAGCAGTGTGGGCGGTTTGCGTGGAGGACATTCGATGGGGGGTCAGGTGCCGGTACCTCAGCTGCCGGTTCAGTCAGCCACCTCGCCGGACCTCAGCCAGCCTGACCCGTACCGTGGTGAGACCCTGCACACTCATAGATAAATTACAAAAACGCTGCATCTGCCAGTGTCCCCAGATGAATGTTCCCTGGCTCACACTGAAGCATAAACCTTTTTCTCAACATCAAGTGTTTATATGGAAAAAAAATCGCTTCGATCCAAACGTACGCACAAGAAAGAAAGTAAGTACTGGTATTCTCGGCTGTGTCTTTCTTTTTACCAGATGTTTCATTTCATAAATAAGAACAATGTCCAGATAAAGAAACAAAGATGCAGCAGTGATGGACAAACAGTACCAACATCTGCCACTGCTTCGTGTAGGCAGAGGAATCTCACATCAAGGGTTTGTTCATGTGCAAGCACAAGAAAGGAGTGTTTCTGGGCCTATATGATGATAATAAAAAAGTAAGCAAAGACAATGGACAAACATGATTTAAAACAATACAACGATCCAAGAAAGAGTAAAGGCAGCATCTCTCAAGTAGATCATAATTAGTAGGAAGGAGGAGGAGAAGAAATTGTCCAAAAAAGAAGAAGTAGTAAACAAACAGAAGAGAAAAAATAGGAGGTCTGGAAGTTAATCCCAACACAGGACAACCTAAAAAAGTGCAACCAGAAAACGTACAGAAAAAGAAACTGGAGATAAACTGGAGGAAGAGAAAACTGGGAAAACCTTACCTGGGTCAGGTTCAGAATTTCATCGCCCGAGCAGGCTAAACAAATACACCGTGTGTGTGATATGAATATGCAGGAGGGAAATGTGTATATGAGTGCACTGTGTAGCAAATTAGCCCTGTGCTCAATTTTAAAGGCTGAAAATGACTCTGCTGGCAGCAAAGTTCAGCCAGCGCCGACCACAGCCAAGTGTGTAATGAGGTGAGAGGGAGAAAACACACATACACACACTCTGGCAGAAGAAGAAGAAGCTATTACTCCTTACTTCTGCATCAGTTCATAACTCATACACACACACAGGGCTGAGGGTGTGTGGAGGCTGTAAATAAAGGCTATTAAAATGGATTTGGCAGCAAGCGCACAATTATAGTGGCAGACCTGTGGCTTCCTCCTCTGTCTTCTTCTCAACTTCAAAACAATTATTAACTTTAATAGTTATGTTATATACAATATTGATGGTATGTTGCATTCATACTTGTGCAATATTTATGGTATTAGCTCAACAAACTGGGTAATGTTATTTCAGTGTATAACATGTGCTGATACGTGGATTTCTATATTATTAATATAATTTTAATAGTCAGTTCTCCCAAATTAAACACGGCTTTTAAATAAACATAATCCATTTGGTGCATCCACAGTCTGGTCCACTCAACCAAAAGGACACATTTGGAAAATAAGGATTTATGTCAGTCTTTGCAGTTGTGATTCAGAGTTTTAAACATGTCACGCATCACAGCCATTATTTATTTAAGCCATGAGGTTGCACCTATAGGCCTGCAAAATGCGAACAGAACAGTGTAGCCTGGTTCTCTGAAGCTTACATGCAACAGCCTGTGTTCATAATGTTTCATATTCACATTTGCTATATAGTTTTACAGCCAAATAAAGTTTCTATTGTCAATAAACACGAGTATGAAACATTTACTAAAGCACAGCCCATAAAAACTATATATTAACAGTTACAACTTAAGTGCAGAGAAACTTCAAACATGAGCTGCTGCTCTGCATTTCTAAAATCCTGATTAAATTAGGCAGTTTTGTCTAGCAAAAAAACAGCACAAGCATAAGTTACGTACAAATACTGTACTGCAATATCACATATATTTATGTGAAATGACTCATTAGAAAGAATGTTGGAAGTAACCGAATGTTTGTTTCCTGTCACACAATCATTTATATCTATGTCAGCTGCCCTAAGACCACCAGAACACACTGATAATGGTCCTCTCTGTTGCTGTCTAACTGATAATGATAGTAATTTCATTTCAGTTATTTTTTCAAAAATGTGTAACAATAAGTAACAACAGAAATATTTTTTTGACAACATAGAATTGAATTAAACAGGAAAACCACAAATTCATGACCAAAGAGGTGTAGAGTGAAGCCTTAGACTGTTATATCTTCCCTTTTTCCAGAGAATATTCTAAACTAGAACAGTTTTCTAGCTGGATTTTACCAAAACAAAGACCAAAGAAAGTAATAAATGAAGAATTAATAATAACCAATGTTTCAAAAACAGTGATATGAATTGGAGTAGAAGTGGAGAGCGGCACCTTATTGAGAGCTTATGGTGCAGGGCTGGCAACTGTGTTCTATAGAAAGTAGCTTTGATTTGTCCAAAACATTGCTAGATTTGTTGATAAGTACTTAAAAAAACCCACAGTATCAGAAATAATAACTGCAATAATTAAAATAGATAATAGTAGGAGAACACAAAAGAAGTATATACTGGGGTTTGCTACTAAATACTAGGAAATAGCTGTAAGTATATAACAACTTTGGCAAAAAAAACAAACTCTGTTAATGTAGCAGCACATTGTTCAGAATAAGAGCCTGCTGGACAAAGGACACTTTGAGGACCTTTAGTCAGTTTCAGATTTCGTTTGTGCGGTGCATTGTGCTGTAGCACTTTGTTAACACCACACAGCTTTCCAGTGTTAACACACGTCAGACTTAACCTCTGCTCACAGCTTTTGAGAACGCCGAGCGGTAAAGGAAGCTAGAACACGAGGGAAGGATGTGAGTAAGACAAAAGAAACAGCCCTGAGAAGAAGCTTTAATTAACATGGAGGTGCGTCCTCGAATTTCGCGTTTGTCTCCGCCGGCGTCACTTTGTGACTGCGTGTTATCAATCAGCCATTCAGAAGCACAAAGTCACTTTTCACAGTTTAACGTCTATTTCGCTGCAGCTATTTATGCACAAACACACAGTTGATTGTATGTAAAGAGACACACACACAAACACACCAACCAAACACGGGACGTCACTCAAAGCTGCTCACAAAATGCCTCCAGTCAGGCAGACGGGGATTCAAAATGGCCGACAGTTGGCTGGCGTGTGTGTGTGTGTGTGTGTGTGTACAGGGTGAGGGGAACACAGTGCTCGAGTGTTTTGTGTTGACTGAGATGCTGGCAGCGTCCCAGTGACGGATCCATACAGACGTCAAATAAAGACTGCACTGTTCAGCTGAGGAGAGAGACAGTCAGAGGGTAGAGAGGCTGTACGACTGCACCACGACTCTCCAGTGGCGCCATCTTGGAGGTTGACTAGAGAATTAATAGGGTTCAACCAGGACTGATGCTGCATTCATGTCGGAAGCCTGTGAAGACGAGGAACACCATCTGAAATGTTAACCTAAATGAGCTGTTTTTAACCCAACAAGTGAAACCAAATATAGACACAAAGTGTCAGTTTCGTTTTTTTAATCAACATATCAGACATTATACCAGGTTCATCAAACTGTTACATATAGTGTGCACTTTCTCATATCTCCACCTCTACTATAATACCCATCCAGCTCTTGTTACAGTGCTCTGCAAAATATCATGTAAATGCTGTATAATGGTTACACGGCATGTAACCATTACACTTCAAATTTACAGCCGATGCTTCTATTTAAAATTAAACATTTTATCACAAAAGCAGCAGATATCAGAACAGTTTTTTACTTTTTACACACGTTTAACGTGATAGTTTTAATCTCCACATGAATGTCAATACTTTTTAAAACTGAAAACAAACCATGAATGTCAAAATCTGGTAAAAGTATTGACTTTAAACAGGACTGTAAGTACATTTAATTTTATAGGTCCCTGTGTTTTCTTGCTTGTAATAGAAACAGCTCGTTTTCAGCAAATATTAGTCCCGTGCTGCGGTGGCACCTGGAGTTTATGTTAACGTTAAGCATGTTAAGAAGATGGCTGGTTATTAAAACAAGCCTTACACTTACTTACACTTAAAAAAGGTGGAAGAATCAACGTCTGTGGGTTTAGATTATTATCCTAAAATGAGCTGTAAATAAATAAATGAATAAAATCTTGTCAAGCAAAGAAATGCTATTCCATGCAAGAGATTACCCCTAAAATTATAATTTCATATATCAAAGTTTACTATTCCCTTCACAAACTGGCACATTCTGGCTCTTTCTGGCAACCAATCATTTATTTATTCTGCCAGCTGTATACCTGTGTACCGGGCTCATATGCGTTTACCTGTTTGCACCATTTAACCCCTCCCATCTTCTCATTTCTTCTCCTGCAGCTCTGTCCGGAGGCCTTCAGGGCCAGAGCACCTCCTCCGTCAGCTCGGAGATCAAGTCTGAGGACGAAGGAGACGAGAACCTCCTGCAGGACTCGAAGCCCCTGGACACCAAGAAAGAGGACCCCGACAGCAAGGAGCTCAAATCTATTGAGAGGTCAAGATCTAGGTAACCCCGCCAACCTCTTAGGCGTTCGCTTCCATCAAAACCCTCAGCTGGGCTGGGACACGCATTTTCCCAAAATACCTCAGCGCTCGGAGACCTCTCTGGTTCCTGTGTCATTGATAAAGAGCAAGACAAAAATAGAGCATGCTGAAATTATAAACCACAATGTGACCAATATGGGATAAAGCAGAAGTAATAAAATGCTCAAATAGCAGGTTTCAAGGTGGAAAAAACTAGCTAGATACATGAAAAATCAATGTGAAGAATTCTTATTTGTGTTTTATTATATCTTTTTACCTTAAATAATTGACTTCCCCTAAATATTTACTTAATTTAAAGTATTTTTGTCACTTTTTGGAAAAGGACCACAGAGAAGGACTTAAAGCTTTGAGTGTTTTGGGAACCAGCCTCTGGACTTTGATGAGGTGACCAAGTGTGTTGAGAAGCAGCTAAATATTTCGGTAAAAAACGAGACTTTGAGTCCGTGTTCACCTGGCATCTCCCTTTTTAACTGAGCGGCTGGTTAAGTTACAGCGCTGTTGAGGGAGGAGCAGAGGTTCCTGGTGGACATGCAGCTCCTGTTTGATCCCGTCAGTCTCTCCATGGTCTTGAGCCTGGTTTTAACTGTTTCTCACACACCAGAGTAGAGCCAGCAGTCAATATTCTCAAAGAAGTGTTGTCTCGCTGTGTCAGGGTCGGGAAATCAACTGCAATGAAAACACTTATGGATATTCTTGCTGTTGGCGAGAAAGCTTAATGTTTTAAAGGTGTGAAACCTACTCATTATGGATGTAAACACTTAAGCAAGCAAAATATGAAGCGATAGAAAGTGTTGTTGTTTTTTCCCGTCCTGGATACAGTGGAGCAGCCTTCAGCCCTCCAAAGATAAACAAGATGTTTATTGTGGTTTCTTTTCACCTGGAGGACAACTCAATCGGAAACATTTGGATCCTAAACCCAGAAATTTGTACATGATGGTGGCGGTCATGTTGATAATTATGAGGTTGATGATACTGAAGGTTTTTGAAGATGAAGATGAGGAACATAATACTTGTTTTTTTTTTAACTGATGCTTTTTTACAGGGTTTGGGAACATATTGTCATGTGATCCAGCAGGAAAGCACACATTTGTATAGCTTCTAACTCAAACTACCATAAAAATATAATTTCTACCAGCAGGGTTGTGCAGTCCGATTATTCGGTGCATCTTTGCAGAGGAATTGCACGGATTGCCTACTTAAAAAAAACGATATATATATCTGATTGTCTTTCTCGACATAAACTAAGCACTCTTTCTTATTATCTTCTTATAAACTCGCTCACTCTCATGTTGTCAGCAGAATGCAGCATGGCACATGATTAACAGCAGTGAGTGACCCAGTGTCCTGAAAGGGTTCAAAGTGACAGAAAGCAGAAGGCAGAGATTTGTGAAAACGCCCTTTAGCCCCAAGTTGAAGTCACCAGCTTTGTATCCAGGCAACCATATGCACAACAAATCACGTGATCACAAGAGTTAAAAAAATCTGTGGTAAAAGTTGTTATTATTTTGACTGTTATTGCACCCCAGAAGATTATCAGACACCCCTACTAACCACACCTCTGTGTCTGTCTCCTCAGCTCATTGAGACTAGCACCTTGTGGATGTTTTCATTATATACCAAACACTCTCAAATTTGACCGTCTGTTTAAGCCACAGATTTTCCCATGTCTACCTGTTGTTGTGCTGTGACACATCAGAGTCACTCCCCGTGTACAGTGTTGCCTGCTTTTTCAGTCCCTGAAGGGAAACACAAACTTTATTCAGTTTGTATTTAAGATGCGAGTTGTTTCTAGCCTAACAAACCTGACTTATAGATATTTTTCAAAGGTAAGAACGCTTAAACAATCACGAGGATGCTAGGAGACTTGTCAGTCTCATAACCACTGCAGAGATCAAGTAATAAGGCAGTTTTGTTTTACTGTTAACCACCAAATAAACTAGCTTAGCTAGTGACAGCCAGTTAGAAAATATCCAGGCCTGGAATATTCCAGGCTTTGATAATATATACATTGTATGTTATGTATCTAGTTATTCTGGATTGATTTTAGATACATAAAACATCTTGAAGACTAAAAGAGCCTTCATTGTCACTCTGTTGAAGAGGTGCTGTATATACAATGTGTGCTTTAAAACACAAATACCTTCTGATGAGTTACCAAAAGTGATATGGAAGTAGCATGACCAGATGATCCCAGTGCTGAGTGGGAGAGTTAATCAAGTTAGTGCTGCTGTGCAAACAGCAGTCTGTGTGCATGCTGCTGAAGAAAGTCTCTCCCACCAGCACTGCATCAGATTGATTTCTGTTATTACTGTGAGCCACTATTATTAGCTTTTTATGTTTTTGTCTTTTTATGTCTAAGCATTTCACTGCATATCGTACTGTGTATGACTGTGTACGTGACAAATAAAATTTGAATTTGATTTACCTAGTGGATTTAAGAGGGCAAGCAAAGTAAACAGAGTTCCATGTCAGCAATTTTTTTTTCTGTTTTTTCCATGTTAGTCTTCTTTATTTCAAGAATTATCTTCAAACTGCTTCTTGATGTGACCCCACATCAAGCAGAGAATATGTGACAAAGTAAATAAAAAACAGAGTAGCCCTTGAAACTGCCAGAATGCAGCCCAGCATGGTGTCTGTTCCCAAACCCTGCTGTTGTTGTAACCTTGCTTCTGCAAACCTGCAGCACTGTAGGTTTGTATTAAAACGAGACAGGTATGCAAACACCACCTTCATCTTCAAATCCTCCTTCTCGCTCTCCTCTT
This sequence comes from Rhamphochromis sp. 'chilingali', assembly GCF_963969265.1. Taxonomy (NCBI): domain Eukaryota; kingdom Metazoa; phylum Chordata; class Actinopteri; order Cichliformes; family Cichlidae; genus Rhamphochromis; species Rhamphochromis sp. 'chilingali'. The sequence goes on along the minus strand of NC_137930.1, from coordinate 36,868,600 downwards.
CTCCCACCTTCATCCCCTGCTTCTTCTTCCATTTCTCGTCCTTGTCTTCATCGTTGGTCTCTGTAGCAACAATGACGATGAGGACCTGACTCCAGAGCAGAAGATGGAGAGAGAGAGGGAGCGAAGGATGGCCAACAACGCACGGGAGCGTCTTCGTGTCCGCGACATCAACGAGGCGTTCAAGGAGCTGGGCAGGATGGTCCAGCTGCACCTGAAGAGCGACAAACCTCAGACAAAGTTGCTGATCCTGCACCAGGCCGTGGCTGTCATCCTCAGTCTGGAACAACAAGTCCGAGGTTGGTTTCAAGTGAAGCACTGCATTACAGCACGTACATTTGCCTTGTATGTATTTTAGGAAATAGAGTGGTAATAAAATATGGATATAACTTCCAGGTCTGAAAAGTGAAGCCAATGAGGAAGTCATTTAAACCTGTGTTAAAGTGTATTAGAAAACCTGCCTTCAGCTCGCTTGCTCTGTGATCTCAGTAATGACTTTCCTGATGAGTTTATGGTCTCATTGACTGTAATTTAATTTGTATAAAGCAGATAAGAAGTTTTCATTTATTCCTGTCACACAACCTGAAAATAAACAAATAAAACTGTCAGTGACCTTGAACCCTCTTCTTAAAAGATATAACTGCTTTCATATATATGTCTTATTCACAACAAATAGCATGAAAAACTACTAACTAACTAGAGGCCTTTTTGGAAAGAAACAACTGAAAACATGCTTGAAAATGCCTGTGTCTGAGAGAACTGTGTTACTTCTTGGTTTAAAAAAAAAAGGCAAAAGAAATATGTTTTAAGCAGTTTACCATGATTGAATTAGGCTTCAACCATATCCCAGTTACAAATATAAGGTTTCTAAAAGAAAATCCCTGAGATATCCAGATGTTTCCGTCAGATAAAAGCACGATTTGATTCTGACAGGTTTAGGTGATAACACATATAAATGTAGTGTCCCAGGGTCTCCAGGAGAGGGCAGTAGTAGCACCTGTTGATTGTGTTCTTCTAGACCATAGTTTTGGGTTCTTGCCATCAGTCTGTGGGGATCGATGAATCCAGCTGAAGGAGAAACCTCACTGAGTAACGGACATAAGAGAAAACACCTGAAAACCATTCTCTGTCTCCTTCTGTCCAGAGCGAAACCTGAACCCAAAGGCAGCCTGTCTGAAGCGCCGCGAGGAGGAGAAGGTCACCGTGACATCAGACGGGACTTCCCTCTCACTGGCCGCAGCGCACCACTCCGCCGCCGCCATGGGTGATGGGCCGAACCCCATGGGACAAATGTAAAACGCAGCAACATCTCCTCCCCCCTGAATGGTCAGAAGATTTCACTTATAAACTAATCTGCTGTTGTACCTTTAACTCAAACCAGAGAATCAGTCATTCAAAAAAACAGTGCAAAAATATAATTGAAAGAATCTCATCACAAATCACAAGCAGAAAAAACATGCATGCAGCGACAATAAAGTAGTGTGAAGGCAATTTTTGTGTTTTGGCTTTTAGTTAATAAATTGGAAGTTTCTGTTTTTAGGGCTGTCTCCACGCATGGCAAGTTATAATTTGTTCATCACATGCCTGCCATTCCTTCATGTGCTGTCTGTGTACTTTTTAACTATTTCAAGCATTACAATACAACATGAGAAATCTCTTTGTCCTCACACCACAACTAGAAATATAACATTAGTTTTAATGGGATCTGCTGGTTTCCCAGAATAAAAGCTGTAAAATCTAATATGTCCACACTGAATCATCGATTTAATCACTCGATTTTATGAGCTTGAATTTAAAAACAAAACAATGAGCCTGAGATTGAAATAAATTGGTTCCTGAACTGCACTCACATATTTTTTTATATTTTGGTTTTTATATTATTAATTTTCAGATGGCAAAAAGCAGAATTGTTGTTTAAAAGGTTACAACTTACACAGACAGCATGTGAATCAAATCTCCCATTATTTGACTGAATTTGAAGAACAGAGCATATTTAGGCTGACTAAAAACAGAAGCCAAGCACATGAGAGAGTTTCTGTCTGGTCTGGGTACACATTAACAACAGATTGGCAGTAAGTGCGATTTTTAATGTGTGATTGTGTGTTTGTCACTGTTTTTGAATTGGACTTGTGTCGTACAGTCACATTGCTTTTGTGTTTGCATGTTTTAATGTGTAAGTGAGCTTCTTTACTGAAGTTCTGTAGCCTTGAAGTAGTAAAGGTGTTTGATGAGGAGGAGGCGTCACCTAAGACAAAACCACAGTTTCTCTACAAAGAATTTGCAGTGAAGGAAATAAAATAACACCTTCACTGAATTATTTATACACTTCACCTTCTTAGCACAATCATGACTCTGGTAACTTTAAGTGGGATGAACCAGATGCACCAAAACATTTATGTGTATTATTGTCAGTGTATAGTATCTATCATTGAATATAGTAGGCTAAGAATACTTGCATGAATATATTAAACTCTGACTTCCTCCTTGTTTTACATTTCTGATCATTAACTATGAGTTGAGCTCCTTTGGCCTCTGTTTATTCCCAGTAAACTTTCCAATAAACTATGTAAAGAAAATGTATAATAACGTATTTATGAACTGGAAACTTGTTTCTATTAATTAAACTCTGACATCCAGAAGTCAGTGAATGAATTCTATAAAAATTCCCCTCTTTGAGGGACATCTGTAAGTTTTCAAACATTTGTTGCTGCTCGGCAATAACTAAGAGCCTTGGACATTGGACTTGCTATTGTCATTCAGATTCAGATAGGCTCAGGGAAAAATGCACAAAAGCTATCTGGCAAAAAGCTTTTCCCACAGAATCAAATACTGCTGTTCTCTCCAATATTGCTACCACTGCAAGATTATGCACATTGTTTCCATTAGCACCTGTGCCTTGAAGCGGCAGTTGCCTTTAAAAGAGTGATCTGAGAGGTCTGCAGTAGGAGGTTTGATAGGAGGTGGATAAATTTCTCAGTCAGGAGGATAAAGTTCACATTTTATGCACATTCATTTCCGTTTGAACTGCTTTTTACTTTCGCTTACTTCTTAGTAGATACCAAAATTACCTGGTTAGGTTAATAAAAATTCAACTTTGAGAGCATTAACCCTTCGCACTGAAAGACTGCACTTTGCCATTGGGCTTAATGCCACGTGGCTATCGTGGCTCAAGAGTTGGCAGTTCGTCTTTTAATGAAGGTTGCCGGTTTGAGCCCTGGCTCGGACAGTCTCAGTCGTTGTGTCCTTGGGCAAGACACTTCACACGTTGCCTACTGGTGGTGGTCAGAGGGCCCGGTGGCGCCAGTGTCCGGCAGCCTTGCCTCTGTCAGAAGTGCCCCGGGGCAGCTGTGGCTACAATGTAGCTTGGCATCACCAGTGTGTGAATGTGTGGATGACTGAATGTAGTGTAAAGCGCTTTGGGGTCCTTAGGGATTAAGTTAAGCGCTATACAAATACAAGTCATTTACCATTTAATAACACACAGTATGTGTTGGAAGTCATCCCAGTCTCACTAGTACCATCAGTTTGTTGAATCACGGTACTTGCACCTGATTCATAGCTTTAAGGTTGCAGCAGCTTTGACAAAACTGCAATATTTGACATCCTGGGAATAAAAATTTCTAGGTGGTTCAGAATGAATCATATTAGTCATAATCATCAAAATATGTACTTTTACTAAAAGTAGTATTCTCTGGTCTTTCCGATATCAGTATCGGCTTATTTGTCTGTTTTTTCCTTCATTGTCTCTCCAGGTCCAAGGTGCCAGAGTTCATCAAGATGATGAGTGACCACTTCCTCTGAAGGCATTTCCATGACAACCTGGCAATCAATCAAAACTGTTGTTGCTTCAGCCTGACCAATCAGTTTCTCTGGAACCCTAACCTGACCAATCAGATCAGCCTTTTCCTCTCCTCTCGTCTGTCGTCTCTGACCCTCCTCTTTGTCATCGTCTCCTTCTTCTATCAAGAACACAAACTGCAGAGTCACGTTAGTTGCTTTCGTCACTTTGCATCTCCAGCTGAAGTGAACTGAATGCTTCTTTGCGGAGACCTAAAAAATGCCGCTGTGACATGGCTGCTATGAAGCGGCAGCTTTTGACACAAAGTGACAGCAATGGACAAGTCTTTGGAATCACACCATCGAAGAAACTTCTTCTTGTGCTACATGTTTTATCAGCATTCCCAGTTTTAAAGAACAAAAGGGTTCTATATAAATATATATAGTATATATATATATATATATAATTATATATATATATATATATATATGAGAAAAGGAAAAAATAATAAAAAATTTATACTGCACGCGGGCAGTGAGGAGGGAAGGGGTTGGGGAGGGATGTTCAGAATGACACAAAACATATCACAAAGTGTTTAAAGAGATTTTTTGTAACAAAAGCAACATTGCGCAGCTGTTGTTGAATGCAGCTCCAGCGCATCTCTGACTGAATGGCAATCTAACGCCACACTGTGGATGAAGCTGTGCCTGATCTCCTCTTGGATGCAAACCAGTCAGATAGATACACACGGAGAAACAAAGGAAACAAAACTAAGAAATGAACACAGGCTGCATACTCAGACACAAACAGTAAGCAAATTTCCAACTATAAATCAAAATGAAGAAAACATTAGGGCACCAAATGTGTTGCAATCATGCAGCTTTTCAGAGGTGCTTGAATTGCTGACTGATTTGAATGAAAACTTTTGCCAATGCTTGACTATCAGAGGCATCTAGAAAGAAGCAGGGCCAACAAGAAGTTACGACTTCTTCCCTTTCTAATGCATTCCCTTACAAAGTGCAAACATTTGCATTGTCAGTGTAAAAGAACCTGAACATTAGTGCTCCTTGCTGGTGCACACATTGAGTTTTTGGAGACTGTAAACTCGTGTAAAGTTATTGTGTGAACACAAATCCAAAAGCCAGGATATTTATACCCAAATGACCCGTGTGTATCTACTGGGAGGAAGAGAGTTCTTAAGGGAATCAATCACTGAATCAGTCAATCAGCGAGTGACTCCAGAGGGACTGGGGAATATTGACGAATTACAATGGATAGACAGAAAAGCAAAATGATGCAGAAATAGGAAAACTGTACTGTTAAATGTGGCAGGAAGGAAAGGCTTTCATGGCATCCTCGTTTTAGATTGTTGTTGTGGGTTCAATTTACAGAAAGAGCTGTAGAGCAAACATTCTGAATCAGTCTTTTGTCAGCTATCCAATGACAAAGTTTGAGAGTGGAATCCAGACTGTTACTGAAATCTAAGGATTGCTGAACAGATGGTTGAGGGGACGGACAGATGACAGGAAAGATTTTTCAATTGACGAAGTGGTTTAGAGCTGGCCTGATCACTGGAGTGAATTCTATTCCATGATTAGCACATTCCCTGAAGGCCTGAACTCTGAGAGTTGGTATGAAGGGGATTAAAAGCTAGAGGGAGAGAAAAGGAAAAGCAGAGAATCCACTGGTTTCAATGACTAATGACGCTGCAGGGGAAGTAAGGGAACAGTCATCAGGGCAAGGGGTGTATAATTCTTTTCAAGGGTGCAAGCAGCAGTTGTGAAACCATTCCCGTGTTTGAGTCATTTGATTCCCTCATTTCCTGATTGATCTTAGCCCTAAATATCTAACCCAGCCTCCAAATTCAGAGAGCTTGAGTAGGGGGGACTTTCCAATTGACACTTGCTGGCTGGGAACAACTCTGTGGCCTTGTGTGCATTTTGACCTTTCGTCCATAGGCAAAAGTAGTTTTCACAACTTACCTTTTCCTATAAGGATAAAGACGTTAAGAAACTATTTGCAGTGCTGATGTGGCGGATAGGGAAAGCAGAGGTTTTGTGGCTTGTGACGTTAGTGCTTCCAATTGGTGTTTAGGGGTAGCCTGTTGGTTTGGCATGCATTTGACAGTGCTTCAGTTGTGGATGCTATCTTTTAAACAGTGTGGATGGGGTTGGGGGAGGGAGGAGGGGATGACAATGAAAAATTGAGCTGTTTTGCCAGACTTGGTGTTACATTGATGACTGCCAGCATTTTGAATAGCTTTTAGATTAGATCAGAAGGCCTGTTTGAAACAATGACCACCCAGATTCCCTGACTGGACCGGGGAAAACTGCACACCGAAGTAGCAGTTTTAGCACCTGGTCATGTTCCAACACAACAACTCTGTCACAGCACAGTTGGTGCTTCTGCACCAGAGAAACAAATATGGGCCGACTCTGGCTTATATCTGCAACTACCAGAATGAGGAAGGTTTCAGGTTTTACCGGTTTTGTCTTTAGCATTAGCTACAATTAGCTGCACTTAACAGCTATGAACCTGTTAAGTGCAGCTAATTGCTGCTAATTCCAGTTTGAAAGTCCAACCAATAATATGTTACTTTACTCTGTACTCAAAGTGTGTTCAGTTCTATGCCATGTTTCTTGATTTGATAGTCGTAGATGAGAAAAGGAACAGGAAAAATCCTGATGTCGAAGGTTATGACCACCTAAGTGAGAATTGGAATTAGTAGATAAATCAAAGCTACTGAGAATATCTGCAAGAATTGTGGTGTAAGTCTGGAAGTCCCCCTTCACACCAGTTTGAACCACGGTTTGAACCCCTCTAAGTCCAGGCCTATGTTTAATCCCCAGTCCCAGTGCTCTGCTGACCCTAGCCTTATGAGCCCTGAACTAGAGTCTATAGCCCCTTTTCCCAGCCTCTTGCCCCACTTAAGCGGTCCCACAGATGCAATTTGAACATTCACACTTCTACCAATGTGCCTTTTTAGAGTTCATATCATTCGAGTTGCCAGAGGAGGACATTTACCTGGTCTTTTAATAGGATGCAAGCTTAGGGAAACCTGTTCTTAGTCGTTAGGTTCTATGCAGTCAGGTTTTTTACCAGACCTGGGAATTTAAAAAAAGCTAAAAAGGAAAAAAAAAAGTATTTTTTTGGATAAAAAAAAAAAAAACCTAAACTGTATTTAATGTACTGTACGCTTATATGTAAGTAGACAGCGTGTTCTGGCTTCAAGCCAATGGGACAGATGCTTGATTTAGCAAGACTACCCCCCATCCCAGTCCTCCCCATCCCCCAAAGTCCTCTATAACTCCAGCCCCACTTTCCTGTTCCGAGCCCCAACCCTGTTTCCATGGTGAACAACGCGTCTCTTCTTGTATTATAGCTTATCAGCTTTTTATCAATATTTGATCGGCTTGTCCATGAGCCAATGTAGTCTTCAGTACAAAGTGTGTGGTTGTATGTTGTTAAACTAATTTTCTTTTTTGTTCCCCCTCCCTCTCTCTTTCTCTCTCTTGCTCTCTTTTATAAGAAGAATCTTTTCTCTTATTACTTTTTTTTTGTCTGTTCTGGTTTACATGTCTATTACAGAAAATGTAAAAAACAACAAAAAAAAGACAAACACAAAAAAACACAATTCGCTATCTGGCAGCATTGTTAACTGTCGGTGGTCATTTTGACGTGGTTAAAATTCTACCCAATCAACAGGAAGGCACGGAAACTGGAAAAGAATCTATTTGAATAAATCAATCTATATATAAATGTACAAAAAATATATACAATATATAACGAGGGTGCCGTTTTCTGTTATTTTTTTAATTTTCCGTTGCAAAGGGAGTGTTTGCTTGGCAAGGAGTTCTTTTCTCAAAGACTGAACTGGCGGAAGTTGGCGAGGCCCCTCAGTGTTATAAATTTTCAACTGACTTCGTTGTATTCTCCGTTGTTGCCACCCTCTGACTAGTACGGCACCCTGCGCAGGACAAAATGGGACCGGAGTTCCATCAGCTCCATTCACTGCTATCTATCCAAGGCAACAACAACACACAGACATTTGTAAATTGTATGCAAGAAAATGGCAAACTTTACCATTATTTTGAAATTGTGTATGTAAAAGTTATATTTTTACATGTAGACTGTTGTTATTTTGTGTTTTAGAAATATGTTGTATTGGTTTTTTTCTTTTGTTAAAAGATGAAAAAGTAAAATTCAGTGTGTGTTGAAAAAATGTGTCACATTGAAAATGTAGTGAGGTCAAAAGTTCAGAAATCAGTTTTTTTTATTATTTTTCAATATTATGTTTATATCTGTGGGGGGCATTTTTGAGGGTTAGAGGGAGGAATCAGAAATCATGAAAGGGATATGACATTAATTCTCCATGCCTCATGACATTACATTTTTAATTGTATTTTTTCGCAGAGATGTGTGTAAATAGCCATCAGCCATCATTTTCTGTGGGGTGAAGATTTGCCAGTGAGACACGATGATCATGATGATGAACTTGTTTTGACTTTTCAGTGCGGTCGTATTCGTCGGGTTACAGTAGCCAGGTGCCAAGTTTTTGTTTCGATCAGTGGTGCTCTGTACTGTTTGTGGTTTTGGTTGGCAACATCTGAAGTGTAACTCAAACTGTCGTCTCCGCTTGCACCAAGCATCACTTGTATTAGAGCCAACGTTAGTCATTTATTTTGCGCGATTTAAGGAATTTTTTAAAAATTTCTTAAAAAATAAAAATTCTAATTTTTGCAATAACAAAAGAATTGAAAATCTGAAACAAGCGATGATGAAATCTTGACTGAGGTACCCAAAGAGTGTTTACAAATGCACTGATTTTGTCGCCAGGTTGCGAGCCAGCTCTGACTGCTGTGCATTTATTTTCCTTATGATGGCATATAAATGTGGATGGAAAAAAAAAGATCCTCAACACCTGATTCAAGATTAACGGGAACATTTTGTTTAGAGATTGGAGCTTTGCTAAAGCTCCGGTTACACGGGGCTAAAGACTGGCTGGCAATTCCCTGGCAACCACAGATCACTAAGAAAAAATGTGTATTCCCCAACCAGTTGAGAGTGGTTGCTCAAGAGTTCTTGCATTTGCTAGGGAAAACTGGTTGCAAAGAGCTTTATGGTGTTGCACTGAAAACCTTGTAGTTGCGTTGGTTGCTAGCAGATTACAGTGGTAGTTGTAGTTTACATGATCCACGATGTGGACTCACCAGCTACTTGCCCAATGGTAGTAAAACTGTGGAAAGTGCAATGCAAACAACAGCTATGTGAATTTATAGTCAAAGTTGAGCATTTTGGAAACATAATGTTGGTTGCAGAGGTTAAGCATAACTTTTGCAAGTTTCACTATGATTTGTTCACATCATCCATGCAAATTGCAGACAACCATGACAATCTATTCAGGTCAGTTGAATTTTATTTATATTGCACCAAATCACAACAACAGTTGAGTCAAGGCACTGTGGCGACTGAAGCAATCATAAGGAGTTTTTTTTTGTACAGCGTCCTCTTTGCGATCAATTGTAATTAACAGCTGTCAGCAACCACTTTGCTTATTGACCAGAGGTTGCCAGGTTGCCAACCGGACTTTGAGGCCAGTGTGACTGAGGCCTAATATAAAGAAGCAGGTCATCAGCAAATAATTGTATCAGCTATTTCCCCAAAAAGAACTCAGATGATGTGCAAGGCAGTTTCAGTCATTTGTTTCTAGTGTTTGCCATTGAAATTGAGCTTTTTGTCAGCAGGAAAAGCTACTCAGATTTGGACCTAGGTTAAACACAAGGATTGAATCTGTCAGTCCAAGTGCTACATGTATTTTTTAAGTAATGTTATTTTTGCGATGCTTCATTTCATATTTTCTCTTTGTTGTATAATCAAGTCATCTCCAGAATTACAGTACCTTCATTTTTTGTTACCCCTGGTGTTCTTATTAGCCAAAATGTTAACATTTTTGTTTCTTTTTCCTCCTTGTTGTACATACACACCTCATTTCTTTTTCAGTGACTGTGCCATGAGCTTTGTAATCTGTTACTCTGTACCAGTTTTACTGCAATAATGAGTTGAATTCAAAATGGCCACTCCTGTCCTTTGTTTTTCCAGGAAACTTTTTTCTATTTTCTCACAACTCTAAGGCTAAGCGAGCATTTGGGTATATTCCACAGATGAGCACTTGCCAAGATCAGTAGCACAATAACTTTGGTATATTTATATCATAGAAAAAAGCAGTTTCAAAAGAATTTTAAAAAAATATACTCAACATTTTTCCAGACAACTTCCTGCATAACTTATCATAAATGAAAATAGCAAATGAACAATCAGTTTTTCCACTGCCAGAAAGAGTATGTTTATAATTCCTCACAATATTTATGATAATTTCTTTATGCTGTCTTATCAGTTTCATATACATAAATCAGTGCAGTTGTCTTACTAAAACCACACTAGTATTTTAGCTGGTTGTGTTGTGCTGATGAAGGCACATAAAGGTTATTTCACATTTCAATAGGGCCTATATGAAGAAAAAGAGCGCACAGCCAAGAGATTTTCTAATTTCTGAGACAATCTGAAGTAAATCTGTTTCAGACAGCGATAGTTTAGTGTTCAGTGCTATGAGAAGAAAATCAAAAGATTTCTGTCAATTCCAGATTATTTGCTCATAGTTGAAATCACTGATGTTAAGTGCCAACTAACCATTCCTAGCACACATTTTCACACATATCCAGTAAGAAGATGGTTATCGGTTTTATCCTTGTGCATCCAAAGTGTTACCAGGTGTATGATAGTTATTGTATTTGTACAATAAGTTAGCTCTTTGTACAATGTACAATCAATAATTCTAAAAACCCCTAAATGTATGATCATTTTGATGTCATAGTGTCATCATCTTTTTTTCCATAAGAGTAAAATGTTGCAGAACTAATTTGGAAACAGTCTGATTATTTATCTCCAGCAGTCATCACTCAAAGCTTTTTCGTATGTCACAAGTTACTTTTGTTGAACACAGCTGTCCTCAAGTTGTATTCGATAAGGTTTATGGTACAAAATGACCTATTTGCTTATGTGCCAGGATGCTGAGTGTGTCCTGCAACCTAAAAAAAGCAATCCAGTGCATTTGTTACCGTGAATAATGAACTACAGCTTTAAACATCTTTTAATTCATAGACACTCAAATTACATTTTGGGGGTTTTAATGTATGGAAGTTACCCTCTGAAATAAAGTAACTGTGTAGTGTTAAAATTATTCATACCTACGGAGTTTTGGCTACAGAAAAACCTTTTAACCTAGCTTAGCATAAAGAATAGAGTAGCACCATCAAAACTTACACCTTCTACCATTTTAAAGTTAGCTAGCTATCTGTTTACAATTACAGCTGAGTCAGCCAGTGTTTGCTGATAGCAGTCATGACCTTGCTGAAACCTGATGACCTCACTAAACGGACAGGACTTTTGACAAGCTGGATACAAGCAGTAGCTGCAGGTCAACAAACAGCTCTTAATGCTAACTACTGCGGAAACCACAATGTCCTAATTTAACATTCCTATTGCTACACCTGCCTAATAAACACAACACAACCCAATGCTGAAGACATAATGAACATTATATCTGGGTGTCAGATAGTGCCATATATTTACCACCAGGCATGTGGAGAAATGTTTATTTGGGTGAAATATGCATTTAGAAAGAGCTTGGAGTGAACTCAGACCACACTTATATTTGCAATTCTCCACCAAGCACATCTGTAACCAGAAGGTCGCCGGTTCGATCCCCGGGCTCTCTGTCCTGGTTGTTGTGTCCTTGGGCAAGACATTTTACCCTACCGCCTACTGGTGTTGGCCAGAGGGGCCGATGGCGCGATATGGCAGCCTCGCTTCTGTCAGTCTGCCCCAGGGCAGCTGTAGCTACAACTGTAGCTGCCTCCACCAGTGTGTGAATGAATAGTGGCATTGTAAAGCGCTTTGGGTGCCTTGGAAAGCGCTATATAAATCCAAGCCATTATTATTATTACAACGAACATCTTTCAAAAGGTGAACCCTTATTTCAAACTTTTCTATAAACATTATCTGTTTACAGGTTGTGTCTCTACCACTCGGTGAGCAGTTGCCAAGTGTGTACAGGCTAGTCAGCCTTTTCAAAGCAAACTAAAGGTGACCGTGGCAATCTGCTAGTGACCAAAGCAACCACAAGTGAGCCTGTCAGCAACCACTGGCCAACAAATTTTCCCTTTCAAGCTGAGGTTCCGATGCAGTCACGGTCTTGTATTTCGGCCTGGGTGAAATCTAAGGAATAATTTAAGGGTCTGAAACCAAGATATACTTTTTGGACCCAAAACACAGATTTAATGTATCATGGAACATATATTATAAATATCATGGAACTGTTTATGTGACACACAGTATGCTTTGCTTTGTAGTTTTCAGCAGTACAAACAAGCACATACAATGTTTCACATTCACCTTCTCACTCAGTAGATCATGTTTTTCAGTATTACAATAAGTAAAGTAAACTTACAAGTAAACGTATGTTTTTTCTTGCTGTACTTCAGTGACGAGGCAGAGAAGATAAACTAAATTCATAAAGCATAATTGCCCTTTTGCCAGTGCTTGGGCTTTTTTCACAGCATCTTTTCTCTTTTTCTCTCAAGCAGATGAAGCACATCCTGTAATAGAGGTAAACTTTAAGCTAAATTATTTATAAATTGGAATATATTTCTGGAGGGGCAAATCTTTTATACCTAAAAAAGTGAAAAGTAAATGTTCTCAAGCCAATTATTGAAAAAGTTTACATCATCCATTCAAGTGTAAGGAAGGTTTTACTGAAATAGGTTTCTTTTTTTTGAACATTTGACGTTAGTGACAACGGTGAGATATCGCCTTTCACAGCAAGAAACAAAAATTTAAAAAACATAAAAACACAGCAGTCACGTTCCTTCCTGCAAGACAAAGAAATGCAAGAGGTAAGAGTCTGTCTTTGATTGCACTTTCTGGTGTTTCCTTCATCTTTTCTTGTCTGCTTATTTGCTCTTGATGTTGTTACACTTGCTGTGCATGTTGTTGTTATTCCAGATCAGTGGAAATATTGGGGAATAGGTTTTGATGTCTGTGCTGAGGGTTTTATTCTCCTTCATGCAAGCCTGACAGTCCTGCCTGCTGGTTCTCATCTTATAATGATTCAATGAGGCTCATGTTCACGACCGTTCTGTAGCAATAAATGTGCAATTTTGATAACACGGTGCTTTCAAAGCTTTGCTTTTTTTCTTCATAGTTTGGAAGCCGTATGACATGCAGCTGATAGCTCCTATATGTTAAACAAGCCATCGTACATTTGTACATACAAATATACTACTTTGCTTCTCTTCCACAGTTACCTGTAGTCTAGTATACTAGTATACTGATATACAATGACAAACACTAGTTTCATATCAGTCACCCGTTCCTTCTATAGATATTTTGCTACTATGATAGCATTATTGTCACTATGACAGTATCTTTCCTTTTGATGAACATTTTAATGTGATTTTATATTTGTTGATTGCACAACATAAACTTAAATGAGCAAATCACTACAAATTATAATAAAATACTAGCACATAGAGTTCCCAGTGCTAATCTGTTATTTAAAGCTTATTTACTGTAATGAACAATTATGATTTGTTAATGTAAATCATAAAATATGATCCTGTAAAGAATAAAGCTTCTCCAGCCACTGTTTTCTTTCATGTGCAGCAAAGAGAAAAATAGAAAAATGCAGTAAAACAAAATGTTAAATTCTGCACTGTAATCCATAGTTACTGGAGAGAGGGTTGACACTGTTACTAACCAAAATACAGCTACAGCAGTCAGAGTTTAAAAGCCAAATAACTACAATAACCATCACAGCATAACTAAATTAACACAATGCTGTTAAAGACTTAAATTAATCATGTGTTACATTAAAGGTTGAGAAGGACTTTTGTTCATTTGGTTTGCACTTTTCCCCACCCAGGGCGTCACACTACCCGGGAGGAGGCCCTGTCTCAATGGCTAAAGACAAAAGTCTTTATGCACACTTGATACCACAGATTACATAAACGACATGACTGGCTGCATTGCTGCATGATGGACTGTGGTGTCTATACTGGCTATTTTTAGCCTGTTACTCAGTAAATTTTCCAGTCTAGAGATGAAAAACAGGGTTTGCACATGTACACACTGCTGCTCCTGAAACACATAAAATGCATTCCTCGTGTTCACTTTCACTCTTTTGGAATTTCTCTTTAATTCATTGTGTATGTGAAGACCCCACTTGACACTAACGCTTTAAGTTTCCAGCTTGTTTAAAAAGGCCTGGAGAGGTTCTCCATCACGTCAGTTTTAGAGGAGCCAGTTGCAAAGGTGCAGGGATTTCCTCCTGAGCTGATGATACTGATGATGCCTCAGCAATAACCAGCACTTTCAGCACCAGTCAGTGTGACGCTTTTGTTTTGACTCACTGAGGCGGTTTCATCTATTTGTGCCTACAAGCAACAGGTACTGACGTCAGTTTACCCGATGCTGCAGGGAAAGTTGTTTTGATATTAGTCAATATCCAATAAAAAAGTTTCATCAAGGAGAAGATCAGGAACAAAATGAAACATGACCAAAATTACACTAGTGGAATGTCTTTCATAACCAGCAGCATCTAGAGATGCAAAATGGCTCAAAACGTCTATTTTCTCAGTAAATCCACATATTTTGGTTAAATGATGTCTTCAGTGTTCCTCTATATGTGAAGGTTTTCATCTAAAGGTCAGAGCATATCTTTTTTTCTCCCAAATGTCTAGGAACTTCACCACGTTTAACATGTGCTCTGTGATTTGAAAATCATTACATTATGTCTTTATTTATATTTAACACAGTATCCCAACTATTATAGAATTATTTTTTTCTATAATTTTTCTATAGGAACACCCTCAGGTATTTATGGTTGCCTAAATGCTCTTGTTAGACTTTTCTCAACAGAAACAATAAGAAAGGGGGGGGGGGGGGGGCATCTTAGTTGTCACTGGGTTTTGTGACCTCATACTTTACAGCATGCCCTGTGGAGGTGCAGCTATAGATTAGTCATTCAGGAATTGCCAAGAGTGACCTTTAGAATAGACTGTATTGATGTTGGAACTTGTTGCAACAGTAGGCTTGAGTACAAGGAAGGATTCACAGTTAAGATTACAGGAAATGCTGACTGATGAAGAGAAAGTCTGATTCCTACTTTGTATCTTACATGCCTATTGATTATTAAAAATGTAGAGTTGATAAATACCCTTGTTACTACGAATACTGGCTGTGAGTACACAAACAGATGGGGATCTGTGTAATACCACAAATGAAAGTACTGCTGTATCTCTTTGATTTTCACAAAGACATTGAGTCAGAATATAAATTTTCAGTGGAAAACACAGTCAGCAGAAACTCAGAGCAAATCATTTTCATGACCCTCGTCATTTACAATCACACTTACAACTTATTTTTGAAAAATAACAGTTTTGTTCTTCCATTGCACATAAGCCGTATTTTATCTCAGTCCTGAGTAATCTGTTTTCAAGTGACCTACCTAGTTAACAAAAAGTAAAAAAAACTCAAAATCCCTCCACAGAGATGGTTGTTTATTGCAAACTGTGATATCTATACAAATCAATAAATACAGTGCTTTGAAATCTGGTCCTTTAAAATTTGTGATCTGGGGCCCCGGTCTGGATGGGCCTGGGCCCCCTTTCCCTGGTGGGTCGCGGAGTATGGGGGTACCTACTGGGGTCAGCGGGGGAGCTGGCCCCAGGGAGGGGTCACCTGCCCCTCCCTTCCTTCCCTCCCCATCTCCAGCTGCCTCCCTCTTCCCGCTCCATCACAACCACCCACACATGCAGGACCTTGGAGTAGGGGTATGTCACCAGGGTGCAGAGGAGGCTACCCCCCCCCCCTGTCCCCTTCTGGCTGCCTCTGCCTCAATTTTATTCCACAACTTAGACATTCACATTACTCACACTCTCATTACACATACATATAGGATCTTGGGGGTGGGCACGATACACGGAATCCAAAGTACCATCAGGGTGTACACCCCACCCCTGGCGTCGTTGCCCACCTCTCAATGTTAAATACACGTAGACATTGAGGGCCAGCAGGAGGGACCATGCGCTTACCTGCTGCTCTCTGGCAGGTAGCTCCAAGCCCTCCTGGGTTTTAAATGCACCTTAGAACACACATGCATCAACACTACAATGAGCGGGTGGAGGGAGGTTTGGAGTCTTCTCTCACCCCCATTCTCTGCGACCTGCTGGAGCAGGGGGGCTAGGACTAGGAGGAGGAGTTGGCCGTCCGACTGCGGTCTGGAGTGTGGGGCCTACCTGCTGCTGCGGAGTCGGGGCGGTCTGCCTCCCCCCACCGCAGGGAAAAGGGTAACACCACCTGGGTCTGGGTGCAGTTCCCCCCCCTCCAGGGGCAAGGGTACCTAGACCCGGTTTGTAGAGTACGCTTGGGGAGTGTGATCGTGTGTACAGCGTCTCTTTATGTCTGTCTCCACGTTGGTTGAGTGTGGAGTAAGTGCATATGAGAGCATGAGGGTGGGAATGGATGTTTGTGTCTGTGTGTGCCTGTATGTCTGTGTCTATATGTCAGGTTGGGTGTCAGGCGCCACCTCTCTGGGGACATCTCAGGCCCTCCAAGGTATGGAGGCCTATCTTCCCCTACCACCACTTCCCCTGCCAGTGGCGGACTCCCTCAGACGTCGGTGCGTTGGTGGTTCTTTGTGTCCGGGGATGGGCGTCCAGGTACACACCGGCTCACTCCTTGGCGGCCGCTTATCGGGGCCTGGAGCCTGGGGCTCGCTCGGGCCACTTCGGAGGTGGGGTGCCCCCGGCCTCTCGGCCTGGGGCTCGGTCACTCAGGCACGGCTGGCTGCCGGCGGAGCTCACGGGCGCGTCACTGCAACTCCCCCTGGCTTCTGCTCCGCGGCTGCTGAGTGAGCCCTCATCTGGGACACTCCTCAGCTCTTTCTGGGACAGTGGCGCGGCTGCCCCTCTGTTGGTCTTCTTTGGTCTCTTGTGTTCTGGGGGCCTCTGGATGTCTGGAGTTTTGATCTCCTCCATACCTGCTTCATGCACTGGAGGACGGGGCTGTGGCCCCCCCACACCCTCTAGCAGATCATTACATGAAGGAACCTTTTAAAAAACAAAAAACAAGCGCGTCCATGCTCACAGGTGTACACACGGGTGATCACACCCACAAACTACACCCTTTTTGGCTCCTACCTCAAAGCACACTGTGTTCTGTTGATCTTATGTGCTGCACAATAATGTTTAACATTTAGTATTTACTGTCATATTCCCATATATCATTGTGATGTTGTTTATTCTATTACTCTTGTTCTCTTCTGCTTGTTTTCTTTTTTCTTTCTCAGCAGGTGACCCAGGTGATTGATATATGCATTTTTTTTCTTTTTTTCTTCTTTTTTTTTTTTTCTGCTCATTCTGTTGGTTTTTGGTTTTTGCCCTTCTCCCCCGTCCCTCTTCTCAGATGTTTCTCTTTCCCTCTTTCTTTCCCCCAGTCAAGTCTGTCCCATGTTCAGTAAGTGAAAATAAAATAAACAATAAAAGGTGAATCAAATGGACCATTATGGCAAGGCTGGGATGGTCAATTAAAAAAAAAAAAAAAAAAAAAAAAAAAAAATTGTGATCCCCAGAGGATGAGTTTGTATTCGATCTTCTGGTCCTATATCTATATTATTAATTCAAGAAATGATATAACACAACTACAACTTTATGAACTGACTCAGAATTTGATACAAGCATTCACAGTTTCCCTTGTTGATATTTTAATTATATTGATTAGCATGCATTTTTCCTCTAGTGTTTCGCACATGGATAGTTTCACCAAGAAAAAAAACTGTAACAACTTTGATGTCATGGTCCTGGGTCGTTGACCCAGCGCTTTTAGTTTGTTATCATTTTCTAGTTCATTATGATGATTATTATTGTTTGAGTTCTATGTGTTATATTCAGTCTGCCTTTGAGTCTGCGTCTGTGTCTCTGTCTGTCTATGGTGTCACCCCGTCTGTTTGTGAAGCTGTCTGTTTAGTTCTGTGTCTTGTTTGGTTCCCCATGTTTGAGTTTCCTGCTTTATTGTGAAGGTCTCTGTCTGATGTGAGTGTGTTCAGTTTACATTTCCCCTGTCCCATCAGCTCTGATTCCTCCCAGCCATGTTGCCCTCCTGTCTCTCATCCCCTGATTACTGGTGTGTGTATTTAAGCCCTGTGTGTTCTCCTGCCTGTTGCTGGTTTGTCTGTGGTCCACGGTGTCCTGTCCCTCGTCTGTGGCTCTCTGCCTCTCACCCCATTCTGGTACCCTCTCAGGTTTCTCATTTAGCTTTCCCAGTTTAGGTCTTTAGTTTTGTCTTCCCTCTTGTCTGTTTTGCCATCTCCCCACTGTGTAAATAAAACATCACCAGCATTATCATCCACTGCCTGCGTTTTGGGTCCTTTCTCCCTTCATACCACACGGCTCGCCTTGGCAGTCGTGACATTTGATCTGCCAACTTTTTATATTTCGCCTTACTAAATCTTAGCTTGCATTCATACTAACTAATCGAGAATTGGGTAAACGTTGTCCCTTCATAACACTAATATACTACCATTATCATTGCAAGCATTATTATAAAACTATCACTGTAAGCAGCACTGCTAACATGCAAATCAAGTTGAACTTGTCACCTCAGTCACCTATGTCACCTCAGCATGTGTGTACTAGATGTTAGCACGCTAGCAAGTGCAGCCTCGCATTACCAACAGCATGGCTGACAATTAATCATGTTTGGTCATTCTGCCAACTTCTAGAGAATTAGCATGAATAAGCAACCAAATCAAGTCACTGCAGCAGTGTGAATTATCACTGTGTGAGTAAAGGTTGTCTCACAGGACGCTCCCCTGTGCAGGATGTTTTTGAACTGTAGACACACCCCAAAAAGGCGTGTGAGACAACACTGTGTACAAACCAGCTACTTGAGAGGATGATGAAATAAAAGCTAATTCAGTTTTCACTTTTATACGTTTATTTACGATTGGAAAATTATTAATTTTCTTTTTTGCTTTTTTAAAGGATGCAACAGCAGTGCAGTGGTTGCAATTGCTGCTTCAGACCAAATGAGTTCTTGGTCTGAGGCAAGAACTCCTGTGTGGAGTTTGGATGTTCTCGCTCTGCCTGCATGCGTTCTCTCCAGGTGAATGGTGGTGATGTCTTTTGTTGGCCCAGAATGGCAGCCTGATGTAAGTCACTTCTTGCCATATCTCCTCTCCTTGTCCGCAACTGGTCACAGCAGATAGCTATCCTTACCACTGTCACCAAGCACTTGTTCTTAAGGGTCATCTGATTGTTGGGATTTCCTCTGGTTTCTCTGTATTATTGTAGGGTATTTACAATATAAAGTACCTTGAGGCCACTGTTGTTGTGATTGCAGATCTGCTGGGATTTGCCCACACAACCGTCTCCATGTTTAACAGAAAATGGTCAGAAAAAGAGAAAATATCAAATGAGCAGCAGTTTTCTGGGTGAAAAGGCTTTGTTGATGCCAGAGGTCAGAGGAGAATGGTCAGACTGCATTGTGCTGGTAGGAAGGTGGTAGTGACTCAAATAATGACAACCAAGGTATGCACAACAGCATCTCTGAACACACTGCTTATAAAGACTTGAAGCAGATGGGTCACAGCAGCAGAAGACCACACTGGCCACCACTCATATCAGCTAAGGCTGCAATCCACACTGGCAGACCAAATTTGGTCAACAGGAGGTTGGTATGGTAGTGTCAAATTTTGGCATGAACAATCCATCCACCAGTATCAGGCTACTGATGGCTGATGGGTACTTCTAGCAGGATAATACTAGTGTCATAAAACTCAGATCATCTCAAACTGGTTGTTGTACATGACGATGAGTTCACAGTCACCATATCGTAGATGTGATCGAACGGGATATTCACATTATTGATGTGCAGCAGACAAATCTGCAGCAACTTTGTGATGTTATCATGTAAACACGGAGCAAATTCTAAATTAAATAAAGTGACCAGTAAGAGTATTCATTGTCGTCCTATGGTTGTCACAACAATTTTTGTTAAATAAAAGAACAAAAGGTGTGAATGCAGTGTTGCTCAGTTCCATTTGAATGCATGTGTACATGTGAACGTGTGTGGAGCCATAGTGTAAATTGCTGATGGGTGTGTTCCTGGCTCCAGCTAAGAGGAATGTGAGGTGTGGTTGCCAGCGTTGCCCAACACAAAGTAGCTCGGCGTTCAGTGGGACCTCTATGGCAACCACAGGCTGTTTAACCAACACTCAGTCGTCTCTTCTTTACAGGAGACTCTAGGTTTATGTGTAGGTGTGCCACAGTGTTTTCACACTGCAGGAAAATAATCTGATCTCTTGGAAAGACTTTACTCACTGTTCCTCACAGGCTGAGATCAAAGCTTAGATTTATGTGTTCAGATTTTATAGTGACTACGCAACCATTTCTTGCCAACAGGACATCCCCATTCAAAAAAAATGCTGTGCTTATTCTTCCTCTTCTTTGATGTTTCAGCTTTGCTGTGCAGCATGGTGTGTAGGGTTTTTCAAATTCAGCCTTGGAAAGAGAAACTTCCAGTATATTTAAACAAAGACTGTATATAAAAGATGGGTGTAGCCACTATGATGTCACCTGTTGGTTTCTGGAATCTGTGTTTTGAATGCTTTGTTTGAGTGTTTTGGCCACTGCCATCTGTTGTGTGTTTGTGTGTGTGTGTGTGTGTGGCTGTAGTTCAAGAGGCAAAGAAAATCCTCTGCTAATTGGAAGGTTAGTGGTTCCTTGGCTGCTCTATTCTGCATAACCTTGGGCAAGATACTAACCCCAAGTTGTTCTCTGATGTGTCAATTGGAGTATGAATGTGTGTGAAAGTTAGATGGAAAGCACTCAAGCATAGAAACAAGTGTTTGTGTGAAGGGGGGAATGAGGCATGTTGTATAAAGTGCCTTGAGTGCTCATGCAGAGTAGAAAACCACTATATAGAAGCCAGTCCGTTTACTAATAGCATTTTTTGTCCAATATTTGAACAAAACTGTAACTGTACCAGCACCAACTTTCAACAACAAGGACATGTATACAGTGGTGAGGTGTGTGGTGGGATTACATCAGCTCTTCTTGTTTGCAGTGGTGATGCACAGATTGACAGATGAGGTCAGGCAGAAGTCTCTGTGGATTATGCTGTTTGCAGACGACATTGTGATGTGTAGTGAGAGTAGAAAGCAGGTGGAAGAGAGCCTGGAGAGGTGGAGGTATGCAGTGGAGAGAAGAGGAATGAATGTCTGTGAATGAGAGGGAGACAGGTCGAAAGGTGAACACACAAGGGGTAACGATAGTGGAGATAGATACCATCCAAAGCAACAGAGGTGAAGAAGAAGTGAAGGGGGACATGCAGTCTTGGTGTGACAGAAGAGTATGGTAGATGGAGGTGGGATAGGGTGAGATGGAGCAGATGATCTTCTGTGGTGATTCTTAAAGGAAGCATCCAAAAGAAGCTGATGATTTGGACGAAACACTGGAGCGATAACTAATCAGTGCTAGCAACACTGTGTAGCTAGCTGACAGATGCAATCCACAGGGATACATGTCAGATAATAAATACCAAAATTTCACTCATCAAACTAAAGACTTTTTGGGTGATCTGTGCCTCATAACAGCCTGTGTTGGTAGTGTAAATGGTAAATGGACTGGTTCTTTTCTTCTCTACTAGAGCACTCAAAGCGCTTTAAAAATATGTATTTGTAAATATGTATTTTGATATAACAGAAAATACATCAACCATACAGGTGTTATGAAGGGAATATTTAATTTTGTTTATTTTTATTTATTTATTTTTTTGGGGGGGGGGGCGCAGTTGTACCAGGCCATAAAAATGCACTTCAGCATGGGGCCAGCCTAAAGTGGTCACGCTGTCTCTAAGGTTGTTTTTCCAACTGGTGTATTTACATCAATGCAGATTACCAACTATATTGCAGAGACTCCTCTTCTAATAGGACATCCCCATAAATCATTAATACAAGCATTGGGACAGTAGGAGGAGATTATAGTGACATAAAAGCTGCTGATGGAATGGGTCAACAAAAACACTATCTAAGGATAGTGTTTTTGTTGACCCATTCCATAGCATTGTTACCTATTGCAAAGTGATTTAAAACCATAAACCAGTGACCAGAACTAACTTCAATAGAGAAAACACCAGAAAGCTGGTTTAGAGGTAAAATAATATGCTGTAGCATGACATAAGGGACTGCACTTTGGCTTTGCGCTGGGCATTTCTTGTCAGGGAAAGGTAAGGATTTAAATGCTTTACAAATGCACATTAGACCACCTACCATAAAAAGAAGAAAACACAAATATTTTAGAAATCTGACAAAAACTTGTTTAAAACGAGAAATTATAATTGCTATTTGTCAGGCAAATAACAAACTGAATTCATGTTTTTCAACCCAAATCCTGACTTCTCTGAATCAGTGAAAAATTATTTGAGCATAAGACTCAATCACTAAAATCTTATTTCCTTTTTTTCAAACAGTGAATTGGAAAATGAATGAATGGCAGCAAAAATTATATTAAAGCATTAAAAATATTATCTCAGTTAAAGAGCTTGTACATACTGGTGGACACACAATTACAAAAATCATTCTGGTAATTACCAATACTGTTCATTTATAAACTTTACAGCTGACTGGATGGTGGTCTTATGATTTTGTTTAGCATTGTATATGTCACTTAATGTCATCAGAGGGAGAAGGTGGTAACCACAATGTCCCCAGGGAAGGAAACATTCCTGAAATAGTTGCAAAAGCTGCCCATGGTGCATTGCATTTCCCAAAATGGTGTCAAAGACAGAGAGTGAGTTCGTTCTCATGCCTCTCAAAAATGTTCTCGTGGATTTCTGCCAGAGAATGTAACGTTTAACCAGCTCAAACCTTCGCTCCTCCCTTCCCGGGCGACTTTGCGTGAGTCAGCTGGGCTCATTACGCACGTTCCGGTGTGCGGCAGGTGTAACTCTGGCCACACCCACAAGGAAACTCCTGTCAGGCAGACTCAGCAGGCTGTCAGTCGGCATCAGAGCACCGCAGAAAGGAGGAGGAACAGGTAAGAAGCTCATAATTTTCCAGGAACACTTGTTGGAGTTTAATGGGAGCGCTTTGGTACAGCTTTTTTTGCTGACACTGATTTCGGGTGAGAAATGCGCTGCTTTCACTTAAGAGAGTTCACGGCTATTTTCCTCAAACTGGATCGCAGAAAAACTAGTCTTTTTTTAAGGATAGGGCTGAGGAACAGATAATCCAGCTGATGCAGGGAAGCACAGAGACTGCTTCAGGTCAAAACTGTGCGCAAAAATAGTTAAGCTAAACTTTTAAAGTTTAGCCTGCGGCAAATGGAGATGCAGGCTTTCATACATTCAGCCAAAGTACATAGTAACATTCCGAATGATTGATTTAGCATGTAGATCTTCAAATAATGAATCTTGAGACAGGCATTGTAAACGGAGAGAAGGTACCGTACAGTTTGATAATCCAATTTCCAATCCAATTTTATTTATAAAGCACTTTAAAATACCCAGCACAGGACCAAAGTGCTGTACAGAAAATAAGTTAAAAACAATAGAATAAAAGAAAACAGCACAAATGAATCAATATAACACATAATACATAAAAATTAAAATAGCCCTATATTAAAAAAGAAAACAAGATAAAACAGCACAGAATCAACTAAAAACAACTAAAATAAAAATAAATAAATAAAAACCAACATCTCATGTGGTGTCAAAGGCCAGGGTAAAGAGCTGCTTTTTCAGGAGTGACTTAAAAACGGGTAGGGAAGACTGTTAAGAATAGGCAATTAATATGGTAATTGAAGAACTATGAAGTAGGATTAAAGCTACTGTTGTTCCAGGAGCATTATGTAAGAGCTGTTCAGAGTTATCAGCATTAGTGTGATAATGTTACCAGAAATCAATAGTCCTCAACTTTTGTGGCCCGCCTTACTGCAGTCTGTGTTTGAGCTTGAGTACTTTTCATGGTGCTGGTATGCAGGTTGTAATACCTGTAGTGTATTAATACTGTGGAGAAACGTGTAAGTAATGCAGATACTTAAAAAAAATTTAAATTTCAATACAATATTAAATACTTTAAATTTGATTATAGAATGAAATATAAAGTGCAACATAGTGCAATTGTGTAGCATCGTATTATACAAAGTCAGCGTGGACTCAAAAGTGGTTACTACAGGCTTGTCCTTGCTTTGTATCATGTTAATGAAACAACCTAAAATTAGGCGCTGGGCTCATTCTCACTGTTGAGCTACATTACACATTTCAGTGTTGAAAAACTTGACTGACATGCAAAGAGCCTTGACCTCGGTCTTTCCCAACACCTTCAGGATGAACTGGAAAATCATGTGGAAACCTTTTAGGAGTCTGAGCTAGAGGAGCATTTAGTGTCTGTGGCTTTGGAATGACAGATTCAGTTTTCATGTGTATTGTGGGTGTGCTGTGTGCAGTTTGTGTCTACATACTTATGGCCAGAAAGTATAGTGTGAGGAGTTTATACTACCTTCCATGAAATCTCAATGTTGTAAAGTGGCATGAAAATATAAGTTTTACAGTTTCTTATCCACCATAATAGTGACTTTAAGCTACGTCTCTGCAAGATCAAACTCGTGTCAGGCATTGACAATAAAATTCCTTTTTCTTTTTTTAATACTGATGATATCTAACAGTTTTCATTTTCTCAAGAGTACTCTGCCCCCTGATAAGAGGCCAACAGAGATGAGATGTTATCTTTATTTCAGCTGGGTGGAGGGCGCTATGTGAACTTTTACTGACTCCACGTGGAGCTGCTGTGTTACTTAACACTTAATTAGTAATAGTCACAACAACAATAACAACACCTAACCAAACCATGCTGTTCTTAACTGGGTCTCTACCCCTGCATGCCTGTTTGGTTGAAGAATTAAGCTGGGCGACTGATTACAAGCTGTGATTGTTTGTGTGGGTGTGTTTATGTGCGTGTGTGTAATCACAGTAAAACACAGTCCTGGAGACACCAACAGTAGTGAGAACTATGGCAGTTTTAAGCCAGAAGATACAACAGGCTAGAGAGAGCAGTGGTTGTTAGGCTAGTTCTTCTGTGAAATAGTCGCCACAAATCGATATTATTTTATCACATTAACAATAATTAAAGGAATAAGTGAGTTCCTATAGCCATTGTGAGCTTATATCTTTGTATTTTTTTTCTAGTTTCTTTTGTTTTTAGCTTGCAGGCCAGCGAGCGTGTTGCTACGCAGCTACTTTTACAGCCTTGACAGCTAGCTTAAGAAGCAGGGATATTAGTTATACATGAGTTGCTTTAAAGGGTGACGTCAAGCACATACAATTAATTATTATATTTCTGAAAGTTCTGTTTTCTCACATATGTTGCAAAATGTAGAAAATGTCAGCCTCACAGAGATGTGCTAGCAGGCTAAAATGAAGTCAGCTTTACGCAGTTATGTGTTAAATATCGGTGTTGTTGTCCTGTGTTCAGAATGTAAAATGTGCTTTCTAAAGCTGGTTTTTCACAATTGTCTAAGGAAAATTGCAGTCATTCATGTGTAAATGTTTTCTTGGCTGAAGAATGCAGAAACTATTGCCAGCTGTTAGCATTACTGATTTTCTTGCTTAGCTAAAGTATCTTTGTATTAGTTCACTTTCCATGTCTTTATCTTTCATTCCATCTTTTTCTGTTCTGATCACCCTCATCTCCTACACAGCTGTGCTTTTTCGTTCACTGTTATCTAACATATTTTTTACTGTTACTCTCAATTTTGCACTATTTTACTCTTGACTCTTCAGTTTTTAGTGTGTGTGTATATATGTTTTTTTGTTTTTTATTTTTTTTTATTTTACTTACACTGTGTAAATGATGACTTGGATTTTCTTGCATGCCAGAAGTTAAGCTTTTTAGTTTTGTTGTATTTAGTACTCTAGTATATGTTACATTATTTTTTGTACATGCTTAAAAAGCTGCCAAAGCTTTTAGCTTACACTATATATGTGTGTGTGTGTGTGTGTGTGTGTGTGTATATGTATATGTTCTGATATATATATATATATATATATATATATATATGATGTGTGTATGACATTGATTCATTTAGTCTAGACACAATGTACATGACAATATGTACATGTTTTTAAAAAGGGTTGAACCAAGGCAATGACTGACCCAACACACCCCACAAGGCATTAGTCATTGCATATTGTGCAGCAGTATTTCTCTCTTTTTCTATGTCAAATTTTGACTTAATCCCTTTTCTCACTGAGAATGTTCCAACAATTCATCATACCTCTCTCTGTTTCAGTCACCCTTTCTCCCCTTTCACTCTCACCCAGTTCCTTTGGTTTCTTAATACCACTTTCTTATCTTTTGGATGTTTCAGTTTTTCCTTTTCATCAGTTTTTCAAACTCAACCATGTGTATGTATGGGACAAAAACATTTAGTTTAATCATGTGTAACAACTTCAACCTGTTTCTGTATCCAGCCTCTGTCCTTCGCACACCCATCCTCTCTCTCTTTAATGCGTTTTAATGGAACTACATTCTTTCACTTGACTCTAGCCCAGGCAGTTAACGAACCAGACCAACAAGAATACACAACTGATCTCTTTCACAGTTTTGCTCAGCACACACCCACCCTACACTCTCTCATTGCTCTCTCTCTCTTGCCTTGTCACTGTTTGTAATGGAGTAGAGATGGGTTAAAATGTTGTGTAAGTAAGTGTTAATGCAAGTCAAAGAATAACAGATTGTAAAAAAAAAAAAAAAAAAAAAAAAAAAATCTCAAATTCTGTGTAAGATCTTTGCTGGATTTTTTTCCCTGTTTCTTAAGGGCATAAATTTCAGACACTGTTTATCTGTGGTAGATAATTTCTTTTCATAAGGAAGTGGAAGGATTGCCACTTCTCTTGTCCTATATTTGTCCAGTTTCCCCGAATGTTTTAAGGAAACACTGCACGCCATGCTGAGATACCACCTTTTGGTGTAAAAATAATATTTTTTCCCCCTTACACTGTATTATCTTTGCCATTTTTCCAGACATTCAGCTAAAGAAATGAGGACAAATAATGTGGCTAAAGATAGATTTCTGAATTGGTTCGTTGCTAAGTTGTCTGTTATGTATAGACACAACACTGGTTTATCCCTTGTGTTAAGCGCGTTTTTTATGCTTGAATGATTCATCGGTTAGTGTTGAGTGGCTTAACAAACAAAGAAACATTTATCCAAAAATGGTCAGGTACAATGACTGGAGTGAAATTGAGTGAAAAGGCAGCCAATGTTCAAATACAAAAGCTCAAAGATTGACTTTTTAAAAAGAAAGGCTCCTTGTAAGCAAAGAAAGAAATGAAGGATACTTTAAGACCTTTGCACAGGACTGTATGAGGAGACATTTTATTTAAATTATATTTAAATTCCTTGTAAATGCACATTTGGATATCTGTTACAGAGAAACTTATCTAGCCATTAGATTATGGTAACTTAATTGCTGTTGACGTGGCCTTCACAGTACCTTTAGCTACATGCCAGTAACACGTTACAGTTGCTTACTACCCACAACACTTGGCCTACATCACAAACAGGTTAGCCGCATTAATTAAAGGGAATGGCTTTAAGAGAAATGTATCCTGTATCTATGGTTTCAGTTTCTCTAGTCAACTCACTGCCAGTGCACAAACCTAACTTTGCCAACACCATCATCAGCCCTGCAACCCACTGCACTCTTGGTGTCACATTTTTGCTAGTTTAACATTAAAATTTATGTGATGAGCTGATAATAATTTGGAGCTTTTGCATTTACAGTATAGTGTAAAATGTCTTTTTTTGGCTTTCATAAATACAAAGTGCTGTTTGAGGGTTTAGACTTGGCTTTAGTTTAAAAATTACAATCAAGTAAAGCTTCATAGCAACATGGCTGAAACTCTGACAATTGTTTCTCATTAACTTTATTGGTAATGTTTATTTTGTTTTCTTCAAACTGAAAAAAGATATTATGGAAAGCATTTCTTAAACACTAACTAGGAAGTCTAATAAGGACGTCCAAGCAGTCTTAAAGAAGTAGCTCAAAGTGATGTTGAATTGACATCTGCAACATCAGTTTGACTTTCATTTTGGAGCATGCTGAACCTGATGTGCATTTACTGGACGAAAGTTTTCATCCCATCCTTGAAGTCTTGATCAAAAACTAAAATGATTTTTTTCAAGACATCAAATTAAAGAAAGAAAAAATGGTTTTGGGCAAATTATATAAAGATTAATAAGGATGTATATAATTTTCATCAGTGCTTTCTAATCCTGAACACATTAGCACTAAGGCTACATTCACATCACATGCTGATGTGGCCTGAATCGAGATTTTATAGCTCCAAATGACTGTGGGAACTAATAAATTACACATCAGAACTGGCTCACTTGGATACGTTTTCCTAGAACGTACTGCACAAGAGATTTACTAAAAACAAATGAAATTTTAAAAAAAAGAAAAAAAAGAATATCAGTAAGGCCTGTATTGTGAACAGTTTCCCAAGCCCATTTGGGACAGTCTCATAGACGATCCCAACTTTCACAAAGCTGGGTGTGTGCGAGAATAATTGAGATTATAGATGATGTCATTGTTTTTAAGAAATTGTTTCTCACCTGTAGATACAAGTCTTTGTGTGTGACTACTTCATTTGCCGAAACCTCCATTACCTTAACGTTTAGCTATGCCATTTAAGTAAGAATGATGACATCAGCATTCAGAAATTCACTTGATGTCAAATCTTTGGTGACAAGTTTTGACATTTTTATTAGAAAGGGCAGTTACAAATTTAAATTCAAGAATGTTTTAATCCATTTTTTTTTCTTGAATTTTCAGGAAAAGGTTTATTTTATTTATTTTATTTTCTTAAGGTAATATTCCAATCAAACATCCACATACTCAGCATTTATAATCAGGATTTTTGATCTTCTAAAGAAAGTAATTATGCACTTATTTTCAGTGTCATGTTTGTGCACAGGTAGGTGAATGCAATTAGGTGACGAAAAACACCAAAGTGTCTTGTCTTATTGAGGTGCATTCCCATAGCTGTTATGCTTTTTTGCTCACAGTGCTGTCTGTCAGATGATATTCAAAGTATGTCTGTGTTTGCTGTCATTCTTCCTAAAGCTTCACTTGTGTTTGCAGAAGTGATTGTACATGTTCAGCAGCCTGACGGAGACAATATGTCAAATACCTGAACCTTAAAAACCATTACGTTGTCTTTTTATGCAGCTCAGTAATCATTCATTCTCCACTTAATGAAATGCACTTGATTAAAACAGTCTGACCGCCTGTATAACAGCAGATGTTTTGGCAGTGTGATGGTCTGTAGCTTTCAACTAACCACAGTCCTTCCAGGAGTAGATGTTCCAACATCTAGTCCTGGGACGATTATGACAGTACAATTAGAAAAAACCTGATCAAGTGTTTCTTATTTCGAAGAGTTTCCGGGAGAAAACTTCCTTTCTTTAAGAAAAACATGGCAGTATTGTTTAGATTCATGAAACGATGTCCTTCAGACAGAGAAGACTGGTGTGGAGATGTTTGGCCAAAACCAAACACGGCCAAAACCAAACACAGATCATGGCCAGCACACTCAGCTGGCCATGATCTGCTCTGTGTACCAAAGTATTTTGGAGTCAAGTGTGAGACCAGCTATCTGACATGTTGGCCCCAATTGGGTCATTCAACAAGAAAATGATCCTAAGCACAACAGCAAATCTACAACAGAATGGCTGAAAAAGAAAAGGTGATGTGACGATCCGGTCAAAGTCCAGAGCTCAACCTGACTGAAATGCTGTGGCAGGACTTTAAGCAAACTATGCACAACCTCAATGAACTGAAGCGATGATGTAAAGAAAACAACCATAATTCCTCCAGAAATGATGTGAGAGACTGGAAAGGTCATATAGAAAGCAGTTACTCTAAGGTGCTAAATGTAGTTCTACAAACTGTTAAGTCATGGGTGTACTTAGTTTCAAAAAACTAGAATCTTCCTTTGGAAAGTTTGTGGAATGATAGCTCGGCTTCAAAAAACAGTATAATTATTTATCTTCTATTGCCCCTAGGTTTACAACAAGCCACCTATTGTGTGCAACATTCATTCCTATTATAATCAAATGTCAAGCTGTCTGGTATGGGAAACACCCCATAGTGGCATCTGGTGCCCATCAATCATTAACACAATGGAAGAAAGAATTTTTTATAAACCCCTGAAAAAAAAAGAAGAAAAAAGATCTCTGTGCAGTTAGTCACTGTGGTTTAAAGAAATGTTCATTAATGACATTTAGTGTTGTGCTAGCTGCCTTTCTATAGAACAGATTGTTTGGTGGCTCAATAAAAGACGTGGAGCTACTGTGCATGTGTGAGAGAGAAGAGAGACACTGGGAAAAAAACTTATTTACTATTTCCATGAAGTGAAAATAAAGATGTGCTTATGCATTACAAATTACTCACTCAATTCATCAGTTTCACAACTCTAAGCCTGCAGTTCCAGGATGATTCAGTGTAGAAATACATCAAAATGTTAAAATAATGTTGTTGTTGTTTTTTTTTTTAAAAACAACAACAACATTATTTTAAAAATACGGCATCTTAACATAAGGCTTGTTCTAGCTCACAATCTTTTAATTATGCACACACAGGAGTCACATAAAAGCATGACTGAATGTGACATTATGCCACAAACTGCAAGTCAACAGTGAATCATGTGAAAGCAGCAGGAAGGAGATGGTATGTTAGGAATCAGGGCGTGAGTTTTGAAGGACAAGATGAACGTACACACACACGCAAACTATTTGGTACCATGTTGTGATCTCCTCGTTTTAGTAACACTATGTAATTCAAATATTACTTTTCTTATTGGAGCTGCGGGTGGACTAGCACTGTGTGCTGGTATCAGTCCTGCAGGTAGAAACTCCCCTTTCTTTGATATATCTCTCGCATGACTTCACACTAGTCTAAGGTCAAGATGGCTGACTTCCTAGAAAATCACTTTCTTTCACTGAGCTGTTTATAACGCAGATAAGTTTAACCTGTCTTTCATAATGCCATTATTGCAGACTGCAGCAGCACCACTTTAACACAAACTCGAGGACTTCCTGTTCTTTTGTACTCACTTGGGTTGCAGGTATATGTGTCAGTAGTCACCTGCTCCCAGTTTTCATGCTAGGTTAAACTAACAGCCTCTCAGCTGTACTAATAATATTTAACATACAGACAAGGGCCATACCAGTGCTGTGTTTTAATCAGGTGATACAGGGGAGAGTATCAACAAGCAGGGGCAGGGGACAAAGAAAACCATAATAAATGATGAAATGAATAAAGCGAACTGCTGTGTTGAATATACTGAAAACAGTAAAGCTAATAGTATTTGCACTCTTAGCTACAGTTCATAGACCTACTTTTAAAAAAAAAAAAGGTTTAATATCAAAATATACTTAAAGTAAAAATACTCTTCATGTGGAATGAGCCCTTTCAGAATCTTATTGGATTGCAATTTTTTGAGGTATTAATGTGTACTAGCGAAAACCTATCATGGTATTCTTCTTTATTTTCATCGGTTACTGCATATAGAAAGACAGGAAAAACAGATGTTCATAAACACCAAACAAATACACATATTTCTTCTTTTTCTCCTTTTCAAGATACGTATTCATTGTAAAAGATAAAGTAATCAGTTACAGGTACTAATAGCCTCACTGTTTGAACACGTATTTACAACTCATTGTAGTTCCAATTTGGACATCACATTAAGTCGATTCCAGTTCTGTGTTCATGGGTCATCTGCAGATCTATGAATTTGCTTTCTAATGTTGTTGTTACCTTTTGTTATCATTACATTATATTAAAAATGTAGCTGTGTAACAGTGTATCTTTCAGCAGTCACATTTCTTTTGTCTGTTGCCACTGTGGCTGCTGTTTTAGCAAAAAATAAGTTTTAAAATCACTGACAGGGTAGTGATTTTAAGCTCTGTGGACACCATACAAACTGAATTGCTTTTAGAGATTATCAAAATAACTTACTATAATGCAATCCATTACACTATCCATTTGTAAATTCAATAAGAAGAAAAACTGCAGTACTGTATAATTTAGCTGAAGTGGGAAAGCTTCACATTCTGGTTCTAGAAACGTCGCTCTTTTTGCTGTTGATTTCCTTCCATTTCATCATCCTTTCCAAAGCTCACACTCGCCTCCATAACATAGTGCTCGGGCCAAATGGTTTCGGTTTGAAGGTCATGAGCGTGTTTTGGAACCCATTTTCTACATCTTGTAAATTCTTCCGCTAATGGACACCTGAGAGTTAATTATTCATCTACATCATTTAGAAACTGCTACAGAGCTTCTCCTCGAATGCATCTCAGTGCATTTTTGCATTTTATAGCTCCTTGTGTTTTGTTTTTGTTTTTTCACTGCAAGTTTTAATGAGTGTTGTTTTGCATTATGCAGTACCTCCAGGCTTCAATTTAGCATCTGGGAAAGTTGGCTTGACTCCAAGACTGTGGTCACCCAGTGCTTATTACTCATTAAGCCTCATCGGAGGGCCGAGTGGGCGCAGGCTGGGTGGGTGCTGGGTGGGAGTTGCAGTGCTTGGTGCATGTTGTTGTTGTGGATGCTCTAGTTTTGAAACTAAACTTGGAGATGAGAAAGTGAAGTGAGTTTAAAAAAGAAAGTGTTGATCATTTGCATATCCTTCTACTCTGTCAACAAGTGCAATATTTTTCCTACACATCATGGCTCTAGAGTAAAAAATTATTGTACTGAACGTGGTGTTAGCTTCTTATTAATTGGCATGTTTATTATTGTTTTCAGGGTAAAACTGATTTTGCTTTGCTTAAACTATTCAAGGGCAGTAAAACTGAAGCTTTGAAGCAAAAATGAAGTAATATATTTCAGCAAATCAGCTTAAAAGCATCAGATTAGTCTCCCAGAGGCTAGATTATGTTAACAATGGCAGCATTTTTGACAAATTTCTAAATGACCAATTTGTCCAACTTCATCAAGGTTAATTTTTTTTTTTAAATGCACCCCACTGACTGTTAGTTGGAAGAGACTACTGTGTGGTTAGCCTTAGGCATGTATGCCAAATAGAATACACATTTATCCAACCTTCATACCAAATTCATGCCAAATGGAAAGTCTTTGTTGTTGGGGTTTTTTCTCACACATAGGCAGGCCACTAAAGTATGTTTGGAACTAAAGAATGCCTCCACTTTACTACTCAATAACCATCTCACTCTTATTTTCAAACATCAGTCGTTGCTAACCTGTTAGCTCTGGCCCATTTCAGCCAGGTCACCCTTGTGGTGGTTGTCAACATCATTCAGCTCAATCTCCAACGCCCATTGTTGTGAACTGCAGGTGGCAACAGTAGTCTTTGTTCTGCTCTGGAGATCTGCTGCAAGCTGCAGGGACCACTCTAACCAGAACCTTCGGCAGGTGGGGAGCTGGTTCATGTGCCACTAAACCGAGCTCGCAGAAGCTGCAGAGCAAAACGAGCTGCCATCACCAGCTGCTGAAATCTGTCAAGAAGTGGGGGAGATGGCTGGCGTTTCCTCTGTTATTTATTCTCATTAAATGTATATAGTGTTAGTTTGTAACTCATTTAAGCAAGCGTAGGTGTACCGCACGTTCATGTACACACGTACCACCCCGCAACCACCACAAATAGAATCTGATTCTAGAAACACTGACAGGGGATGGAAAACAGTCTTTATGACATAAAGACTGGAAATTATAACATATCCAACACACTATTCCAACTGGGCTAGGCTGACTCTATTTGTTGTTTAAAGAGTCAACCCTAAATTCTGATAGGGCATGAGCATTACGTTACATGTTGCTGTGTTGCAAAGCTCTAATTTCATTATGGTCATACGTTGTCATTGCCTTTTTTTGCCACCACCTTGTTAGTATCTGGTTAAGGATGGGCAGCAAAAACTATTCAGATGAGAAGGTGTTGAGTGTGTAACACCTGGAAGTACTGGTAATTCTTATGTTATAGTAAAAATAATTTTTAAATAAAATGGAAAGATGTGTGAAATAATTTTCTTTTACTTAAAGCCTTGAAGCGTTTTGCTCACTACACTAAGTGCTGTTTTATTGGGTAGTCACTCTTAAGACAAACTATGGAACAGTTCTCACTGTAGTATTTGCATCGTACAATGGTTTACACTTTTTGAATTGTGAGGCTTTATGTTTTTCAACGATGCATAATTTGGGTCAGGCATATTCCTTTGCCTGTATTTTGACTGGTCAGTATTGAGAGATTCAGGCTATCCAAGTAGTTTTAAGTACTACTCTTAAATAAATGACTTTACATGCATCACATAGCCAAACGTTACTAGATGGCCTAGCTGAGTTATTGCATAAAGTCACTAATGAAGTCATATGTCTATGCATAATTAACTTCTACAAGTGCTTCATCAGGGGCGTCTCACTTTTCTCTGAGCCTCTGAAGGATTGCTGTGAGACTGCCCATCAGAATCTCTTCTTGAATCACATATTGTCCGTTAGCTGTTATTTTTATCTTATTGTTGCAAGACATTTTTTTAAGCATTTTGTCTGTATTTTGTTGGACGGTTCACATAGAATCAAACATCTGTGTAAATCTGTGATAAAATGTAATCATTCACCTATAATGTGTCTGTCTGCAGACCAAAACTCATGACTGCGCAAATAAACATGCAGACACATTCGAGGACCCACCCTGTGTAGTGCAAACAGAACCGTGTTTTACATCTGTCGCCGGCGTGGGTCTTGGATTGTGTCCAGTTCTTTAGAAGTTATACGGTATAATGTTATTTTCAACTAATTGTGCTTTCAGTCGTGGAAAGTCCCATTATTTGTAAAATCTAAATATATTTATTATTTTTAGCTTTCAAACTAAAGGCTGGTACTTTCACTTCTTCTAATCGGGGACACTCCCAATAGGACACAAGGTTGTGTTTTATGTTCTTGTCTCCCTGAGTGTGTAATTTCCCACTGCATGTTTGGTTTCTTTTAGGTCTACCTGCTGTGTCTTTGTGTTGCTCTACCTGTTTTTCTCCCTGACTGTCGGACAGACGACAGCTCACAGAGGTTTTATTTCTTTTGGATGAGTCTTTGGGAGGAGCTCATCATAAGTAGGTTGCACACCCAGCCCTGCACACCTGTGCATGTGTATGCATTGCGATGCGGTTGGGTGGTGGTGAGAGTGGTATTGTGCCAAACCCTAAAATAACCCAGAGTAATACCTGTATGCAGTAAAAACATACCATTAATCAGTCTGGTGTAGGTCGTGCATTAGGGTAAAAAAGGAAGTTACTGGAAGATGGTGGATTATTTTCAGTAATGGCACTTTATCTGCCACAGTTTTTCCATACATGTTGTGGTAATCTTTAATTAAGTGTTCCCTAGTTTAAGCTGTCATCTGCATTAAGATGCCAAATACATTTTATTTTCACATCATCACTTGACAAATGTATAAAGTTTTCCTTTTCCCTCAGTTTAGAAAGTGCTTCCTGAACATCACCTAGTAAACTGTGTGTGTGAGCACTTTTCAAGAAATGGGGGGGCATAGTGGTTTTGTTGTGTTTGACATGGTTAACGTCAGGGTGACAAGAGATCTGATTAGTTAATTGTTAACTACAGAGGGACAGGCCCACCTATGCTTCAATTAAAAGGGGAAGTGACAGGAAGAGGGCAAATACAGGAGAGGTGGTATTTTGTTTATTCACCTCATTGGGTACAGACAAACTGGTTCTGCTGTTTTATACTGCTGGTGTTTTTACAGAGAGAGAGGAAGAGGCGACTTTTGTTGTGATTTGGCACTATTTAAATAAAATTGAATTGAATTGAAAGAACTGCATGTCCAGTAAGGTTTAGCTGTGATTAATTAATCAACTACAATCCTCAGTACTGGGTTGGTTTCGAACTTGAATTTCTAAATAAGTTCCGAAAGTTTCCAAAGAGACTAAACACTCTGTTTGGTCAAAGTTATGTTGACCTCCTTGTCCTCCGCTGTGTATTTTCTGCATTTCTGCTCCTCCATTGTTTGATCCCAGTTGTTCCAGTTCGCAGTCCAGCTGAGTAGAAATAGAGTTCAAAAATGCAGTAGAAATGTCTGTTGTGGTGTAGATCAGTACCCATTGTAGGCGTTTCCCCTAGAAATCAGGTTGGCAGAAGTGTTAAATTCAGCACAACTGAAACACGTATGTTTTTTGTAGTTTTTAATACATAATGGATGACAGTCGGGAATTTAACTTTCTATTTTCACTGTGTATAGTAAAAACAATGTTTTTGACAGAGCGTGGGAAGTAACAGGTTCTATCTGGTGGACTTACATTAAACATAATAGGCCATTTAATGTGCTAGCAGCCAGCAGGAAAGATCCAGAAACGAGAATTTCACCACTTAGCTTCTTCATTTTCAGATGCAGTGTTAGGTTTCTGAAAACATCTTCACAGTTTTGTTTTGACAGAACTACAATTTTAGAATAGAATAGAATAATCCTTTAATTGTCCTACAAGGGGAAATTTGGTAAATTTTATTAACAATTTGGTAAATTGTATTAACAATTATAAGACAAGCCTTAAACTTAAAGACATAAATGTAGTTTTATCTGACGGAGGTCTTTATTTTGAAAAATTAGAATGACATTTTTAGCATTAGGAGTTAACCAGACTATATTTAAAGAAAAAACACATGACTTGGCAATTTTGTAAATTAACATAATCGTTACACTGTTAATGAACTTCGTCACTAAAAGTTGTTTCCATAATGAAACATTCCTCGTCAGTAAATGTTACTGCAAGGCGTCGCCTGCTGTTCACTCCCAGTTTAAAGCTTCTGGTGGCTCAAAGTGCATCAGTGCACAAGGTGACATACCAGAGCTGTGAGTCATGAATAAGGCGTGCTGGGTAGGAGAGGTTTCCTTGTGTACAGACATAGTTGCTTGCTGAGCAACAAATATCTGCAGTTATCGTGACAGTGCATGCCCATAGACCTCTGACCCTTTTATCTGATAAAATGCCTCACTTACAGATTTTAAGATTTTTTTTTCCTAAAAAGAAAATTGTAAAAAAAACAAAAAGAAAATTCATTCTGAATAAGCAACTATTCACCATGATATTCAATATTAAGAGAGCTAGTGTCAATGACAAAGGTGATGATGCGTGATTCATAACTTCCTGTGGGTGGTAGAGTGTCTCACCTGATTACATAACACAATATTATTGGTTTAAACAATGAGATCTTAAAAAAATATCTTAGAAGCGATCTGAAAAGAGGGAAAGTAACACTCTTATCAGGAAAATCTTACTTTCACTAATGACAGCGTTTCATATGCTCCTGGAGCAGGGACAACTCTTGACTAGGTTGAAGGTTTTATGATTTCAACTCTACACTGGACTGCAGGTTAGTTGAATTCGAGCTAACTCATTTATGAGTAAAAGTGTTCTGGATTTTTTTTTTTTTAACAGAATCGGCCAAGACTAAATCAGAGTCAGAGTAAAGCTTCAGCAGGCTTATAGCCTATTTTAGCTCATATAGGTTTGGTTTAATAGCACATTTGTGTTTACAATTTATGGTTTAATGTCCTAAAGTCAATTTCCTCCAGCAGCTGTTTTCAGGAAACAAGCTTTTAAAAGCAGTCGAGTGCAGGAAGGGGTCAAGGGGGCCATGTGTGAAGTGGCTGCTTGTATTTTTTGTAAACTTAATCACATGACTACAAACACAAAGGGAGACTGACAACATGGATAAGCAAAACGATCAGAAAGACATAGAAAGTGACCTTAAGCAAAATCAGCACAGAGGGCTTTGAAATGACTACAAAGGGATGCAAAAAGCAAAAGAAGCATGACCGACAACCTTAAAGAGACAAAATAAGAAATGCCACCTGATACACAGAGACGTACAACGGGAGTGAATTTGGAGCTGGCATTGATGAAGTGTAAAAATTCATGTTTTCCTGAGGAGTGATATAAGGTAAGCAGACTGTTCCTTTAGATCCACCTCTATGATAAAATCTACACACATTTACACAAGGAACAGAAACGCATTAAGTGGCTTTGCCCTGACATTAGCCAGTTTTATTACTGTCTCTGAAGGATGAACCTGGACTTTATAATTTCAGTCCAACTGCAAAATCTGGCAAGGTCTGGACTTTTAATCTTGCTGCTTAAATCTTATTGTGTGCATATGATTAAAGAGTCTTGAAAAAGGAGGGGGAGGCCTTCAGAGGTATTGGGAAGAAGGCCTCACCTTCCTCATACCTGCATACTTATAAAGGTGTGTCTATTTAACCTGCTACAGTCATTAGACCCCACCTAGACACACCCTGGGGACTCCCCCTGACTTTGAGGGGTCAGGGCAGGAACTGGTATTTGTGACATGGGTTCTTGTACTCTTTAGGATATCTAAATAATACCTTTAAAAACTGATCTGCATATGAAATACAAGGTCTGAAATGCCTAACCCATGATACTAAAACTTGCATTGTCTTACAAATTGGACCAAACGTGTATTACAATTTAAATACTGGTTTAGCTGAAGTTTTGTAACAAAGTTTTAAGTCTAGAGCTTTTTCCTCCCTCTGTATCGCCCTCAAACACACACACATAAGAGGCTGAGTGAGCTAATCAATCAAGCCCACAATCCGTGACAAACCTTGGCTGGAGATTAACTGACCAGCTCACATTCTCTCTCCACCAGTCTCTCTAACACTCTCTCATCCTCTCTGTCTCAGAGGTTGTAGTTAGGGTCATCTCCATGTACACAGTAGTGCAGCCCACCCACTAACACATACACATGCAAACACAGAACCCCCCTGTGGTCTGAGCTCAGTCAGGAAATGAGTTTTGAGCCCGTCTGTCATCATGAGCACTTCTCTCTCTCCACGTCCTGCAGTGAGTACTTATGAAATGTTTCACAGCTGAAAGCTAAAGTGTGAGATAATTAAGAGAGTTCAGTTTTACAAGTTTGGTAGCAGCTCGTTTGAAGCTGTTTGTTGAAATGTAAGGCTTGATCAATGAAGAATTTACCTTACTGAATCTTTTGCAGTGATAAATATTTGATGAGATACCTCAGAGTGAGACATTTCAGAAAATGTTTTTTTTTTTTTTAGCTACAAAAAACATTTCACAAGTGACAGTTGTGTATGTTTGCTCACTTGGTCAGTTACCAAGGGGTGCCCGCAAAGGAAGCAATTTGCTTTTACGCTTTGCTCGCTGTTTCTTGCAAGCAGACATTTTGGGCTTTGGTTGCTTACGTAACCCTCTAACCTTTTTAGTACCTTGTCATATGTCAATCAGCTGTCTCTTTAATTCACATTAAAAGTCTCTGTGATTGCTTGTTTCTGAGTTGAGAAAGATTTACTTGGACCTGCCCACTTTATGTTGCCAGTGGATCTATCTCCTTGAGGTTGTAAATGACATTAATTTTCAGTGGTCTTTTTTTCACTACGTTGCTGCCCTGTTAGTATTGAAAGGGAAAATAAATTGTGATTGTCAAATTAGCTATTTAGCTAGCCTAGAAATAGCTTTTAAATTCAGTATTATAAAGCCTCAGCTAAAACTAAGCTTTTATTTATTTTGCTTTATTCAGGACGGTGGCGCAGTGGTTAGCAAACTAAACAAGGTTCTTAGTTCAGTCCTACCATTGTCTGTCTCTATGTGTTAGCCCTGCAACAAACTGGTGACCTGTTCACAGTGTACCTTTCCTATCAACGAAGAATGAGTGAAATTGCTTTCCAGCAGTGAAATTGTAGCTTGTAACACTTTGCAAATGTAACGTTAGCTGCAAATGGCTAACGTAGCCTAGCCTCACGACGCCCCAAAACACTTCTCTTAAGGTCTTCTCACTTCTGTTGTCGGGTGAAATCGGAGACAGAGTTGCATAAAAAAATCAAATTGTGATTAGTTTGGTTGCTAGTAGATTGTCTCCTGCAGTGTTTGTGGACGATGTCAATTACATTCTGAGCAGTAGTGAAATTTCAAGTTTGATAAAAACTGGAAAAGGAGTTTGAAACTTTTGTCTTCAAAGTAAAAGTTGTGCCTTACTGCTGCAACCAGTGTGTTGTAAAAGTGGCAAATTTTACTTTCATTTCATTTCAGCTTTGTTTGTTTTGCACTTTTTACAATTTTAAATTGCTTGGCCAATATTTGGTGAGTGTTTGTAGACAAGTTGATGTCCTCTGTGCAAACTAGAGGCAACTTGAGCAACATGTTAGTGACCAAATTAATTGCAAGGTTGTTTTAGATCGAGTATTGTGCATATCTTTGTGATCATTCCCACCTAGGGATTGCCAAAAACCTCACGTAACCACTTCTCATTTGGTTCAGGAATACAAATTTTTCTCTAGTGATTTTTGGTTGCTAGCAGGTTATCCAGTGGTCTCAAGGCCTTAGCCATCATATTTTTAAAATGTAGTTATGTATTAACACCATTTGTGTTTTTACTCAAATATGTATTTAAACATTTCTTTAAGACCATAGACAGTGTGAGGTTATATTATTCTTACAGTTGCAGCATTTATATATGACTAATTTGTTTCGCCAATTAGGTTTTGTCGGGAAGCATAATTGGAAAAACAAATTAGCAGTATATAAACATAATTTCTAGGAGTAAGGGTTGTACAGTAATGAGGAGAGAATTATAGCGTCCCACATTCATCAGCCATTATATTTTACTTTCTAATTACTTTTTCTGAAAAGAATAGGACTTTGTTGGGTCCACTGAATGTCACACACCATTTAAATACTGTAAACCAAGAATGGTTTTCCTATTTCTGTCGTCTTTTAACAACTAAAAATGTCTCTCTGCTCTCCCAAGCTCCTGTCAGCGCATATAATCTTTCTCGGAGGGATTAAAATACAATGGACTTGTTTTGATTGCTTTTAATCAGACAACACAGACTTGGTGTCATGAACAACCAGCCCACTCATGTTATGAATGCATCCACTCGTATGGCGAGGAACGGAATTAATTGCCGCTGTCCATCTGTAGTTTTTATATATGTATGAAGATTGATTTTCTCATTTAAGTTAAAAATGTACATATGAGTCACTGAGGTTCGCTGCTTCAGCTCAGTCTGACAATGGCTCTCTGTGGTGGGTTTTGAAGCTGGTGGGTGGGTGAGAGTCTACTCAACAGGCAAAGTTGTGTTGTTACCAACACCTCCATTATATGTCTCTCCTTCAGAACAACATTGAATATTTCTGAGTTTATGTTACAGAGCACTTTGACATTTAAAGACTGAAACCAACTTAGACAATTTTAAGAGGTTCTGCACTTTTGCTATTACAAATAGCTTATTTGTTTCACTTTAAATGTTTTTGTACCAGCTCAGCTTTTCCACTGGGGAATTTTCAAGTTTGTGTTGCTGATATACTGCCAATCATTTTTCTGTAGGTTTGTAGGGTAACCCATCAAGGTGAAGACAAAAAGAGAGTCGTGTAGCTGACATGCTGACACAGAGATGTGACCTCTCCTCCAGGACAGGACAGGAGCTCTACAGAGCATGTCATCTGACAATTTGCTTTATCATATGTACTTATTTGGAGGTCTGCTAGTCAGCGCAACAGCTCAGTTGAGGCAAGGGCTAATTTTTATTTTATGCAGTATTTAGAACTGGAACTATTAGACTTTCTATTTAAGCCACCTTATTACTATCTAGATCTGAGACTGCTGACAAGACCAAATAAAATTTTAGCTATATAATGAAAAGTTGTAACCTTAAATTACTTGCCTGGTTGTGTCTTTTTTGCTCTAAATAGGAACATATTTAACAAAATGAGCATTATGTCACAATAAAGAACACTTGAAACGAGCATTTGAAGCCATAATCTCATCAAGAAAGCATTTACTGCGACCATTAATAAAGTGAGAAGTGGGCCCTTTTCTCATAGACTCCAGTATAATCAGATTTCTATTTGCAACCAGAGGATTCATCCCCTGGTGGCCATTAGAAAGAATGCACTTCTGAAATGTCTGGTGTTCATCTTTTATATGGAGTTGATAATTTTATCTTCATCTTTTGTTTTCAGTTATGTTGAGTCAAATTATCTAAAGCAGCACAATGGGGTATTTATTTTTTAGCGCTTTGATCTTTTTATTCTGTCTGATTTTATTTGATCATCTGCTTACATGCTCTGTGTTACAGATGGAAAACAGTTGCGTGCTGGTATATCCGGTCTTTGCTTCAAAAGTGCATAACTTTGAAGTCAAAATTGAATTTAGAGGTTCAGCGTTCACTGCGGAGGGTAGGATTTGATAAATTTCAGCCTTCCTCTCTCCCATTGCTCCTCTTCATTCCACACAAATGAAAATGAGCTCATGTGGTTAAAAAAAATCACAGGAGCGTGCCTTGCTAATTGGGTGTTGTTCTAATTTCAGTTCACAATGTCATTTTGTCTTCCAGGCAGAACCGTTTGTCCTTCAGTTAATCTCAATTTCTACTCTAAATGCCCACTTTAGTTGCAGAATGTCTTTCTCTGTAATAGCAGCTATTAGCATTCAGACTCAAAGTGGTATTTGGTTGCTGCAAAAGCCGTAGTTTGTTAAGGATACAGCAGATTTACTGTGTGACATTTGCTGAGATGAAAGATGATTAAATGCTCTGCTTCTCTCTACAGTCTCCAAACTTCCAGCGGAACAAAGAGGAGTTTCCTGCTTCGTTGGAGAAACTCCGGCAGCTAATAGAAGAAGAAGTTCACATCCTAGAATCATCCATTGTTGATCAGGTAAATGGCAAAACAAGAGAAAACCTGCCTCCAATTAATGTAAAGTAATGTAAAGTAAAACTTGTATAGAAGAATATAAATATAAAAATGAAAAGGTTTCTGTTATAAAATATAAGCAATAAAACAATAATATATGAATTATACAAGGGTAAAACAAGGGTTAACGTTATAATATAACAAAAATTACAATGCAAGTATAAGATATGATGAAATGCACAACTCATCTTTCATGAGTGAAGTCATTATAAATTTGTCTGAAGGTCAGTAGAACAGCAGCTGTAGGATCTGAAACATAAAACCACCACTGAAAAAAGCCCTGTTAGATCGTTATCACCTGTATTATTGAGGCATCAAGTATTTTATGCTTGATGTTGGCTGGAGTTGGCAGTTTCGATTTTAACGTAATGTCTGTTAAACATGAGTCTTTGCTAGAGGGTATGGGGCTAATTGCACAACACTGCCTTAACTGCATTCCTCCCAACAGTCTGTATGGGGGTTTGTTTTTCTTATTTCCACTCTCTTTATGCCATTGGCTTGATTCTTCCCTTCATTTCTCTGTGGGAATCTGGGCCCGCTTCTCTCTGTCTGCCTCTCCTCCTCCCTTCCTTTCCCTCTTTGTGGATGTCTCCTGAGGCCATGTTCAGACAGGCAGCTCAAATCCGATTTATTCCCCTACTCTGAGGCCTTAATTGCAGAAAGTAAAATAATAAAAAAAGAACAATCGCGATAAACCCGCTTTTGAAAAGCTAGTCAGTTGGTTTTAATGTCACACTC
This sequence comes from Rhamphochromis sp. 'chilingali', assembly GCF_963969265.1. Classification (NCBI taxonomy): domain Eukaryota; kingdom Metazoa; phylum Chordata; class Actinopteri; order Cichliformes; family Cichlidae; genus Rhamphochromis; species Rhamphochromis sp. 'chilingali'. Next base: position 36,825,212 of record NC_137930.1, on the reverse strand, counting down.
TGAAGTTTTTTATGATCATAGTTTCATAAATGCAGATGTGCTACCAGCCAGTCCTACCGGGAATTTCGAAGATCTTAACTTTTTATCACCTCCACCCTGTGCTCTTACATAAAACTGATTGATGAAGTGTATTACCCAATGACATGACATGGTAGAGAGCACTGTTAGAGATTACCACATATATGATATTCATAGTCAAAAAGTAACACAAGTTAGTTTAATTTTCTGTTCAGCTGAAGAACTCTGATTCAGAAATTTAGTCACTTTCACTGTGGACAGTGAGGACTAAAGATCATATCTGGGAAAAACAAATCAGATTTGGCTGCTGAGTGAACATAGTGCCAGTTTGTCTCTCAGACTGAGTCACATGGACACATAGACACACAGACGAAGGGGAGGATGAGGGTGATCGTCATGTTCTGCCAGGATGACTCAGTCGGTCTGTTGTCTTTCAGCCTACAGCCGCTCACTGAAGGACTCTGTCACCTTGACAAGTTCAGACTCACAACCAGAACTTTATATTCCAACTTGTTATGTACTCATAGGGTCTCAGTCCATTTCTTTTCACCTCCTCTCGTCTGTCTGTATTTCTCATGCCTGGTGATTCATCCTTCTTCTGTTTGACAAAGTGAGACTTCTGAGAGCTGTTGCGTAGTACTCTGCAGACTAAATATATAGGATGACTTATAAGGTGGCTTATCTGTGCTTTGTCTTTTTTAATTGTCAGCAGTTTCTCTGAGATTCAGTTGTTAAGAATTTTTCTTACCTCACCTTATACTAAATAAAACAGTTCATACGCTGGGTGTGTGGATCCGAGACAATAACTGAATAAAAATAGTCACAAATGGACCAGGATATGTCAGTACCAACTTCATTACCTTGACTGCTTTTTCTGTCTGTATGATCTGTCCATTGTGTGGTGCCAGCATCAACTGGTGGAAAGATTATGTCCTAGTGGACTTCCGCCTAATTAAATGGTAAACAGGTTTTCACTGTAATCTAACAAAACTAAGACTCTGTTGTCTACTGTAGTAGCTCTGGGCATCACCACTATGGTGCCTTGAATGAAATGCTCATTGTAAGGTATCAGCAGGTTATACTGCTTGGTTCCCAGAGTTGAATTAAGCCTAGTCTTAGACTAAAAGAAAATGTTAATCTCGGAGTAGGCTTAATTAGTGGCTGGGAAACTGAGCTGTAGTTTAGCAGCCTTGTTAGCATGTTAGCGTTAGGGTAAAATTATAGCTAAAGGGTAATGGGGTTATTAGCTTTTTAAAGCTGTTTGGCTACAAACCAAAGTAAAAGTACTTTTGGCTGCTCCCTCATTTCCCAAGGGGAAGGGGGGGAGGGGGGGGGGGGGCATAATGGTTGGATTTGCAAGTTTAATTTGGCAGGAATTTTTTTTTTTTGCTAGATCCTCTTCCTCATACAACCATCCAAGTTTGGGACTAACAATGGAGTACACTTATTTATGCTGCCCGAGGCTGGCTTTGAGACTGTCAATTATATCAGCATTCTTTGATTTCATTGTGTATATAGTTTGATTTGAATATCACCATGAAATATATTGTTCAGTAAAGGTTGAGACATTTTGTTCAATATTACAACTTCCTGATTGTCCCAGATGAAAAGTTATTTATCACTACTACATAATCTTTATCAATCTGATTAACATGGTGGGTTTCACAACACACCATGTTTTTGACATGTTTTCCTCTGTTCGCATTAAAGTTGTGTTGACTAGTATGAAATTGTTGCATATTATCTTTTGTTCCCAGAGTTTACATCATACAAATAGATTCTGAGGAAATTTTGCAAATATTATTCCTAGATTGAGCAGAAACTGGAGGTTTTCCTGTCTTTTTTTTTTTTTTTTTGTGATATTGCTGGTGGCCATCGAGAAAAATTTACTAGCACTAGTGAGTGGCACCTGAAAGCTCTAATGACTGTTCCATCTCAGGGTTTGGTGTGTGAGGCCACAACAGGAAAAGAGGGACTGCTGGGATTTGCTGTTCTGAGCCAAGAATTGACCTTTCACCTCCAGCAGCTGCAGAGACGGACAGAGCAAGAGCTCAGCAACATACAAACACAGTGAGTCAAAATAGTTTTTGTGGTTTGGTATTAGGAGTTGTGAAAGTGTTTCCTTTCAAAGAGCATATTTTTAGTTTCTTGTTTCTTGGACTTGAGAAGAATGGATAGTTGATGAAGTTTGAGTTTTCTTGTATCTTCAAGCACCTTGTAACTTCAAGAACACTGCTGAGCAACACCATTATCTGTTTTTTGTTCATAACCTTTCTGAACAATGTTAGTATGTTCAGTCCAAGACACTGGCTTAAGTTCTTGAATCAGGATTTTCTTCTGCAATCTGGGTTATGTCTTAAATCACTCCGGAAATATTTTCAATAGATGGTATTTGTTGCATCATATGATCAAAGTACTTCTAGTTTATTGTCCTGATGGTAGTGAGAATTTCTTCTTCTTCCACACTGGTGACTTTGGCTGTCCAAAGTATCACCGGTCTCCCTGCACCTCTAATCTCCTACAGGAAGCATTAGTTAATGTTCATGCAATAACACTGTGTAGGTTTATATGACAGTACGTAGAGTGATTACATTCTTGTCAGAACTTTTCTCATTTTCTGAAATGAAACACTGGTTCTCATCATCTTGGCACTGGAGGTATTTATATCATGGTAGTTTACTTCTACAAATGATGCTTCTTCTAACGTCTTAAAAGAAGAAACTAACCTGTCAAAGCCTGTATCTTTACGTTATCATAAAGATAAAACATTAGCAACCTATTTAAGAAGTAAGGCTCTACACCCCTACACACGGGGCTGTAGACTGACTGCTGGCCTGAACACTGGCTTATCCTGATTACCCTCCTACATATTAATGCATGATAAAGATTTCAACAGTCATCTTGACAGGCCAGTTTTCTCGAGAGTAGCTTGTTTTTTTATTTCTGTTGAAACTGTATCACGCTATGACAGGTTAGTTGTTGACAGATTTTCTCTCTGGTTCATTTCTGCAGTAAGGACATCTGGAGATGATGAGTTTTTTTTCATTGTTTTGTTTTGTTTGCTTAGTGAAAACAAAAAAAGTCCTTTTGCACGTTAAACCCTTTAGAGTGACATACTTAAACAAACTGAAAACACCCACTTTCAAACCTAATATTCTAAAAAAATGAATCTGCTAACATTAAAGTCAGTGTTTACTGAAGGATTGGTGCAGGAAATTATATGACAGAATAGATCAAATTCACAATTTATTCTTTACATGTTGACTAGTATCAGTAATCTTAGAGTTTAGGTTCCCACCAATTTCTTTGATTGAAATCTACTGCTATGTGGTACTTCACCACATGAGTGTGATTGTCATCTTCAGTGAAGCATGAATAGACTTAGAAAAACTGTTTGGAGCAGCATCTGCAACCCGTCCCTCTACATCTCAGGCAGACAAATAACAAGCACATCCACGTTATGTAACAGTTGGCCAGATCAACAGAAGTATGGATGTATGCTGATTGCAGTAAGTAGAGCTGGGCGATAGAACGATAACGATATGTATCGCGATATAACTTTTACTCGATAGAGAAATTAAGCTATCGCGATAGACCTCGCCGCTCTTGTCCTCTTTAAAAAAAAAAAAAAAAAAAAGGTCAGCCAATCTAAATTAAGTAGCGCAGAGCCGAACCAATCACAGCCGCAGCGTCACGTCGCGTGACTTGTTACATACAGCACAAGTGCCAAGCCGCACGTGGGTTTGTTTGGGAAGCAGCCAGCGGGTAATGGGGCCAGCGCATAATGGAGGAAATGAGTGTGCCGACTAGAAAAATCAACCGAGCGTGACCGAAGAGAAAACAGATGATGGTTCCAATGCCGGAGAGATTGTCGAACGGAAGAGCCATAGAAGTTCCGTAGTGTGAAGGTATTTCGGCTATTTCAAGTCTGACAAAAAATAGAGTAGCGTGCACTGTAAATTGTGCCGAAAGCAAGTCTGGAAATACAATAAACTGGTGCATGCGTCACACTGTGCGCCACGTTATTGTTTCGGTGAAATGAATTTCTACAATACTGTTACTGTTAATTCTACTCTCTGCAGTGTTTAAATGCTTACATATACACAGTTACTGTCCCTCCACACATACGACTCGGTTCTGCTTCTATGCCCCAGCTTTGTTTACTTTTTCCCACCGAGGCTTCTAGACTTCTGATTGGCCAACATTTCTGCACGGTTAGGAATCTAGCGCCACCTGCTGCTTTGGCATGTTCATAGCAGCGTTTTCCTTCATTTCTGCCTTTATGTGTGGACGGGATTATTTTTTAAAACGAAAACGGAAAATCTCCGTTTTCAAAAATACCCGTGTACGCGTGGACTTAGCCTCAGTCTCTGACTGGAAGCGCTAATTCGTCATTCGGCTTTTGTCAGACTAAAGTAACTGTTAAAACTGTTTGAAAAGCTCAGCTATACAACAAGGAGAGATTGAGAATTTCCTTTTAGTTCTCAGTTTATTTGATATTGACAAAAGTTAGTCAGTTTTGTCTGTTCTTCTGTAAAACAAACTAAGATTTATTTGTAGAATTAATATTTTGTTTCTAAGTGGAATTGACAATTTAGTCTGTTTCGTTTGTTCTGTTTTGAAACTTAAACGCTTTAGCGGCTGCCTTTTGTGTAGTTTGCAATATTTGCCTTTATTTATCTGAAAAAGTCTCATGTTCCTTAAGTACATCTACCCTGTTGAACTTATTATGGGAAATAAATATTTAAATAAAAACAAGCTGCTGATTATTTCACATTTTACTTGTGAGCAACAGCACATTTAAATCTTACAAATATAGTTATTTGGCTTATATCGTGATAGATATCATTATCGCCTGAAATGAAAAAAACATATCGTGATATGAAAAAATCTCATATCGCCCAGCTCTAGCAGTAAGATATGTGCATGCTGGATCCTCAACCCCTTGCTATATGGAGTTTTCTCCTGATAGCTCACTTCACTGTGAACAAAATAGTTGAATAGCTGGATCTGTCCAAACCTGAAGATCTGTAAGGCAAGATCTGTAAAACAGAGACTTTAAGAATAAGAATAAGAATTTTATCAGATTAAATAGGGTGAAGTCAAAAATGTTTACACCAGTAAACCAAAAAGGAAATTCATTGTATGAGCTTTATTCTGACTGTGCTGAAGTTAGCAGGTAAAACAGCTGAATTATATTTATATATATATATGAAAAAAAGACCACAATGCTGATGTTATTTGTTTTATGTTACGTTATGCATGAAAAAGTAAAATAAGTTGCTCCATGTCATTGGGTTTCTCTGTACGTTGTAAGGTAGGAGATAATTGCTGCTGTGAATTGGCACTACATTAAGAAAATGTCATTTAAGTGAGCTTGTGAACTGTTAGCAAATCACAGTAAATCAGATGGTAACAGGTCTTGGTCACCGCCCTGTTCTGTCTTCCTCTCTGTACTCCTGCCATCAACCCGTCTTTTGGCAGACAAGACGAGCTGAAACACATCTTAGGATTGAAGGTGTGGCAGCATACACACACCCACCCACACAGACACACACACACACATTATTGTGAGCATATTCCCGGAAACCTCCTAATTTCTCAACCCTGTTGGTCCTCAGTGCCAACGCTGATCGTCTCTTGTCACAGCTTGGATCAAAAGCTTTATGAGCAGAGATGAATAATTTCCCAGTGAAACAGTTACATGTTTTCATCATGTTGCCCTGCCCAGTGGTACCAACTTATTGTATCCACTTAGCTTACTGGAAGAAGACGTCATCCTACATTAAATTTATTGGGGTTTTCTTTGGCTCTAAAGGAGGCTTACCTAATAATGTTGGAGCCAATGCTGGGTTTGGTTTTGAGCAAGGTGAATCTAAGACTCAACATTCTACCTGAGTAGTGCTTAACAAACAGTTTTCATAACAAGCACACAGCAAAACTTTGAACTTTTTTAGCTTAGCTTCTTTGTTAAATAAACTCCTCCAACATAAGTTTCTCTGTCCTCTGACAAGACAACTGAGCTGCTGTTTTGAGAGTAAAACCTTAATCCTAACTGATCACTAACCCTGGTTTCAGTTGTCCTTCACACACGCTGTTCCTAACCTGAAATAATGAACAGTACTATACGCAGTGTGACTGTCCTATAAGGCAGCTAACTTGCAAAGAAAATGCAAAGAAAATATAAATGTATTTAGAATTATTTTTTTTAGAAATTTGTCAGCATGAAGAATTCTCTATACGTTCAGTTTTTCTAAAACAAGGATAACAAGGATAAAAAGTTCCAATATTCTTTGGATTGTTGGACTGGAGAGAAAAGGCCAACTTCTGTCCAAGTTTTCTTTTTTTATTGAACAGTTTCCTAGACCCCGACTGATGCTTGAAATAAAAAAAAAAGATAAAAAAAATTTAAAAAAAAAAATTTAAAAAATTATTTTGAGACCAATAGTCCAGACGTGCTGTTTTTATTTATTTATGTTTATTCAGTGTTAAAAAACAATAGAAAAACAATACAAAACAAAGAAACAAAAAACAAACTGAGAACATCTTTTTTCCCTATAATTAATTTGTACAATGGATAAATTTACTGTCACTTTAACTTACAAACCGCTTACAAAAATAACAATTACACAAGTATTTCAAGTTTTATTATATCTGCATTATAAACACAACATCACAATTTGAAATATTGTAGCTATCATCAGTATTGCTGTGTTGGTGCTAAATGTATCTGTGGAAGAAAGCCTTTTTTCTGTTATTAGACAACTTAATTCTGACTTAATAGTGGGAAAATTGTTAACTAATTAACACATTGTATGTAAATGCACAAATGATATAAATGTTTTAAGTGTAAATTATCTTTGCACCAATCAGAAATCTCACATCTTGAAACTTGAACAAAGAATATGGGATGTCGCATTTATGAGAAGAGAGCGCTGGAGCTGTTTGAGTGTGTTTTTTAAGTATCTCAAAACAAACCTCAGCTCCTGATCGGTCTCATTTAAAAATAACAAGATGGACTTTTTATTTTAAAGATGTGCAGCAGTGCATTATGGAACAAAAACTCTCATAAAATCTGTACAAAAACTCACAGACTTGGAGGAAAAAATAAAGTGTGATTGTGATGGATTATATGTGTTGCTTTGAGCTGTATTTTCCCATAGACAGACTGAAACTTAGTCTTCAGTCTGGTTACGCAAGGAGAAATCAGCTTTTTGCCAAGACCACCAGGCAGACTGGCAGTTTGGAAACTACCCAGCTGAACTCTGTCAACTCCTCTTCCCGTCTTCATGTTCTTCTTCTGTTCATTCAGTTTCTACTTCATAGCTTCCAAAATCTTCTGGTGTTGCCCATAAAATTGACCAAGAAGGCAAGCTCTGATGCTTCTCTGATTTATCCTATTAAATCAAATTTCCTTTCCTTTCCTGGTTACTGGTTTTTAGTTTGAACATGGGGATTAATAGTTCACTGTCTTCAGGAATTTCACTTCCTTGTTAACAAGCCTAATCTCATGGATATTTGCATCGACAGTATGATGATAGCTAATGCTAGCTCTTACAAAACAAGAAAATACTGGATTTCCCCCTCACTGAAACTGAAGCAAAAATGTCTTAAATGTGCTGTACCACAGTGTTTATTATGTTATTTGTCAAATATTTCCACTTCAAAAACATACAAAGTTTAGAGTTGAATGTTTTAACATGGAGGTCTGTGGGCGCTGGACAGCTTTTGGAGCCATTGAAAGAACCGCAGCATTCATGAGTTGACTTAGTTTTTTTTAATACCCAGAAGATGCAACTTTGACTAGTAATGAAATTATATATATAAAAAAATCTATGATCTGTTTCTGCACATGTACAAAGGTTTTACCTTTTTTGAAAGTTCACATGACGTTGGACAGATGTATTTCAAAAAGAAGTATGTTTCATAGATGAACTGTGTGGGTTTTTTTTTTAAACTGCTCTACCAGCATTCAGGCTTCATACCAGCAGCTATGTTTTGCTAAATTTAACCAGTCATGATTCCTAAATCTAATAAAACATGAAAATGAAACTTTGTTTCCACTAAAATGTAAAAATGAATGACAGCCACCTTCTCTTCTCTTTGTCACGCTTTCAGCCTGAAAGCACTACAGCTTTTGTGCATGAGCTTAAATTTTTGTGAATCTTTTATATTTGGCTGTGAGACTGAGGTATGATAATAGGAAGTTGCACAAGTACAGTGCAAAGTCCACCTGCCCTTTTTTGAAACTTAAAAGTGGACCTTTTTTCCCCCGGGTTTCTTCTTAAATATCCAGGTCTGATCCTTTTAAAATTTGTATTTATTAGTTTCTCTCTTACATACGCAAAATCAGGCCTTTCTTTTTGTATTCCATCTCTTTTATTTCTCTTTTTTTTTCTTTAACCGTTCTTGATTTCTCTTTCTTTCTTGCCTTTCACTTTTTTTTCTTTCATGGCTTTCTTCCCATCTTTCAGCATATCAAGGATGTTTGATTAAACAAGACTCAACAAGATTTCTTCTCTCCTCTCCTTTCTTTGTCGGAATCTGTTTCTGTCATGCCCTTCTCCTTCTTATTATGCTGTCAAAGCCTTTTTTAGCTCATTATTGCACTCCTCTCACCCTTTTCTTTTATTTCACCCTCAACTCCTCTTTCTTTGTGTGTGTGTAATATTTGTGACACATTTCTTCTTATAACAGCACAGAACCCAGTGTTGTGAATCCCTTTCTTTGTAATATATCAGTCCAGCAAAGCCTCCATAAGATATTTACTTTAGTGGTGATAATGACGGTCTTAGCTGCTCTTCAAATCTGTTAAGAGAACTGTTGCTGTGGGTAATTATCTGGCGATCCAGTGACATTGTCAGAGTGTTGAATCTGTAACTTGTGAATGCACCTGCAAACAGCTTTAGCTTCGGCTCTAAATGTATGATTTCAGCAGAGATTGGAGTAAAAGTGGAGCCTGGCATTAACATGCATGATCATTTACATAAAGCTGTATAGCGTCACCTTTGTCCATGATGGAAATGTGTTCTGGAACAGATTTTATACATGAGAATAAATTCTATACGCCACAGTGTATAGATTCTGTGTAAACCAGACACAAGGAAAATTATATATGTGACAAGCTGCAAGCAGTGAGATACATTAATATAAAAAATAAAAACAAATAAAATGACACCCACACGTTTTTCACCTGCAATTATGGAGTAAAATGTGTTTGTCACATACATTCACATAATTATGGAACCCTATTCACGCTTTTCTGTACATAAGCCCCTAATCAGAGCACACTGACAGCTGGCTGTGTGTGTGTGTGTGTGTGTGTGTGTGTGTGCGCGTGCGTGCGTGCGTGCGTGCGTGCGTGTGTTTCACACAAAGCAGGATTTGACACATTGTTGCCATGTGGTGCGATGTGCGTCTGTTTACATGTTCACGTGAATGTGCATTCTCTCTCTCTCTCTCTCTCTCTCTCACTCACTCACTCACTCACTCACTCACTCACTCACTCACTCACTCACTCACTCACTCACTCACACACACACACACACACACACACACACACACACACACACACACACACACACACACACACACACACACACACACACACACACAGACAGGCTCATTGGTAATTAATGTCTTTTCACCGGGATGGGTGATGTTCCTCATCGCAGTGTTTTAATGAAGTCTTTTGATTGGTTAAGATCAGGTTTGATTGACAGGTGACTGATGAGTTAATTTGCATGAACTTCAGAATTAATTTTTCCCTCACGATGTTAATTTCTTCTAAACAATGAACTGAAAAATGTAGATTTCTGAAGAAGTTGGAAAAAAATTATTGGAACTTCATCCACAGTCCAGCAGGGCAGAGCGCTGTCCCTGATTTCAGCCGAAATGACACTAAATTAGAGATGGCACGATACCACTTTTTTATGTCCGATACCGATACCGATATCATAAATTTGGATATCTGCCGATACCGATATGTATCCGATATAGTGTTTTTTAACCAACAAAACTGTTTTTTAAAATATCTTGCTGCATTTTGCAAGTCTGCAAGTTCATACTCAAGTTTAAAACAACAACTACACTAAAGCTATTCTGTTATACCTGTATACAAAAAAAATATTTCATAGTTCAGCAATACTGATCAATCTAATAAACTTAGACCTACACCATCCTCCCTATTCTGGTATTTTAAAGAGTACTTAGTGTAAATATTAAGCAACCTAACTAATAGGGTTCCAACTCCCAGCAACAACAAAATTAAATAAATAAAAAATAGGGAACCACCCCTCACGCGCCACCTCATGATGCTTAATCGACATAATCAACCTTAATTTGATGCAGTGTGAAAAAAAATGCACAGAAATCAATTATTTTTCAAGAAATATTAAATAGATTCAACATCTTTCTTCAACAAAATTGCAGACTGCACAGATGGTACCTTCCCAAAGTAAAAAGTACTATAGCTTACTAGGGTATATATATATTAGACTTAATAGTTACTATATACAGTAATTGACTTCTATTCATTTTACATCAAATTAAAACTTTGGGTGTCAGATAATTATTTATTAAAAGCTCGACATTTTAAATGAGAATAAGAAAGAAAAGTATGTCTTTGTGCCCCCTTTTCCCAGTTAATGCCCTATCGGCCCCCCTGGCTAAACTTTGCTAGATCCGCCCCTGCACAGTTACCAGCCGTCAGCTACGTAGAAAAAGATCCTGGTGTAGAAAGAAATATTAAATAAATTCTAACAACAGCTGATCAAGCTTAAACGTGCTGCTGTTGTTCAGCCGCTGGTTTGCTCTTTCTGGCGCAAAGTGGACCAAAAACAAACGAGAGACAGACTCGCGACAGAAAAGCCGATCAGCTGATTTAAGCAGTTTCACGATTGAAGTAGCAGCCGGAGAGCGAGAGGCAGTCGCTCGTTAAGCTTAACGTGGGAATGCTTTACAAACATTCAGAGATGGACTTACACACTTGCTTTACTTCTCTCGGGATAACTTTGTCGGAGATGAAATGCCAGGTTGCTAGCGAAGCTCCACATGCTATCCAGACCACCGACAGGTCCCGCATGCCACAGCTGCTCTATCACGTGATGCATACGTTCTGAGGTGAGTTACGGCGTGTTGCAAGTTTTGTGAGGTGCTTTCGTGATATTTAATGGATCGGATTACATTTTTTATTTTTCTCCGATATCCGATCCAGTAATTTAGGTCAGTATCGGACCGATACCGATACGTAATATCGGATTGGTCCATCTCTACACTAAACTGTTGTTGGTTCTTAACTTTTAAAAAAGTTACACAGAGAAAATGGGAGAAACATGAGGCTCATGTGAAATTCACTCAGTTCCCACAAAAACCCCACAAAAACAAATACTAGCACATGCAATCTGTCTTCATCTCTCCGATGTCCAGGCACCTTTAGAAAAGTCAAACAAAATTCAGAATACTCGACTAAAGGTTTGTCCACCAAAGCTGAGGATTGCATCTGGAATTTTTATTTATATTGCCTCAGCTGTGTTATATGGGTAAAAGAGAACAAGTTTAAAAACCACAGGAAAACAAAACTTGACATATGACTGTGTAACCTGATAGCACGTTGCTTAATGTACATACTTCATGGTTGTTGGAGCACTTGAAGACCTTGGTTCTGATCTGTTAAGACTTTGCTATATATATGTTGTGAATTTTTGAAAAACATTAAATTCATATGTATTTTAGAGCATGCAGTTTCTTCATAAAGTTTCCTGCTTTAAAGTAGATGACATAATCCAGCATAAATGTCTTTGAAACATGATGATCACATGATGGTCTGATGATGGTGGAGGAGAGCTCTGTCTTAACACATTGCTCCAAAATCTCCAAAAAATTGTTCAGCTGGGTTGAGCTTTGTGACTGTGGAGGCCTCGTCATTTTCCACCAGGACAGAAATATTCAAACATTGGTATAACAGAACTCTCCTCACATTTTGGGGTGCAGTTCAGGTTTTTCTTTCTTAAACTGAGACATTTGCACAACTTCCAAACAACATCCTTTCTCTTTCTTCCAGCCACTCGAAGTGAATGTAAATCAAAGATTATAGTCCTCTTTGAGCTTTACCTCCGCTTTCTGTCCGTCTCACAACAGCTCTCATGACACACAGCCGAGTCAGTGGGCCCTCTTGAAAACCTCATTAACACAATGTTAATATATTTCCCAGAGTGCCTTTGTGTTTTTTGTTTTGGTTTTTTGTATCGTTCCTGTTAATTTGTCTTTCTCTACATGTCGATTCTTCAGTTAGTTCATCAAAGGCTTCTCAGATGAGCCTCCTCTTCGTCCTCGCAAACAAAACACTTCTTGGCCTGTCATCACCTGCTCTTCTGACACTCGTGCAGAGGTTTAGTGCCTCCCAGTGGACGCATGCTTAATGACAGTGCATGTACAGTACCTTGAAGAGGCAGTGCATCTTATTATGTAGCTATACAGGGCCTTTATTATTCCCCCTGTTTGTCCTCGGGGCTAAGTAAGTAGCCATAGGCACTAGTACCACTATCTTTTTGCTTTCTCTAATCAAATTCTGCTGCTGTGACTGTACCAGCTCATAACAGATAACAGTAGTTAATATCATAATGTAGCTGTGCAAGAGACAACAGCACCTACAGTCCATGTTAATGTGAGTCAGAGTGTGGTTTTTGAGTATTTGCCTGCTGTTGACTTAACCCGGGAGCAACAATCACTAAATCTGCATCAGCTGTTCAGCTCTGTGTGTAACTAGGAAAATGCTGTGTTTGTTCAAGGGAAGGACAGTTTCAAGTTAAATGGGACCCCACAGGTTAGTCAGCAACACTTGATGTGGTTACAAAATAGCTGTCAAGGCTTTATTATGTGGAGTGTTTTGAGGAAAATAGTGAAAAGAGAAAAGCACAGGACTGGAGGGTTGAGTGTTTGAAGTATCACAAGTTATTCAGTCATTTAAAGTTCTTGAGCTGTGATGCTGTACCTGTCGGCCGTGTTTTCTCAGGCGAATCTCTCAGCTGCTATAAAACAAACAGAGAGGATTAAAGTTTGCACTGCCTCGTCCTTCTCACTGAGTTCAGAAGCAGCTCAGGAACAAAGAACAGCAGAGCTTAAGCTTCAATTGCATGCTTTCCTCCCCAGAAATATTTGACTCTCATCCATGTTTTTACTAGTTTTGCATTGAAGTTTGTTCATTGTTTGTGCATTTTCTTCTAAGCATGTTAGCTTCATTTCTGTCCACGTCTTCCCATTTGTGATTGAACCAGATTTTGTCCAAATGTATGCATATAGCTCGTCTTTGTCTGAATTTCTACGAACATTATTGCTAAGGATTGTCTTATTGCATTGGAGTCACACTGGGTTAAATATGTACACTTGGGTTTTAAGGGGTATTTATTATTTTCTTCTTTTTTTTTGGGTTGTATGGAAGCCCCAAACGCAATTTCATTGTTCTTGACAATGACAATAAATAAATAAATACTAAATACTAAATACTATTTCTGCCCGTGTCCCTTTAGTAAAAATCAGCATGTTACTGTGCTATTTTTTTAAGTAATTCATAGTGAAAATGTTCTTATGAGAAATCACAATATATGCTATCTGCCACAGTTTGAGTTCTAGTTTTTCCAGCTCAGACGGGAGTTTGACATTCAATTTGCAAACTAAATTTTTCTTTTTGTGTCGTTAGACTCTTTCAGATTGAAGGCCGCCAGCAGCTGCTGACCACTGAGCTGTCTGATCTTCAGAAGAGGAAGAAACAGGCGGAACAAGAGCTGAAGAGAAACTCCTGCCTTCAGACATCCACAGTAAGTGAGCACAGCAGGAGTCTGTGTCTTGTAGAGGTCTGATTGTTTTCCAGCTCCACTGTGTTATTCTTGGGCTGTACTAGAGTAGCTTTGCATGAATCACAGGTTAAAATATTACTTTTTAAACTTATACTGGGCCTTATTACATCTCCACTGTCTGAAACAAGCAAATTTAGCTCTTTCCTCTCCCTTTAAGCCAACTTTCTTCTGATTAACTGAACATTGCAAACACGAGAAGTGGGTGGGATCCTCTCTTAGATGGTGCTGATCCCAAGGTCATGAATCAACGTCTGTGTTCGGGCATGCAGCGTTTTGAAACAAGACTGATGATGAAAGTGGCTCAGAAGTTAACACACACAAGGCCAGAGATAAAACCAACAAACTGTGCCAGTGTTGAGGAATCCGAATATTGAAGCAAATAAGTCATAAATCTCACTGTCTTTACTCAGAGCTGCTCCTTCTGAGCCTTATGTTAAAAACATTTTCCATTCCTTTGCATCGTAGCTTCAGTTGTCTGCTTGTCGGGAGCTTCAGGCCTCAATCACTGAGCATTTGGTCCAGTCTGAGAGGCTGGTGTTCCAGGAGGAGGCACTGAGCACGCTCCATAATTTACTGACCCAAGACTTGCAAAGGTACCAGGAAGAGATAGAGAAACTGACCCATTTCACACAGAAAATACTCGGAAAACCCCACAGGTACCCAGCAACACAAATGATTATTTAGTGTACGTACCTGACAAAGTAGTAAAGATCAGGTGGTTTTCTTACATTAATGTCTTTTAAGATTCACCTTTTTTTTTTCTCTTTCAGGGCAGACAGAGAGGAAACCTTTACCAACAGGCAGAGCGAAACCAGCATGCAGGGAAAGAACGAGACAGAAAACAACATGGTATGGTTAACTAGCATTTAAACTTCCCTCACAGCATCCACAACGCTGTTATCAGCTCTGACTCTTCTCTGTAGGGTGTTTTTAGAGTCTTATTATTTACATTTTGTTAGTTGGTGGTTTTTTAGGCTCACTGGGGACAGGGAGGTTTTTAAAGAAGGTCTGAGGTGGTTTTTGGGAGACCACACCAGCTCATGGTTTACGTACATTTCAGGCTCAGGTGACCCTCTGATGTATTTGCTAACAGGTCATATGTTATTGGTAGTCTGAAATCACAGGGAATCACAGTTCCCACCCAGTTCACATTGCCAGCAGTTATTTCACCCATTGTGGCTGAAAGTGTCCAAATATGATTCACTTTCTAGGCTTCTGGTCACAGATTTAAACACAACTGTAACAGTTTTATTAGAATCCTGATTTGATTTTTTTTAAACATTTATTTTTTTACTTAATTACTTACACACCGACAAAAACCAATGCAATGGCATTCTGGGGGGAAAAAAGGTGATTTTTAGCCTGGATTAATTCACGTGACTTTAAATCCTATTGCTTCAAGTACATTTAGACAGTTACTAGTATTATGTAAGTTTTTATAGCCACGGTAAGCTAGACTTCATAAGTTGATGTGTCAGAATGGTATAGTGTAATGTTGACACTATAAGCATGATATAATGTTTTTATAAGGTGTATAGGTGCATAAATGGGTTATTTTTGCCAGTTGGTATCTGGTTGCTAAGCAACATGACAAGGTCATAATATCTATAGATATGAACCTTCAGGGGCCTAAGATGTACCTGTGTACCAAGTTTGGTTGCTCAGTTGCTGATTGTATAGGAGGGGTTGGTGGACAAAGAAACAAATATGTAGACGTGCATTATGGTAAATTTTATGTTTTATTCTGAATTATTTTACACAAGAACTTATCATTCCTAAAAGAAGGCTGACGCGTGAAGTCTCACATTGTGTGCTACACCTGGGAGAAAAAGCTCAAATTGTTTTATTTAAATAGTCTTTGATGACTGAAAATTCTGTATTCTGGTATCATTAAAAATTCTGTTTCTCACCTTAGGTAGTTTATTATAATACTTTTCTAGCATTATAATGTAAAAATCATCCATCACTTTTAGTTGAAATGGGTGCGTTGATAAAGGCTAATAGTGCAATGAACAAAAAATTAAAACAGAAAAAACACAAAGAGATACAGCTTGGTGCAGGTAGAACGGCATCACAGTGTCTCGGTTATTGTGTGTGTGTGTGTGTGTGTGTGTGTGTGTGTGTGTGTGTGTGCGTGTGTGTGTGTGTGTGTGCGTGCGTGCGTGCGTGCGTGTGTCTGGCACTGGTCCAGCTGTTGTCAGTCTTTCTCAGACAGAGTAGAGACAGAGGAAACATCTGCCTGCTCATCTGGCTCTGTCTGTGTCACACACACACACACACACACACACACACACACACACACACACACACACACACACACACACACACTCTCTCTCTCTCTCTCTGTTAGCATCTTTCCCTAAAAAACAAGCCATAATAAACTGACACAGTTGTGACAGGAAACGATGAGGGAAGAAACCTGGTTTGGAGTCTTATTATAACAAGAAACCTGTCAAAGTGTCACCACAGTTTAACTCATGAAGCTTAAACACAAACTGGAGACAGGCCGGCTGCCAACATGCTGCTACTCCCGCACAGAAATACAACATGAATCACGCTGCAGTCTGTACAGATTTCACTGAAGAAATACAAGATATTTTTTTCAAACATCAGTATGTTATTATTCTGTGCCGTAGCACAAGTCTGAAGGACAGGTGCATTGCAGGAAATAAAAAGGAACCAGAAATCAGTCTGTCACCTAAGAATAAGTATATGATCCACTAGGGTCTGCTAGGTGACACTTTAGTGATCAAGAAGAAATGGTTCAAGTAAAAGTTTATGTTTACACACTAGCTGCAAATAATGCGTTAAAACCTGGGGGGTAAGCAACACTTGCTGACACTTAAAAGCAGGTTTACATTTACTGCAAATTAGATTTAATTATTGTTTATATTTGCATTTTTTGACACCCTTGTTTTTTTTAAACACCCAGGCAGCAGGATACCATCATTTGTCACCTTCCAAACTGCAAAGACGATTTCTTTTTCTTTTCTTTTTTTTGTTTAAAAAATTAAACTTCTTTAGAGTTGGAAAAAGAAGTATTTTAGTTCAGAGCTTAGGCCACCAGAGTATCGAATATTACCTTTTTCACAAGGTGTCTGTGGGCATTGGTGTCTTGGTGCAGCAGGAGGCGGTCTGTGGGGAGACAGAATGACTGTTTTGTTAGCCAGGGGACTTCTCTCTTTGTCTGGCTTTACTTTTGCTTTCGCTCATTGGTTAGCTTTAGGAAAGCAGCATGATTGGTGTTTACAGTCACAATTTACAGTAAACCTACTTGTTGAAAGATGATGCTAAACAGTGCCCAGTGTATTTAAATGTGAAGAAGCATCTGCATGTGATGGACTGACATTTCTAAAATCCTCCCAAAGAACACGGGGCACATGCCAAGGACATTTAGCAAAACAGCAATGTTTAGGTTTTTCAGGAGTTAGAATGGACTGGAAACCTGGTAGTTCAGTTTCAAACCTATACATCCATTTTCTGCAACTTATTCTGGTTCACTGGACAGAGACCAGACCTCGCTTCTGGGTGACATTGAAGCGTTTCTAAGCCGTATTTTGAGGTGTCCTGGATCTGTCCGGGCTTGAAAGATATTCCCGAAACACCTCACCTAAGAGGTAACCTGATGGGATCTTTTTGAAATCTTGCGCCTCACATTAGGCCCATTCTAATGTATTAGTATTAATACTAATATCATTAGTATTAATACTAATACACAGCTCTACACTGCTTCCTCCATTGATTTTAAATTTGAATGTAGCTCATATTTAGCAGTTCGATCAACCAGTCGATGCTGTATTGTAGCATGAATTAGAAAAAACACATGGCCCTTCACTTATTTGTGCACTCTTGGTGTTAATGATTGAACTTTGCTTATTGCAGTCTGTCCCGACTTCATCCCAACTCCTTAAGCTAGTTTACATTTTCAAAGCTGCTCATTTGCTAATTAAAACACTTTAAACTTTATAATTGGGACTCTACAGTCATTTCTCATTCTGGTTGGTTAGAGAGGCTCCATTCCTTCCGCTTTATGAAACTACGGTTATTTGTGCCAAATTGTGATCTGCAGTTTAACAGAAATATGCTCCTGTCACCTTCTGACTGAGTTTGGTTTCTGACAGCTGAAGTCCCTAGTAATGTGGCTTTAAAAGGAAATAGGTCAGCTTGTTGTAACACTGATTTTTACAGCTGACAGATGTCACAGAATTTGGCTTGTGGCATTTTATTTATTTATTTATTTTTTAACCCTGATGCCCAAAATAATTTGCTAATACAGTGGGAAGTGAACGACTCTGCAGTTTCTGTTTTGTGCTGGAGGTCTCAGTGGACCGGCAGGGCAGTGGGGATTGAAACGGCTGGCGTCTTCAGAACCTTTTTATCAGATTAGCTGTAGTTAATCTGTCAGAAAATGGATTTGAATAATTACACATAATTTTGATTAGATATAAATCTAATAGATTTAGCATAAATAAGGTTTTATAGATACAGTGATCCATCTGGGATTTATGATTTTTATATTAGACCACTTTTCACTGTGGGAATCACTATGTCCACGTGTGTATTTTCTCTGCTATATGAGATACCAGTAGTTGTGTCACATAAAGCTGCAGGTGCAGATATAAAGGAGGTTTCAGCTTTTAAAAGTCCCCGCAAAGACAGATGCTAAAAGCATTAATGTGTATAAATTATAGTCCAAGTCCTGTCAGACTGCGCAGACACGATTTGTTTGTGGAGCAGCTGGATGGAGCCAAAGGTGTCCCCCTTCCATCAAACTGCACTCAAAGAGAGAAAACCCCTCTGAGTGATTATAAAAAACACACAAACTACAAAATAAAAACTAAAAAGTCTGTAAAAACTGGACACAGGTGCAATTAGTCATCAGTCGAGGGCATCTGGGGTGTGAAACAGATAAAAGCTCTGCAGCAGTTTAACCTCGCGGGAAAATCTTGTGGAAACACATGTTGTGAAGTTCAATCTAGGATGAAATGATTGTATTTGCTATACAATACTATACCTTGGTTCCATTATATTATAACTTTTTGTCCATGCAAACATTATTTTGAAGTCTACTCATTGAAATCTATTCTGCATTTTACCTCCATGCTGGCTTTTAGTACATTTTCCCTACAGTGTAGAATTCAGCTAAATAATACAAATTCAAAACATGTAAATAAATCCGGCGATCATATGTCTGAGCTCCTGTTTGCTATTCCCACGTTAAAGAAAGAGACATCCAGGATTAGTTCGACCAGATTCCAGCCTGGTTTGTAACAAATCTTGCTGTTGAAAGGATAATTGTCGGCTAAACAAAGAGCAAAAACAGGCAGGCCTTGAGGACAGGGCGAAGGGTTGGTTGATTAATCTCTTTTATTTGCAGCCATGGAGATGGGAGGAGTGTGGGGGGAGGGACAACAACAACAACAACAACAACAACAGAGGAACATATTGCTAAGCAGATTGCCTCGGGCCAAACGTGGCTTGACGTTTTGCTCTCTGCGAGACACGTACATGTTCAACACAGCACTGCAGCCACTAATTGGTTATTTATTTATTTATCTTATTTCTTCTAACGTTCTTGTTTTTTCTCTGTATGCTTAACTTGCTTTGGAGAAAGTGGAGGGGATTGAGGAAAGTTATGAGCCTTGACAAACACTGAGGGTAAAAGTCACATTTGTGCTGAAAAAGGTGAGAAGTGGAATTATATACAGTACAGTGAAAAATTTCATATTAAGATATAACCCATAAAAGAACAAAGAAAAGTACTTACATTAAAAAAAATCAACCAATAAAGATGAAACAACCAATATACTGTAAGCCAAAAATGTAAAAGAGGTTAGAAAACCAGCAAAGCCACTCAAAAAAACTGTATTACATAAAAATGAAGCAGATTTGTAATAAGAAGAAGAGAAGACGCGTTAGAGCAGAAACTAGAGATGACATTCTGCTTTACTTATAAAAAGAAACTACCAATACCAGTTAGAAAATTAGAAAACTATTTAAACTACAAAACAACCTGAAGAAATCAAAACCCAACAACCTAAAAAATGCTACACAACATCCACAAAATGCTGGGAAACAATCAAAACCCAGGATCAGCAGTAACCCATGGCTTGGGATGACCACAAGAAGCTAAAGAGCAAAAGTGGCCAACTTAAAAAACAAAAATACCCGAATAAAACTACAAAAATGAGTAAACAACCTTAAAAATCTAAAACCCTAGAAAACAACCAAATGAAGCCTTAAAAGATCATCAAACGAAAACAGAAGACAATCCAAAGATTTCAACTAAATATGGAACCTAGAACCATGAAAATATAGAATACTGTTTAAACAACCCAAAGAAACTAAAATGCATTACAAAGCTGTTAGAAAACAACACTGAAATCAAAAAGTAAAAGCCAAACAAAAAGAGGGTAAAAACACAACTTAAAAAGGGCAAAAGAATCCAGTAAAGAAAATGGAAGAAGGTAGAAAAGCACCACAAACACAAAGTAGAAGAGAAGCTTTAAAGTGTTCTCTCTTTTCATCCAAACCACTTGTTTTGCCCCAGTTTTCGATGTCACTGTTGATCTTCATCTCCGTCCTCGTCCTCGAAGCTGTCAGGCGCCGGCAGAAATAATGAAGTGTTTGAAATGCTCTAGGCTTAAAGGATGAAGCAGGTTTGGCCCTTACAGTTGATCAAATTTATTGTTTCTAACTTGAATAGTTGTTGTATGTTCTATTGTCTGGCGTGCAGATGGCCACAAGCTGAATCTCTGTGTGATCTCTGAGCAAACAGGCCTGTCTATCACACAAATCCATGTAGACTCTCACAAACATTTCCAGCCCCAGATTAGATTGTTCTTCTTATAACACCTTGGAGAAAGTTAAAGGATTCCACCCCACAAGTTTAGACAGTAGATTATGTAATAGGCCAGAGGAGCACTTGTTATATAATGTCCTGCCTTTGTGTTTCCAGTCTAAGACATTGATCCCAGAGAAATTTCTCATGTAGTTTCAGCTTTGCTTCCAAAATAAATTTAACTGAAATTGCATGTTTCAAACTAGAAGTGATGCTTTCAGAGCAGAGACACAGGACTCGTTTAGGAGTCCTGTGTTGTCTAATAGTCCAGTGGATGCTTTGGATCTGTGTGGATTGTATTGTACCCTCCATGAGTGGAGCGGGATCTGATGAGTTTGGAGCCCAGGTCATCACCTTGGGCTCTTTGTAGAGCTGTTCACATGTGTTTCCTGCAGTGTGAGAATTGCCCTGCTGGAGAAGAAGTTATTAGTCTGCAGCAGTATCTGGGTGATACATGCCAAAGAAACATCCGGATCCCCCCCCCCCCCCCCCCCCCAAATGAAAAAAAAAAAAGAGAAAACCCCCCAAAACAAAAAAACACTGAATTGAGATGATCAATGGTTTTAATGTTGTGGCTGATCAGTGTAGGTTCGAGGACTTGAACCCATTCAGTGTTAACCTGAAGCCATTTATTATGAGCCATCGACAGATGGCTGCTCCTCCCTGAGCCTGGTTTTACAAGAGGTTTCTTCCTGTGAAAAGGGATTTTTCCTTCCCACTCTCGCCAAGTGCTTGCTCATAGGGTCTCTTTGATTGCTGGGGTTTTCTCTACATTATTGTACGGTCTTTACCTTACAATGTAAAGCACCTTAAGGGCACTACTATTGTGATTTGGTGCTACATAAATGAAACTGTTTATCCATTCAAAGTCATCCACTTACTGAAAATAAACTACAAAAGCCCTCCTACTGTAATCAGGGTCTCTCATTGTCACAAAAGCACAGCACCTGCTTTTTGATGATACACTTGAGCAGAAAAGCTCCTGTGTCCGCTGAACTTTGAATTCTGGAGAAAAGCCCCGATCACTTCTGCTGCATCAAGCCTCATCGGCAAGGTATTCACTGTATTTCCCAGAGTGCATTGCTGCCTTATATCTGGGTCAGATAGTGCACAGCTCTGCGCCATATGTCTGTACTGTAGTGAGGCCACAGGGAATGGAGGACCCGTGTGTATGTATGTGTGTGTGTGTGTCCGGGACTTTAGGGAATTTGTGGTTTTCCTGAATGAAGCTCTGTCTGCCTGTCTTTGTTTTTCCTCTGTCTTCTAACATGAGCAGAATTCAGCTTCCAGCTCCCGTGTTGATTTTACATACTGTAGGTTTTACATGTAGGTGCCAGCTTATCACAAAAATTTATGACCCAAATAAACCTCAGGTTCAGCTGCAATAATTTATTTTTTTTCCCACTGTTACAACCGACTGAAAACCCGTCCACTGGTAAAGAGTGTGCCAGGGACAGCTGGATGTGTGTGCAGCTTCATGGTTTTCCATATTGAAATGAACCAAATAGATTTGGTTGGGTAATCTAAAGTAAAAGCAGTGCATTGTGCCTTTGTGAGGGACCAGCTCATTAAGCACTCGTATGGGTTGATGCCCCTGGGAAACAACCTTTGATACCTAAAATTTGTTCAGTATCTGCCAAAAATATACAGACGTATTCCGCACAATGTGCAATAAATATAATAGCCTTTTTTCTACTGCAAATAAAACGGCTTGTTTCAGACAGCAGATGAACTGAGGGTCTTGATCAAAGCTCAGTATGAGATAAAGAATATTATGAACTGTGAACCAAAGCTGTGAAACTGGAACTTGCATTACAAGGTCTACTTTAAGTTGCAGTTTACGCACGTTTGGGATTTCTTCTGCTGTGTTTTATATTTTATGCTGAAATTATATTCAAATACTTTCTTAACTCACTATATATTCTTAGCAAAACGACCCCAACAGTTTTAAACATTTAAAATTAATATGGAGCATGGAAGTAAATTATGAGTATATCTAAAAGATTCAAATGTATTTATTGAACAGATGTGTCCTGTGATGCCCTCAATTGGGCTCATAAAAAGTTGTGCTCTGGATTATTGCCATCACCATAGTAATGTTATATACAGGACATAAAGACACAAGCACAGCAATGCATACACGTTCTCACATTCACTGCATTCACTGTCTTCTCACACCGCAAGTCCACACTGAGCACGTTCACCTCACAGGGCAAAAATAATAACATTAAAAATCATCAGCTCAGAGCTAATCCCTCCACGGCCTGTAAACATTTTAATACCACAGTGATTAGCAGTGATCCTAAACCCTAGACAGACACCCACCCATCCAGCCTCCCTCCTTCTCAGGCCAGGGCTTCTCTCCCACCGCAGCTTCAGCTCACAGTCCTCGGGGGAGGCGGGCAGGCGAGTCCCTGGATTAAGGCCACTCGGTGCTTTGGACCCTTGAACCTTGAAAGTTAAACCCCTGGATGCTTGCCACTTCATTTCTCTAAGTGGCACCATCCTTCTTGTTATGATTGTTAATTAAAGTTGGATTTATTCAAGTGGCTTTTTGGCATAAAAGGAAAAATCCTGACATTTTCTGTTCTTCTCTCTTTTTTTTTTTAAAGCAAGAGCTGAGCAGATTTTTGAATTTAAGTCCCTGTTGCTGTCCCTTTGTTTATTTACCTATCTACCGTTACATTTCTGTGTGAGAAAGTCAGATGTTGTGATATGAGGTGGGGGTGTAGGGTAGGGCTTTTTTTGTTGTTGTTGTTCAGATGAACGAGCAGATGTTGCAGTTTCTCAAGAGGGATTTATGTCAGGATAGGAACACACTTTCCCACACACGCACACACACACTGACACACAAACATACGTTCACACACGCTGGGATTCATGTCATTATGTATGCATTTCATCAGTCAACAACATCGATGCACTGTAAAGACATGGGCCAGAGAGAGAAAAACACATTATTAAAATAATGCTTTAAAAATAAACTTAAAGTGATGGTATGTATTTGATGCTAACCATTCTTTGGAGGGTTTTTCTCCTACTTCTTGTAACCACTTTCTAGACTAAGTAACTTTGTTACAGCTGCTTATATGAACATAGCATTAAAGTCTCAAAAATGATGCTTTAAACCTGCATTCTTTCCAGTGACTGGCAGGGGGCAAAAGGGAATAAATCTGATTATATACAAGTCTATGACAAAATGAGTCTACTGTTCCCCTGACATATGACCTTGATAAACACTTTCCTACTGAGTTCATAGTTACAGTCAGTAGCTTCAAGCCCCATTTAACACAACATAATTTTCATTTTGTAAAATGTGGACCCATAAATCGAGTAAACATCATCCAAGCAGGTTATATTTATCTTTATTGCCCTACATGTCAAGCAACAAGTGCCCACTTGTTCTCAGTCAGAGCCACACCCCTCGCTTGAACTAGTGATGGTTTACATGGTCTAACCTGTGTTAAATTTATATTGCCAGTCATTTAAGCCACCATCAACTGGGTGTTCAGACACTTCTGTAACAGTTTTTTTAGGGATCTGTTATTGTGTTCACCTCTTTCAGCACACACCCGAGTCGTCTTCCGTACAATCACCACTTAGTCCTCAGCAGACTACCACCAAAGAAGAGTCACAGCAATCCAAGAGAGCCAGTTATAAGAGACCAGTAGGCCTGACTCGCAATTCAGTGCAACGAGCTGGCAGCATCAAAGACCTGATTACTAGGTTCTCAGGTCCGGATCACCAGGTCTCACCTTCCGGTTCTCCACAGAGCCCTATTATGGGAGCTGAACGAGTCCAAAAGTCGGCTTCGATGGAGGCTCTGGAATCTTCAAAGTCAAGTCCATCCACACCGATCAGTGCCAGTCAAGATGGAAGTTCTATTCCCAGCATCAATGTGACTCCACCCTTCAAGGAAACCATTCAGAATGGAGTTGGACCAGTTCAGAAAGGTTCCAGAACTACTCAGATAACATCAAGAATCAATTTTCCACCAGGGGACGGTGCTGAGTCCAGAAGCCAAACAAACACTGGTAGAGACTCAGTGGCTGACTCTGGAATGGGATCGGTAAGAGACCGAAACAAAAAATATACTCCTGACCGGCAGTTTTGATGTCCTTGCATGAACAAAAAGCTCTGCAGCTACACTGCGTGAAGATGGCATGACTGCATGGCATTGCAGGTTTACTTAAACGCATTTCTTGCATGAAAAAATCTGCATCCTCAAACTGCATGACGAACTCGAACGCATGAAAACAGCAACGTTTTAAGCATACTAATCAAAATGGCCTAAAACTCACTGATGGATCTAACAAACTTTGTCTTCAATTGTCTTCCTTTTTTGTGCATGAAAACCTATTAAAACCCATTAAATGTTTACATTCAGTTTGCTTGCACTTCTCTTGAATTCATATTTTCACTTTTGCCCAAATTTACCTTTTAGCTAGGTGCTTTTGATCATGTGTATTTGGAAATGGGAAGGCTTTCAGGTAAATAGCAGTAAATCTAAATGAACCCCTGGGCAAGTGTTTAAGCCAACGCCAACCATAGAAATCAAAGAACAAGTATGTTCTTTAAAGTAATTTCAACATATAATAACGTAGTAATTAACAATTTATTTGATAGAATTGTGTTTCAGGCTGTATGTTGTTAAGTACAGTAAACTCCATCTTTGATACCAAACAGCAGACAGAGGGAACACACAATGAGCTGCTGAGCATAGTGAAGTCTTTCTTTAGTTGGAGGCAAAGCAGAGTTTTAAAAAAAAGGATTCAAAACCTAAAGCTGTTTGGGAACATTATAATAATATATCAGCACTGTGTTCTTTTTGCCCTCTAGTGCTCAGAAAACCATAAGTCTCCCTTTAAAGAAATGTCAGTTAGAACCGGGATGAAATAGCAGAAAAGATAGTATCTTGGTGTTAATTGCATAAAATTAATACAGTGAGCCAAGTTTGTTTCTATTTATGCACATTTTTTCCCAGAAGTCAAATCAGTTTGCTATAGTGTCTTTCAGAATGATACATTTTGCCATCTCCTCTGTCATTTTACCTTCCCATGCCATATATTTATTTTCTCTCTGCTGTCAATTGGTGACAACACCATCACATGCTCTGTTAATTCATCCTTCATCCGTCAGTTCTTTATGTTTTCTAACTGGGTGCATTCGTGTTTATATGCTGACTGATTTCGCCCCCTCCGACAGATTCATCTAGGTTTTTCATTCCTCATTTTTCACCTTCTGTCCCTCCAGGAGTCAGAACTGGATTCACACAAGCAGCTGGACAGCCCATCAGAGGAGGAACCCTCCACGCCCAAAGCAACGATAATCAGCCAGAACCCGAAATATCAGCTGTACCTCAACAACGATCTGAAGACCAACGGGTTCAGTGGCAGAGATGCAGATGGTCAAGGAAGCGGCGGAGGATCAATCGGGGAGAATGGCCCCAGGATGTCCCGATGGGAGACCACCCGGATTGGGGCGAACCATTACAAAGGGTCCCTGGAGTGTTTGGCCTCACGAGATTGGGACACTATGGCTGACAGGGTGGGTGATTCAGACCATGTGTTCTGTCTGTATATATGCGTATGATTCAAGATCGCTTTTAGAAAAATTAGATGGCGCCTTACTTCCAGAGTAAAAGCATCAGTTATTAAACAGTGCCCTCTCCTGGAAGAGCTCAGCTTTTAGATTCTTAATTCCAGTTCACAGCAGACATGATCATTTCACTGAGAAAAATGAAAACAGGCACTTCTAGAAAACATTTAAAGTTTGAGTCATTTAGAGCCAAAGTAATTCAAAAAGGTAACATTTACATTATTACATATTATTTATATCCAAATATCTTACAGAAAACTAGTTTTATAATCCGTTAGTAGATTCCGATCATGTCAAGATTCCTCATTGAATGTTTCAAACTGAATTGCTTTAAATTTGAATAAGTGCACATTTAAGCGAGTGAGGTTCACACAGTATTGCCATTTTTAATATTTGATCCTTTATGTAGCATTAATAAAATAAATCTTTTCCTTTGCAGCCATTGACACGTGCCCAGTCCTGGATGAATCTCAAAAAACAGGTCTAATACCGGCTGTTCTGTTTATCACAGAATTCAATGAAGGCAGCCTTGCATGTCCTCTCTGCACCAAATCAAATCTAATCACCTCGTTTGTCTGACTCGAAAAGCAAAAATATCAAAAAGAGAGGCTCAATGCAAAGCTAACCCTCTCTTTTTGATGTGAAATGATACCATTGTTTATCGTATGCATAATAATTAAGGACACAATGATTTGTAATTTTACAGCCTGGAATATTACCATCCTGTTAAAGTACTGTAGGTACTGTGGCATTAATGGATGTTTTTGTAGCATCTGTTACTGGTATGAATGTGAATACCAGTATAGAAAACTTGTTTCAGTCTTCACGTTTGTTATTTTAACAGGATTGCTGCACACGTCTAATAAACACAGCTGCTTTACAGCACACGCCCACCTTTGTTCATTTTATGTTGATGTGAGGAAGGCAATCGTGGCTGTATCTGCACTTCTGAATTCACATTTTGCTCTGAGATCCTTGAGCTTTATTTGTCTTCTTTAAGTCTCTACATTTTTGACTTTTTTTTTTTTTTTTTTTTTTACAGATGGGTGTCGTTGACAGCCCCCCCAGAGTGTTTAACAGTCCATACTCCCAAGCCACCTCTTTGGAGTACAACCCCCCTTATCGAATGTCTGAAAAGGTTTGTAAGTTGACCCCTCTTTAATTTTGAAACCACTTCATTTATACAGTGTCTTGAAATGTACTAAAGTTACATTTCTTTCCTAAAATACAGCAGATTCACAGCATGTGTACTTGGCAAAAAGCTTTTAAAGAGTGCCAATAAACCAAATGTTTCTTTTAAACTGTTGCAGGAAATAGTTTGCATTGGTTTCTGCATAATTAATGTTTTGACCAGGATGTGGAGTCACAGCAGGCTACTGACCCTCCTCTGTTCACCTCCCCTCTTTTCTCCATGTTCAGGGTAAACTATCTCCTGCCACCTCTGAGATGAACCTGTACACCTATAACAGTCGCAGCACGAGTCCGGTGGGCATACAGACGCCGACCCTCATTTCCCCCCGCCCCCGTTTCTCCACCTACAACACTCTGAGGAGGAGGACGGAGGTCAACAACATGGTACATGTTTACTGACACACACACGTGTAGCACATACTCTGACTTCCACACTTTGTAATGGGTTTCTGTACATTTTTCTTGCTACAGGTGGTGCCCACACACTACAGCATGCGCTCTTCCACTCTGGGAGCACCCAATAAAAAAGACTACATAGCAGAACTGACCAAACAGCTGGACACCATACAGAGAGTAAGCCCCGTTTCACTTCTTGTGGATTCAGTCGCCTGGGAAAAAAATAAGGAGTATAGATTCAAATTAAAACAAATTAACATTAAACAAATGTCTGAGAAATGCAGACTTATAGCATGGGTACCTGACCAAAAAACTCTCAAAGAGTGCCAGTTAGGCTCATTTAACTTTTATTTATCCTGTTATGGGCCCTTTGCGCAGCCCTTTATCCACTGTTTGAAGCAAGCCACTTTCCCTCCCTTCCTTTCCCCCTTAAGTGGCTTTTTTCCTGATTGGCTGCCCCTCTTAAACAGAAGGTTTGAGGAGTAGGTGGGAGTCCATGAATCCTCTCTTCATGATGTCACAAATCTGTTGACTACTGTTCAGCATGAGTCTGATTTGGACCAGATTCACCAGATTTATCAGATTAATGAATCGGAGACCACCAAACAGGACACAAAACAATCCACTGTGTGAGGAACATTTAGCTCCTGGCGGTTTGTAGAAAACTAGATTTTTGATGTGGTGTGTTGTCTCTTCCAGCGCAACCAGTTCCTGGAGGCAGAGAGTGTGGAGATGGAGATGGAGAGGAACCAGATCAGGTCGGGCATGTGTGGTTTTTCTGTAGTTGTACTCGAAGTCAGCACACTGTTAGCTAACCGGGGGCCGTGTACTTGTGACTTTAAAATTAAGCTTTTAGCCTCATGTTATTTCTTTCTTTTCTTTTTTTTTTTTTAAGTATATTAAGTCTATTTCAATTTGTTCTTGTCTAAACTGTCTGTGAAGGTTTGAGATGCGCGGCCTGCTGGTGAACAACGAGGACCTGCTGAGAACAAACACACAGCTGAACAATGAGCTGAAGCGGCTGAGGGAGCAGATGATAGAAATGGAGAGAGAGAATCAGTCCGTGGGGGAGCGGTTCAGAGAGATGGAGGTGTGACTTTTTTTTTTTTTTTAAAGATAAAAGGATGCATAGAAGTGATTTGTAGTAGTATAAATGTTTGGATGGGTGACACTTGTGTTGTGCTACGCAGATTGAGGTGAAGCAAGCCAGAGAGGTGATGGTGGAGGCCAACACTCAGGAGTATGCCTTCAACTTCCTTGAGCAGTCGCTCAAAAATCGGATCCAGGATGCTGAGGTATGCAAAGTTAGACGGAAGCAGCTAAAATAATTTTTTTTTAAAAAGATCACATTAAAACCTGAGGAGGAACTCGCACCAAAATAATCTAGATAGATAAAAAGAAACTGGATTATGGGGTGTACCATATCTTTAAAGTGATTCCCACTCATCCAGATATCCAAAGATGTCATTTACAATTTCTTTGTATTTTTTTAACCAATTTTTTTTAACTTTCTCTAACTATGGTCACAGAGCAGGGAAGGGGGACTCGGGGTACACCCCTGTGTTACTCTTTAGTATAACACAGCACACAGAATGCCAAGAATCCTTAATGACATTCACTGATAATCCAGTTTAGCCAGTATCCAGCTTGGTTTTATTTGTCAGTGAGGGACTAGATCATCTATGTTACTGCACATTCAGACCAGTAAGAGACACATTTTCTCTTTTACAAAGAAGCTGAACTTTATGCATGTTTTTTGTTTTCAGGAAAATCTGGACAAGCAGACGCAACATGCTCAGACTCTGGCTGAGAAGTTGTGGCTGGCAGAGAGGCAGCTGGAAGACGTGGAGAGTGACAAAGAAAGCAAAGACAAGAAGCTGTCTGACCTCAGCAACACCATCCTCAGGCTGGAGACAGAGGTACGGACATAGTAGACACTGAGGCGATGAGCAGCCATCACCTCAGAATTAGATTTATTTAGAAATTCTCTGAAAAGAACCACATAAATTGTCATCACTGAAAAACCTGACAACCCAAAGCAGTGATTCCAAAGCATAAACTGCACCCCCTGGTGCAGCATCATTTACAGTAACATAAAGTATGTGCAGAAAAGGCTTTTAATTTTCTTTTCCTTTTTAAATGGAGTTGAAATTGCCATCAGATTTTTCAATCAAATTAAAAAAGCAGTACAAAGCATATTATTCTTCATTTCTCCAGCACTATGAGAGCAGTAAAATCTTTCTTCTGCCTCCATGTGGAAAAGGACTCTTAAATTAAAGCGAAAACATTTAAATGTGTTAACCAATTAGATCTTTAAGAAATGTTTGTAGCGAGAATGTGTTTTTTTTTTTTTCTATTACTACAAATACAAACTGTATTAAACTGTAATAAGTTTATATCCATTTCCAGCTGGGTGAGGCCATGGCAGCATCCACTCAGGCTAACGCAGAGATGAACCTGCAGCAAAAGCTGCGTGAGGATGCCCAGATGAGGTTGGACGAGCTGGAGGAGTGCCTGCTGGAGAAGGAACAGGAAGTGCAGAAACTGCAGACCCTCGTGACCAAACTGCAGGGAGAGGTATGTTGTAGCGTTTGAGCTTCAGCTGTACTTTGAGACATAGTGGCCTAATAGAGAATAACAGCTGTGGAAACCTTTGGAGTACCCACAGCCTCACGACCTGTGTGTTTTCTGTATGTGCGTGTAGGTCTCTGGTAAGCTGTTCGATAGAGAGCGTTCGCTGGAGGAGGAGATTCAGCTGAGAGAGAGGCTTCAGCTGCAATGTAAGCAGGCAGAAAGGACTGTGGACGACCTCACCATGGAGCTGCACAGCACGAACCAAACCAGAGACGACCTGGCCAAACAGCTCAAACTGGCTCAGGTACAGTAAATAGTCTGAGGCGAGGCAAGAGGGTTACACTGCATCTTTACACCAGATACTTTATTGAATGTGATCAAAGAAACAGTCAGACAGAAACATTTCTAGGTTTTTGTATAAGATGATATTCACAACCTCTGCAAAACCATAGAGACCACCTAGCTGCCATGGATTGTCATGCTCACAAATTTAAGTTTGAAAAATTCAGCCTTCAGCATCATAAAGGAATAATCTTGATTTCAGCTTTGATTTACCATCCATGTCCAAAACATTTGGTCATTGGAGGGAAATTGACTTGAATTTGGGGCGACAGCTTTTAGCCATTGCTACTGTGCCTCCTTATTAACGTTCGCCTGTGCCATGCTCTTTGGCGGGATGTTGTGGATCCTTGCAAGAGAAATGTGGCCTACACAACTCTAGTTTTCAGAAACTCATTTAGCTGAAGGTTTCTGTCTAATTTCAGATTTGGAAAAAAAATCCCAACTCATATTCAGAGAATGTCACCCCCTGCTGTTGCTGTTTTTAGATTGGCGCTGTCATAGACAGCTATCGGTGTGGGCCAGATGACAGCCCACATTAGCCTCATTGACTCTTTATCTAATCATCATGTCTTGCCCTTCACCTTAATTTGCTGAATGAGTCAATAAACATTCATCATTTCAAGGGTAGAAAGCTAATTACCTGCTCAACAGCAGCACACTTTTCTTCAAGCTGTCAAACTGCTTCACATAAAATTTTTTATTTTCAACACTGAAAGAGGAAGAAATGTGAGGGGAAATTTGATATTTTTCCCCTAATACCCTTACTTTGCATGTGGTGCCCACATTTAAAGCTTCAATAAAAACAGCTGCTAATCGTAGTGATTGTAGTTAATAATCAACAAGAAGAAAAGCAGCAGATTAATACACATTTGGTTTGTCTAACTGATTCCAGATAAACTACCATATGCGTGTTTTATATACAGCATGTCAGGCTTTTACACACACATGTTAAGTTTACATCCATTGTTGGTTTTAGTCCTTTCTTGTGTTTTTGCTATCACCAAATTCCTGAACATTTCACCATATTTGGATCATGTGACATCCAAAGTGTCTTTGTGTGCATGACCTAATGAGTCAAACAGAGATGTCCACTTGAGTTAATCATTCATGCAAACCATCAGAGTTTGGGGTTAATGGGGTATTAATTATGCAAATCCCGTTTAGCAATCAGCATGCTACAGTGATTCCATAATCCTGTATATACGTCACGTCACCATTTCTGAAGATGCTTAATCTGTTCCGTTTTCAAAAATAACCCGAGTGTCAGACATTTTAAAGAGTGACCTCACAGGCTGTTTGAGAGGGATTCAGATCAGAAGTTTACTTATTTTTAAACTTTCAGGAGAAGCTAATCGACCTAGAGAGCGATCTGGAGGAGCTGCATGACAGCGAGCAGAGATGGGCCGCCAAGCAAAAGAGAGCCATCGATCAGGTAGATGCGCTGGGAACAGGAAGCGTATCAACTGAAAACTATTCGTATAGAACTGATTTGATTGGTTACTGACACTCTTTTTGTGTTTTGACCTCCAGACCGAGCAGCTGCAGCTGAAGCTGATTCAGGAGAAAGATTTGAATGAGCAGCTGGAAGTTGAGAAAGTGTCAATGGAAAGACAGGTAATCTGTGTGGGCTTATTTCTAGTCTTTTTATGCATGTGATAAGTGTTTGGGCCTTAAATTCAGAAGCCAATATTATATTATATGCATTTCAATAGAATATATTTACTTTTTCTGTGCACCATTCTCATTTGCCATTTTGTGAAAATTAAGCAGAACATTTCATAGATAAAAAAAAAACTTGCCATCACTTTGTGGACAAAAAGACGAATCAGATCTTATTAGTGTCATTTCTAAAAGAAACACTTATAGCTGCCATGGTTTCCTTGTATTTAGACATTTTTATACACAAAATAATGTAAATAAAAGGAGACTTTTTTCTGTGTTTTGAGTACTAATAAAGTGTGTTTGTGTAGCTGCGTCAGCTTCGTCTGGAGGTGGAGGAACTGCGGAGCAACAGAGTACAGGAGGATGTCATCTCTAAGACGGAGATCAGAGTCAAGGAACTGGAGAACTCACTGAGGGTTGAGGAGAGGTCAGTTAAAGATCTTCTCTGTGACCGAGGACAGCCTGCAGACTTTGCAGGAGTACCTGCACGTGTTAAATGGCTTTTTGCTGTTACACTACAAGTGTGTGTTTCTGCGCAGGAACAAAGCAACTCTGACAAACACCAACAGTAAGCTGGAGAGGAAGATCAACGAGCTGAGTGATCAGATGGAGGAGGAGCACCGGATAGCTACTGAACAGAAAGACCTGGTAATACAGCCACACATTTGTACAAACCTATAAAACAGCATTTCTGTCTCAGACACCCCCAAGTGGAAAGTGTGCGTTAGCTGAAATATCCAAAGCTTCAATACTACTAATTCTTAAATCACCGATTATTATTATTATTATTATTATCATCATCATCATCATCAGCAGTAATTTCCATCCTTCTACTACTTTATTTTTACTAACCTTATATTGTATTTTAAGTTAACTTCAACTAGTTTTTGCTCTCTGGGATCCACCCACTATTTGGATGTATATTTGATTTCCTTTTATGAACATTTTTTTTTTTAAGATAATCATAGAAACAAACTTCCCCCGCACTCTTTTTCCTTTTCTAATGGGACGTATTTGTATGGTGAATTGTTGACTGATTGACCCACATAATGGATTAACAAACTGTGCAAAAGTGGCAAATGTTTTTATGTCGTGTACACTAACCAGATGATCTGATAATCTGTGATCTGTTCTCCAGATGACCCAGAGGATCCGCTCTCTGAAGCGCCAGCTGAATGAGGCCGAGGAGGAGGCAAGCAGGAAGGAGGCACAGTACCGGCACACCCAGAGAGAGCTGGCTGAGGAGAGGGAGACAACCAGCCGCCTACAGAAGCAGCTGCTTGACCAACACCTGCAGACCAAGTATGAACTGTACTGCATGCATGCAGATGGACTGTTGATAGCTCATAATGCATAACAGCTACTTGACACTTGTATTTTCTTTCATGATTTCTCACCTTGCAGATTTCGTTTTTTTTAACCTCCTTACATATGTTTATGTACCCTCTCATAATTTTGATGGCAAACTAATAAAGCTTCATCTGTATCCCTCAGGCGTAAGGAGACCATGACAATCCGTCAGACTCTGGATAACCTGAGGTTGGACCTGAGTGACGATGACGATGATCTGACACTGGAACATAGTACAAATGTCACCAAAGTCTAAAAACCCCCTCACTCTAAATTCCCTCAGCGGGAACAGTGTATAACCAAATGAAAAGATTTCTTTTTCCTTCCAGGTTTTATTGTTTGTTTGTTTTTAAACAGGAAATGTCTACAGGATAGTCACTTTTTAATACCATCAGGAAAATTACATTTCTGAAAATCTGAAAGGACAAAACAATCCTGCATGTAAATGCACCACAAGTCCTGTACTTTACTGTGTTAGTGCTGTTGTGCTAAAAGCTGAAATGCATTTTTTTCCCTTTACATGCTCTCCGTGTGTACTAAAGTGTGATTCTCTGCCCACATTTTAAATGTTAATTCAAAGGGTAGTAACTCTTGTTTGTCTTACCTGGGAGTGGCCCAGTGAAAACCATTCCTCAAGAGTCTCCTATAAAGCTTGTGGAGTTGATCGCCCTCTTCTGTTGATCAGGAAGAAATTCAACCGTGTAAAGTGAACGACAGAATCACCTGGTGGACTTTCTGCCTCCCTGTTCTCCTTAAAGCCACAATCTGCTCGTTTGCCAAAGAAAATAAACCTACAGGAGTTTGCTGCAGAGACATGTTGACACTTATACTGCAAAAGATGTAACTGCTGTGACACCACCCACCTATCATTCAGAGCAGTCACACCCTTAAACAAACTTGCTTTAAATTTTAATAAG
The DNA here is from genome assembly GCF_963969265.1 of Rhamphochromis sp. 'chilingali'. NCBI lineage: Eukaryota > Metazoa > Chordata > Actinopteri > Cichliformes > Cichlidae > Rhamphochromis > Rhamphochromis sp. 'chilingali'. Next base: position 36,790,470 of record NC_137930.1, on the reverse strand, counting down.
TTATGCAAGTTGCAAGTTATGCAAAAAAAAGTTTTAAACTCATTTCTGAGGGAAAGCCAGTCCCAAATGGCCATTTGAGGAAATATTATTGTTTAGAGTACTGACATAATAGGGATTTGATTAAGGTGTAGTTTTGAATCCATTTGTTCCACCCAACTACTCAAGTCTTTTAGAATGGGCTTTAAACCAGTAAATGTTCTGAATTATCCAGGTGCACAAATGTTCTAAAGACTTCTGGTGATGATGGGAAAGAGGACTTTTTCAGTTCAGATCTCAGAACGCAAATAATGATTCAAAGAATCAGAGCTCTCCAATCTCTCAGCTTTTGTATTATTTGATGGCTCTTTAATGGCAGTTCTTTCCTAAAGAGGGTTTTTTCTACATTCATACATGCAGTATTTGGATTTTGACATATTAGAAGAAATAGCAAGATAAATCTGGTACATGTGAGGGATCTTTAAGTAACTGTGTAATTCAAATCAAAGCCCATTAAGCAATTATTTATATGAAGTGTGTGTGTGTGTGTGTGTGTGTGTGTGTGTGTGTGTGTGTGTGTGTGTGTGTGTGTGTGTGTGTGTGTGTGTTTGAGATTTTTTTTTTTTTTTTTAATAATTTCTTAGTGGGGAAAAGTTTTTATTTTATAGGAAAAAAAATAATACAGGAGGACTTCAGAGTTGAGTTTTGGGTATTTTGGGGGGTTTGCTGCTGTATAGATATGACCTATTGTACCTGTACATGAGATAAGCTTCAAGGCTAAGATTTATTTCAAAAAGAGGACAAAACGAATGAGGCGTTTACTCTGGTCATTTTTAAACATGTAAAAATGTGTCGTATTGAGGAGGGAACAAAGATTACGTATGCAGAAATGAGTTGGATTCACAAAAGAAAATCCTTTATTTCCTAGGATTACCTCAACTACTTTCTAATTTATATAAAAAGTCAAGATTCTGTTATGAGACAGGAAATCAGAACTTTAACCCGATGTTTCTTTTGCACACTAGCTGAAAAATTACAACATTCTGATCTCGTAACTTACCTTTGTAATTTTATAGTAATGCATTTTTTTTCTTTTGTGAATGCAATCTTCATTCATGTATGTATTCTGATTTTAGTTTAATATTCTGCATAATTTTATTTGGAGGATAGTTGTTTTGTTTTTTAAGAAAACCAAGCATTCAGACAAAAACAAACTAGATTGTTGAATTAAAATCAAGAGTGGAATATTAAGCATATTTGACAGTCATTCTCAGATATCGGTAATATGCAAAAAGTAGTTTGAAGGATGTCTGTTAGAAATATATTAAAAGCTAATATTCACACAGTTTTAATTCCCTGCTATGTTTACATTTTTTAATGTTTTTAGCTTGTTTGGAAAGAGGAGTTTAAATCACAAGTTTTGTCTAGGTTGCTGTATCTCAGCTATAATAACTACACTACTGCATTTTTTTTCCCCTCGTAGCAAAAGAAAAAGAGGGTATCTACAGAAATGTAAAAAGAAACTAAATATGCTGACTTATTTTTGTAACTATACTTCACATGGTTCCACTATTCTTGGGTATTTATTTTTCCACATTTTCTCTTTTGGTGAGAAGTTTCTTACTATAAGATAAAATAAATTCTTCTACACTGTGAATTTGAGTTGTTATTTTTTTTGCGCTGTTTTTGAGAAGTAAATGACTTTATGGCCTTTTCTGGGAGGAAGTTACTAAAAATATAACCAACTGCACAATAACAGAGCTCAGGATTAAATTTGATGTAACGTTGTTCTGCATTAGTCAATGAAATACAAAAAACTATACTTTTGTCAACATGCTTTTCAAATATAAAATACATAGAAAAAAACAAAAACCTATTAGCCTGCTACTAACCAACATTTTATTTTCATGTAGCTGACTTCAAATGTGCTTTGTCACATTTTCTAGTTTGTGTAGGTAATAAGTAAAGTGGCCAATGTTTTTAAACAGTTAAATATTAATTACACATTTATTAGCACTGAATTACAAGAGCTAATGTAATGTTGAAAAAAACAAAAAAAACCCCATGAATGGTAGGTTCTGCCATTGCATGATTTACCATTATGAAGCTAGACATTTCTATGCTTATAAGTGACGAAAGAAAGAAAAAAGTAGTCTTTACTTCAAGGAAATATAAACAAGTTCACCAAACTGGGGACTTCCAGCTTCTCCCCCTGAAAGAAGCTCAGTGATATCTATGAGGACGTGATTCACAAAGCATTAACAAACTCCTATTTGTATCAATTAACCTAGCATGACTACTAATCAAAGACAAAAACATCAGAAAGTTATTATAGTACTAAGTTCATTTTTAATCAGCTCTCAAGTTGCAAAGTCAATCTATAACAAACGCTTCGGCTAGATAAAATGCAAACAACTGACAAAGATACTCATCAATACATACACGTTCAGTTCCGGCTTATTACACTCTCAAAACCTTTTTGCTTTTTTTTTTTGTTTGTTCCTTTTTACATTTTATAACTGTTACAAACAAAACTAGCATCGTGTCAAAGGCAACACAAGTAAAATCATGACAAAAGAAAATGATTCACAAAAAAAAAATTCTCAAAGTTTTGGTCAAATGTTCAGGCAGGTTTGGTTATTTCACCATAAAATCTTGATTTTGGTCTGATAGTCAACACCACGGCAGGGCATTCCTGTCCAGAAGATTCAATGACTGGACTGACTTTGGGTTTTGTTTTGTTTGTTGTTGTGAGGAACAAGGTTTTCCTGAAATGGAAGCAGCATTGAGTATTGCATAAGAATAACACAACTATTTTCCTAAGTCAAAGAGTTATCACATTATATTTTTTGCTTTTTGTGATTACTACTGACTCAGAACAGGACCTACTTTGCGCCACAGTCACATAGGGGTTGCATTTAAAACTAACTTTGTGACAAATATATTGTCTGTTTATGAGAACACAATACAGGAAATTGTGTAATTGTTCTTTTTGTATGCTTTTCTTCACTCATGTAGGCAATTTGCCAAAAAAGACAATGCACAACAGACAAGGTTAAAGATCACTGGGCGCATTATGGTCTTTAGATATAACAATATGTGACACAGCACACGAAACAGCCAAGCAATCAGGAACAGCAAGACTTTCCATTATTTCACGTTTGCTATCTTAACTTGACTGTCTGCAACTATCTCTGAAAACTATGTTGGGGGAAAAAGTCATTTACTGAACAATTTCTGATGAATAAGCAGCAAGTAAACAATGCTTTGCTGAAACTTTGCTGAAAATCCTCGTCCAGCAGACCCCTGCTCATTTTAGCCCCACACACTTTGGGTATGTAACCTAACCCAGGGAGTGAATGAAATGTGCCACCTTAATGATGCTGACAGCTTTTCTGTACCTGGCCTGTGGTGACACTGCTCTGCCGAGTGTGGTGAGAACAGTTTCTTGTGAACCTAGTGGAGTTTTTGAATTCAGGTTAATGATTTCCGAAAGAGTATATATCCATCAAAGTCATACAAACTACATGAAAAGATTGATACATGAAATATATTTTCAAACATCAACTTGGAGGAACATTTTAAACTTTAGCTGGATTATGCTGCATCACACACTGTTATAATTTATCAAGCTTTGGAGCACTTCTGAAAGGTTTTTTTTTCATGGGGAAAGAGATTTGTTTAAAAAAAACAAAAGGCAGAAAATGTAAACTTAGTAGAATAAGTACAGTCAAGACAGTCACATTCCCACAGGCAAAATTCAGAGAAGTGTATATAATAGGCCAATCACGTCTGCTTCCACAAGATAAAAATGCATATATGTAAGTTTAATTCGTGAGCAATTTATCAAGGAAACTAAAATATTAACATAAATGTGCAATGATAAATGTATTTGCAACTTCCTCCTCCAGACAGAAACACCACACCGTGGTTGGTATCAGATACCTTTATAATGCATTTTAGCTGACTATAAGACGCAGTGGCCATCTGTATCAAGTCGCAGCTGACATGTCGGGAAAAAAAAAAGAAAAGAAGCAAAACAAAAGCAAACAAAGCCAAAAAAACAAAACAAAAAAAACCAAACAAACAAAAAAAAAAAAAAAAAACTGGATAAAACCAACAAATGTTTTGCAGCTCCTGCATCAGAAACACTGAACAGGTCAATCCGTTCTCATACTGTCAAACATGCTGACAGTGCAACAAACACACAGGCATCGATACACACATTGAAAACTGAACGAACGAGTACAAACCGCAGGCATCAGAGAGAATTCACACACAGGAGATCCAAAAATAAAAGCTCTTAGAGGTACTTAGATTGATTTGTTGTTTTGATAAATCTGACATACACAAAAAACCCCAAAACATCTGACTTCTGTTCTCTTTTGCCTCTGATTTATAATCTATAATCAATAATGCATTAAAATATTCAGTAGCTCACAAACTTTACAGAGGATCAGACAGAAGAGTTATTATAACAGGCACAACATGACCGCAAACAGTGTAAACTTTCAAAGTGAATTTAAAAACAACACTTAAGACACGATAGGTTCATAGAGAAAATGACGGTCAAAAACAGCAAGAGATGGACGGAAGATTTAAAAAAAAGAAAAGGGAGGGGGTGGGACTGAAATGAAGACACGATGAGTAATATTGGAAGAAGGGTTCAGGTAAAAACCGACAATTTGTCCTAGAAGATTGTCACAATTAAAGGCATTGGTTGAGGAAAATTCTTGCCCATTTGGAGATGTGTTCAGATCTCAGATACAAAGACTTTTAGTGTTAATCTGTTTGACCCGAGCTGCGATTGCGATTGTAAAGTTAATCAATATTGAAGCAATTTCCCTAACTTTATTAGTCCTAATAAGTTGCATGTCATCTAGTTAAAGTAGTTAAGCAACTGCATGTCATGTTTTGCCTCATAATTCATTTTCATCAATTTCTTTCAACGAAAACTTGACATGACTATGTTAAAAACTGACACTCACAGAGAACTCACAATTATGCAGCATGGTACGGAGCTTTTTAGCCTCTTTCAGCTTTAGTTTTGGTTTTACGGCACATTTACTACCCGGTTTGGTCTTGCTGCTCTGGCCAGCCCAAACAATTTCACCAAACGGCAGACAGGCAAAAAACAAAGACACAAACATTAAACAGCCACAAATCCAGTTTAATTTATGGAGGAGACTCAACCAGAGCTGAGAGGAAGGTGAACAATGGAGTAAAGAATTACAACTCCTGTCTACATGCGCTAGGTGTGTAATCTGGCTACTGACTGCTAACATGCAAGGACTGCCACTCGATCTTCTCCCCTCTAGTGGCTGATAGACTTCTGCTAAAACATCACTCGCTTTATGAATAAAAGGTGGGCCAGAGTAAACTAATAACCACACATTTACTTAGTTCGTTTTACTGAGGTTTCTCTTCCAACTATACTTTTAGACATAAGTGGCTTGTACATTATAACTATTTTACCCATACAAACAACGTCTGCATAATTTACAACCAAAATAAAAGATAACACCTGTAGAAAACATACACAATGCTGCAAACCAGCCTACAGAAAGACAGAATTTTCTGCCAAGTAACTGGGAGACAGAGTCAACGCTTCATACTATCAGCAAATTATTGTTGAACATCTAAAAATCAAATATACTGTAAGTAGCACTTCAATATGGCAATGAAATCTGTTGTTGGAAAATTAATATGTTTAGCTGTCAAGAAAACTAAAGTAACAAATATTTATTTGAAAAAAATGTTATTTAACACACTGTCAGATTCAATTTGTGGTTAAAATTTTAAGCTATAGTACTTGTTTCTTTGCTTGATATAGTGTTATGTGTATGTATTTATTGTAACTTCTGCTGCCCTGTTGGCCAGGTCTCTCATGAAAGAGGTTTTAATCTTAATGAGATGTTTACCTAAATGAATAAAGGAAAATGATAATAAATATACTGCTTCCTAATGACCCATTTGTTAAGCCCTGGTCTTTGATTTGCTTTGAATGACAGCCTACAGTAAACCCAGCACGCTACAGCTATACTCCCCCACAAGTTGGAACAGCTTTGAACTTTCTCAGCTGGTTCACTGATGCACAAAAATCAACATTTATCAGCAGCCAATCAAATCTTTTTTTCCTCAATATTCTTTGATCACATAAGGTGTTATTTGATTTATGGAAAACTGTGAGCTGCACTTTAAACACACACACACACACACACACACACACACAAAAAAAAACAAACCCCAAAAAGAAATCACTGACTCAAAGATGAAATTGACATTTTAATATAGTGGATTTTGTAATTAGCATCTAAATACATGCCACTGTTGTCGTGTTTCAGGTGCAAAAACATAGGCTTTTCCTGTCCTCAGTGAGTTAAAAGGTTGTGATCAAGTAAAAAAAAAAAAAAAAAAAAAAAAAAACTAAGCCAAAAAATAAAAAATAAATGCAAAACTGTAGAGGCTTCAAAAATACTTCACTTTTTACACGCTTTTGTTGGATTACATTTATACATTTCCTGATTAATCTAAACTTAATAACACAGTGACAACATGTTTTTGCCCAATAAAAAAAAAAGTTTTGGAAGAAAACCCAACTACTGAGTGCTTCTACCACAGGCTGAGACATCCAGTCATCCTTCAGCATACCATGAATCAATGAACTAAAGAACAGAGCCATTGCAATGCTGGAAAAGCTTCAGGGCAAGTCACTGTTGGTTCTTAAGTGGCCAAGCCAAAATTTTAATCCATCAGAACATCTTTTGAGAGGCACAAAGAAGACACTTCCCATCCAATCTGATGACGTTTGAAGATGCAGATTAGCTCGGATGAATTGGATAAACCACCCAAATCCAGGTTGAAGAGATTTAACCAAGACAACTCAAAGCTGAAATGAGTAAAACCAAAGTTTCTGGATTTTTTGTTTTTATGCTTTGAGCACAAAAATACTAAAACAATGAAAAAGTAAATCAATATAAAAGCAGCTACTTAAATTTAATTAAATTAGATGACGTAACACAGGAACGTGGGATGTAAAGAACAGAACAAAAACAGGACAACAGAAATAACTACATATGTCTCACATGTAATGTAAAATAAATAACTGGTCAACATATAATCTAACATTAGTCATGGACAGAATTGGAGCCCAGAGCCATATTGGAGTTTCTCTGATTATCTGATGTAAAGATGTGAAAAAGTCTAATCAAAAATCAGCTGCACTGAAGATCTCATGTCACCTGATAAAGCCAATTCTGCATTTTACTCCCATTCTATGCTGTTATTATTATTTTTGTGATTAGAAAGGATTTATTCAGAGAGCTTGGATGTTGATTTGTTGCTGCAGACAACTTTATTTTGAGCTTTTTAAGTAAATGGTAGAAAGTTACAATGACAATGTGCCTCCCGAACATCTAATAGCACAGCTGGACCGTCTCCAACAAGGTCTGCCTGACTACAGTGGAATAATGCTTCAAAGGTCAAGGCAGTAGGTCACTTTGGAACAACACATCTATGCTGATAAACACTATTAAAATGATCAATATGCAATTGATTTTTTCCTTTATTGCACATGTGTCATGCTATACCCATACAAGTCCTATAATAAAGATGGCATTCTTTCCAAAGGCCAACAATAGGCTGAGATTTCAGTTTCTGTAGAAGTAAAGAAAACGGCCCTCTGTCTGCATGTCTGTCAACATTTTGCTACCGAGTTTATCAGGTCAGTTGCTCATTTCGGGTCACACTGTCTAAAACGTTAAGTTTATTTTGTATATTCTGGTCAATCTGTATGTCAGAAAGGAGGATTATCCAGGATATGCTCACTATGGCTTACTTTGGCTCCACTACATCTGGTTTCACAATGCCAAAATCACTCATTTTGAGGCTTCAAAACAAGTAGCTATGCCCATCTTTTATAGTGTTGATGGCATCAGCCATCTGAAAAAACTGTCTCTTAATTAATACTTTGGAAATGGAAACAAACATATAAAATCTAGCCAAAAAACTTTTCTAATGATATTAGGAATCCTTAGCAGACTAGGATATATCTAAACTTATCAAATGCTAATATTTGATATGAGAAGGTGGAAAATGCCAGTATTTGTGGTCTTCTACTTCAGTGAAAACCTCAAGTTTGCCATGTAAAACCAGGTGATGTGGCTTAACAAAAAATAATAATAAACCCCCGCCCACCCCACAAAAAAAAACAACTTTAAAATGAAAAACGTTGAAGTTGGTAGGACACTGAAAAAACAAACAAACAAACAAACAAACAAAAAAACCCTGACAATGTAGGAGTGTTTAAATAGATTTTTTCTGATTGTGGTCAGAAAGTGAACGTTAAGAATCACCAACAGTAGGAACATGATACATCATCTGCTTGGATGGTGCTCACTACCAAGCTAGCAGACGGCATCATTTTTAAAATATTATTGATGTCACATGCTGTTTGGTTGTTTTTGTGTGGTAAATTTGTGTCTTCATTGTAAAAGAATGAAATATAATATATGGTCACAAACAATTGAGGTCAAATGCTATACCCTTTATTAAGTGTGCAACTTTCTATAATCTATATAAGACAATACTACCTGTAAACAAAATTAGTGACAATGGAAAAAAGTACATGTTTCTGATACCATACTGCATGAGAGGGTACTATCAGATGTTACCTAGAGAAAGAAACAAAAGAAGCCAGCAGTGGGTGATTTTATTTTATGTTATGCTGCACTATAAATTTTTTATTTTATTAACAAAAAGAAAAAGCATTTTGCATTTTTTAGCAAATGTCTGCCATGTCTAAACCTGACAAAAAAATGTAAAAATCAAAAAGTTACTAAATGTGGCTCATATGGGTACAGCATAGGACACTTTGTGAAACGGGGAGAAAAAAACAATTATAAATAACAGAGGAATTAAACCATATCAGTCACACAATTTCTCACTGTGATCCAGGAGCAAACACTTTAGGAGAGGACCAATACTGATTAAAAACAAAGTTAAGTCCCCCTCATTTTGCGGCCATAAATAGATAGATCAACATATAAAGAGTCCAAATTAAACTTTTAAATGCGTCTTTTTGATTGTTTAGGTCTGTTAAATCATTCAAAGCACTTGCGAGCAGTTAAATTGGGAGCGTGCAGAGCCTATTCCCAGGGTGCATGTTTTTAACTAGGCACATTATGCGTCTGACAGTGATGAAACTGTCCCCTCCTGTTTTAATTTCCTTCTAAAGGCAGACCAACAGAGACTGTATTACCGTAAGAGTCCATTAGAGGGGGATAGAGTTCTTTCATTGTCAGAATGACATTAGGGAGGACAAGTAAGCATAAAGGGAGGAAAAGAACCAAAATAGGAGAACATGGCTAAATGTTAGCTTTAAAGAGCACAGGGGTGATGAAACAATGAAGAGACATGCTATCAAAAATGACAAGGATAAAGTAAACAGAGGAAGGAATGTGGTGAGAAGAAGGACAGACGACAGAGCAGCACTGACTGGTTGTTGTCCTGTATCGCCTCTTCATCTAACATGCACATTTCTTAGCATTCGGCTGTGCATCACCAAGCTTTGTGGCCCCGTTCCCATTGGCAGGCTCGGCAGGGGGTTTGTCGACGCACTGCTCCATCCTCTTCATGACCAGGTCCAACAGCGTTAGAACCGCCTTGTCCACATCTGCTCCTGTCGCTGCACTCGTCTCAAAGTACGGGATCCTGCAAAGAACAAATCTGCAACTTAAACCAATGTTTTTCCAAATGCACCTCACTTGTTCACCTTCCTTTGTATTTGTGTTATTTTCAACCATCATGAATTTAAAAAAAGATTTTTTTTAAACTGGTCGAAAGGCTGAGGAAGATTTTGAAGTATAACCTGTGGACTATGCATTTTGCATTGAGTAAATTAATGAGCTAAAATAATGTGAATACTGAGTATATCCAGCATGTATTCAGTGATAAGTTCTTGTACTTGTAACCATATGGTAAAAAAAGTGCAGGTGTGAAGACCGAAACAACTTTAAAGGCCCATCAATCTGCTAACTGTCTGAAACAGGACCAATCCAGAGAGACAGTGTCGTTCAGAACCATCTGATCAACAGAACTTTACAGGAATAAATTCTACGCTGGACAACAGAACTGCAGAAAGACTAGTTTGCAATTCTAGATATCTGCTAACTGTGATATGCATTAAAAAACGTGAAGTGTGTGCTTTACATATGATAATGTTTGGCTTATTGTCAGTTTATTATGGGCATCTGCGGGAGAGGTCATGTGTTACTGTATTCCTAAGTATGTTTAACAACTTCAGGTGGTTAACCAAAGCTGGAAAACACTTGAAGGCTTGAAGTGGTTAGTTTAACCATCTATACCAGCACATTTAGGATCTGCAATTTTTGCTATACTTGCATCAACAAAGCTTTTTAGGTTTACTCGTTTATGTCAGAACTTACTTATATTACTTCCGTGAGCAAAACTTTGTGGGTTTTTACCTCATCTAACAGGAAGTCGTCTGTTGTTACAGAAAAACCGTGTACCATCTATTCATAAACATGCAATGTTGATGATCACAATAATCCTAACAATGATATTCTATAAAAGAAAACTATCAATGCTAACAAAATAAAGTATTTATATCAATCATACATGATGTACAAAAGTGAGTGTTGTTTTCGGCCAAAGCCCCACATGTTTCTGAGCCACATTAATGTTATTTTAATGCAATAGAGCAGAACAGAGGTGTAAAACAGGTGGTTATTACAAGATATATATGAGATATGGAGTTATGTAACATCAAAAATCACTATTACGTATTTGCTTTTCTTATTCTCTATCACGTCATATTTACACAATGTGTTCTAAAGCCTGTCAAATATTAATGTGGATCAGAGATCTGAAGCACATCGGAACATTACAGTATGTTAATTTAAATGTCAGATTTTAATTGTGCAAATTGTTTCTTGCCTGCACGTGGCTGAGAGATGCACACCTTCCTTTTACTTTTATAAATACCTGCAGCCATACCAGTAACGTAGGACAAAGTGTTTACGGTATTAGTAACTTGAGGACATGTGGAGGGGTAAGGATCCAACTGTACAAGGTCAAGCATGGAAACAGTGTCAATTGAAATTTAAGTTAATGCAGTTTTTCTCCTAGATAAATAAACATCAACAGTATTTAGTGTGTGCATATAGACTTAAGTATAAGTGCAAGATATAGTTTTAATTGTAAATACCTTAAGTGTCCATTGATATGAAAACAGCTGCTTAGTTTCTACAAGACGCTAAGGAAACAACTTTTGTTTTTTAATTAAAGCCATCATGTTTTTAGGGTAATACCGAGGCCAGAAGCTCTTTTGTGAAAGTCAGACGAGAAGTTGCCACCGTGTGCTCTCAGATAAACAGTAACAAAAAATAAATAAATAAATAAAATATCACTGTTCAACACCTGAAGTGGTCTTAATATCTACTAATACATACGGTTAATGTACATGACAAATAAACTTGCCCGTATTTTTCGGCCAGCTCCTTGGCCTGTCTCTCCTGAACCTCCCGCTGGTCGGCCAGATCCGCCTTGTTCCCTACCAAAACAATATCTGGGTTCTCACAGTAAGCATTCGCCTGTAGCTGGCCTGAAAATGAATACAGATTAAAAAGTAAATAAAGAAAAACTGATGTATCAGAGGAACTTCAAACAAACAGAAATGTTTTGTTATACTGCTATTTCATGCTTTCACAATACATTAGTCATCAGCCTTTTACATATTTTAACAGTGAGCTGAACATTGTTGGACTGAAATGTTTTGATAGCAGATTCTAGTAAACATACTCATCCAGTTTCTGACGTTGAGAAAGCTCTGCTGGCTGGTGAGATCGAACATCAGCAGGAACCCCATAGCATCCCTGAAGAAGGCCGTGGTCAAGCTGCGGAACCTGAAACACAAACAGTTTTAAAGAGTACAGATATGACAATGTGTATTTTTTAAAGGGTTTCTAAAAATGTCTTAATTGTATTATACTGCACAATATCCCGAATGTGAAAGCCACCCAATCACATTAACTGCTAGCCTTATGAACAGACGAGGCTAGAATTGATGTGTCCACAGATGCAGTTCTTTTAACAGCCACAAGAAGGTGCTGCAGTAAAAAAATAGACAATCCTACAATAACTACGTAAACCCAAAACAAGTGTGAAACCTGAATTGATTAATTTAAAAATGTTTGGGCACATCATGTTTTTAATTGAGAGCAAATGCCTGAAAGCAGTCACAGAGCAACACTGTATTGTTCTGTTTTGTTGATTTGTAGCCTTCTTTTAGGCCAGCTGATAAATATCAAATACTCACATTGTGTCAGCTGTGTTCTGGGTCTTTACCAACTCCTTTTAGTGTTTGGCATTGTATCAGTGTATAGCAACATTTCAGATCTTTGGCCACAAAACAAACTATTCATTTTTCATACCAGGCTGTAAACATGCCTTCAGTTTAATGATGAGCTGGGCATTTTAACTTGTCCGTTTGAACTTAGGGCTATTAGAAATGCAGTTTGTTGCACTTCCATGCTTCATTTTCCAGCACAGGATGTCACATTTGCCCAAATTAAACTCTCAGAATAGATATTTTACTAATGTCTGTCAAAAGATTTAAAAAAAAAAAAATAGACCTTTGCTGCTCTACATCTGGAGATTGCTGGCTGTCACCAGGTGAAACTGGTCACAAAGACAGTGCTGCACTGAAAACCTTGCACACTGCTAGGAGATTGCCTTAGTCACCCGTAATTTGCACGGAGGACACCAATGCTTCCATTTTCCACTGCAAGCTGTAGTGTTTGTTTGTTTTTGTTTTTTTTTAAATCAGAAGCCCCATTTCATACCAAACAAACATTTTGAAAAGGTGCAACTTTTACTTTGAAGGGTAAAAACTTACAACCGGTTGGGGAATACACATTTTTCTTCCCTGGTAATGGATGGTTGCCACATGGTCCTGGATTGTTCTCTGGGGGTCTAAACATGACATTCTAACATTTTGCAATATCAGTGTTTAAGCTGAAAATCTGTAGTCGCCAACCATTTCCAAAAATCTGTTATTCCGATGAATAATTCTATGAAACCTTCTTGCACAAAACAGAAACATTGATTTCAATTTGATCAATATCAGCTTATAACTTTGTTATAAGTAAAATATATGAGCTGTAATTTCACCTGTGTTCAAGCACTAAATACAGAAAAACAATAGATGTGTGCCATGTCCGTTTCTACCCGCACAAGTTAGTAATGGGGCTCCCCCAGCTGAAGTGCATATTCTGAGACATGCTTGTGCTTCTGGGTGTGACAACAGCGAGTGTATAAACATTACTTATGAGCAATATTTAAGATGCAAACAATCGGAATGAAGCAGCAGATATCAGAGGTGTCTCCACCGCAGCCTGCTTACAGGTGGAATAATGACTTTAACCGCTTGAATAAATGATCATGCGGAATCTGTTGCACTGGGCAGAATAAATGCAATTAAAATTATGTAACTAACACCGACTCATCCTGCGGTGAGTCATCGGGCTTTTATAAACAGATTCAACAGATCGAGGTCGGGACCAATTAAAGACCACACATGCATGACTGACACATGCAGCCATAAATACTGGTCTGTTGATTCTCCATCTAGATTTCTGAAATAAACTTTACTACTCTACAATTATAAACTTTTTTAAAACGTTTTTCATTGTACCATTTATCTGTTTTGATATCGTCCCTGGTGATTTCATTTTGGCATTATTGCATTTTCTTTTGGTGAGCTTCAACCAATCAGTAATGACTGACCAATCAATTGGAAGTCAATTCCTCGGGTCAATTGTGCAATGACAGCTAAAACTGTAGTTTGTTGCACCTCAAGTCTACACACCATCTAACCCCAGTGGGATATCCACAGTTGTAAAACTGGCCCTAAAGGTCAGCTGTATGACTGCATCGGTTTCATCAATGCTTGTTACTACTGCTTCATGATTAAAGATTGTAACACAAAAAACATACCCAGAGTAATAGGCAGAGGACTTTAAGACAAAAACTTTAAGCACTGGTGCTTTAACACATATTTAAAGCCTTGATGCCATCCATCAGCCCCACCCGGCATTTATGACCTGTAGAATCACGGAGAGTCTTAAGCCCACAATCCACGATGCCATCAGTGATGTGTGAACCGACTAACTGTTGGGAAAAAGATTTTGTCCTAATGGGATAAGTGGCCTACCTTTCCTGTCCAGCTGTGTCCCAGAGCTGAAGGTGAACCTTGAAGGTTTTACCCGTGGTCGTCCCATTGGGGTTAGACGCTGTGTAGACCTGAGGAGAAAGAAATCGCACAATTTTAAATGAGATGACCGTTTATGAAAGAAAAGTCATTTATACCTGGTGTATATTACAAGACTTGCAATTAAAAACAAACAAACAAACAAACAAACAAACAAACAAAAACAATGACATTTAAATCAGTCGACCCAAAACTGACCATTACAACTGTCAACCTTCCTCAACCTTGAAAAATAAGTATCTCTATAAGGTGATTGGTGCACCTTTGTTTTGGGCTAGGAAAACAGCCATAGAGTAAGATTGTTCACTTGATAACAGTAAACTTCTTCCTCGTGATACTGTGTAGAGTTAGATTAGTCAAAGTTACTAATCTACAGTGGTGTGAAAAAGTCTTTGCCCCCTTCCTGACTTCTTGTTTTTTTATTACTATTTTGCAAAACTGATATTCTCCTTCAGGATGTTTGGTAGACATCAGAATTCATGGTTCCATTTACTGCAGCAAGTCTTCTAGGACCTGAGGCAGCAAAATGCCCCCATCACACTACCACCACCATATTTTACTGTCTTACTGACTTTCCACAGAGTATTTTTCCAAAGGTTTTGGGGATCATCAGGATGTTTTCTGGCAAATCTGAGAAGAGCCTTTATTTTTTGGATGTTGTCCTGGGGTCTTTTATGACCTTTTGGATGAGTTGTCACTGCTGTCTTGGAGTAATTTTGGTTGGCCCCACTGCTGCAAAGGTGTGCTACCGTTTCATGTTTTCGCGATTTGTGGATAACGGCTCTCACTGCGGTTTGCTGGAGTCCCACAGCTTTAGAAATGGCTTTAACCTTTTCCAGACTGAGAGATCTCAGTTACTTTGTTGTTCATTTGTTCCTGAATTTCTTTGAAACGCAGCGTGACATCTGTCTTTTGAGGATCTTGAGGATTTTGATGGTCCACTTTGTCAGGCAGGTCACGTTTAAGGAATTTATTGATTGAGAACAAGTGTGGCAGTAATCAGGCCTGGGTGTGGCTAGAGAAATTAAACTCAGCTTTCCAAAGATGTGATACACCACAGTTAGTTTAGGATACAAAATACATAATATAAATACAATGAAATAAAAAAACAGTTTAACTTTGGGATCTTTTCATTTGTATTTGAAGAACTATTCACCACCTTACATACCCCGCCTCCATTTATTCACCTCACCCCTGCTTCAGTGAATATTTCATCAGGTATGATGAAAACTCATGTGGACAGTGATCCTGACTGGGTAATGATGAAAACTTGTTTGCAGCAGCTGGCTGGTTATGTTCCTGTCACCACAGGAAGCTTCAGGCATCATTCACACCTCTGATTCTCCCTAATGTGACACACTGTCACATTTTCTGACACCCTTTTTAGACTGAGTTTATACAGATCATGTTTGAAACAGTTATATTTGACTTTATGGTGTTCTTTCATTTTTCAAGGTGATAACTGACCTTCAGCTCAGATGGGGTGACATGAAAAGACATGCACTCTGATCGAGGAAGTCTATTTGGATAACAGACACGTCAAAGTTTCTGTTTACTTTACACTGTGGAAAGTTATCAAGGTACTATTTATTGAACCTACTTCTTATAAAGTCGTGAGCTAAACACCAGAAACATAGTGCTGTACCTTTGTTTAACAGCATAGTGTTGCTTTGCAGTCATAGCGACTAGCTTGCTCCAATAGATGCATTGAAATGAAAGAATGATGACCGCTTTGTTGTGTGTGTGTGTGTGTTTCTTTTAATTACATGGCTTAAATCCATCTAGACATAGTCAAGAACATGTAGTGCCAGATTCAGTTGTAGTTCTCATTCAACTTGTCACATGCTGACGCATGAGCAGCACATTTTAGCTCACTAGGTATCCCATTGGCACGATTTTACAACATGCCCTAACCCTAACCATTCAGAGGATGGATAAGAATGGCCAGACTGCTCCAAGTTCACTGGAAGACAACAGTAACTCAAATAATAACTAGTTACAAACAAAGTACACAGAAGAGCATCTCTGAGCACTCAATACAAGTCATATTTGCCTGGTGGGATGAATCTCAATTTCTGCTGTGACGTTTCATTTTTCATATCATCTCACACCAGCCATACCACACAAGGGTCAACCTTATGTCTTTGGGCTGAAAGATGTGCCATTATACTACCCCAAAGCCAAATTCCTCCTTACATCAACAGTTTCTAGTCTTCATTTGTTTGTTTAATTTAAGGCCTATGAAAGATGCGCTGAACCGTGGCTACTATGGTTACAAGTCAGATTTCTGAGATAATAATCGAGCACTAAAACAGTCGGTAATGTGAGTTTCATAATGACTAGTACCCTGCTAGTTTTGTAATGCATATTAGAGGCCAGAAGAATCAAAAAGATGTGGGTCATAATGAGCCGTTTCCTCTTGGTATGAGCACCGAAGCACAGTTTACCAGAAGTGTTCACTTAATTGTCTGTCTAGGAGTCACGAAACTTTCATTTTCAAACTCTGGTTAAATGTCCCATGGGATGAACAAACTGATCCACATTCAGCTTTCAGACCTCATGAGAACTCTGAGGAAGTACAGCTGCGAACTCAAGCTGTGATCACACATTTGTCTGCTTCTGTGTAATAATCAGATAGAACGGTTTGAAAACAAGGTGTGACCTTTAAACACATGCGTGCACACACACACACACACACACACACACACACACACACACACAAGGTGATGAAACAATCAATCCTATGAGTCATCCGGAGAGGTGGGATTAAAGCAGCATTGTCTGTATTTCAGACCTGCAAAGGCAGCAGGGCACCAAAGTGACCAAACCAAGCTTCGCCCACTCTCTGATTCAGATAAGAGCATTCACAGTGAGATATTTGCACGTATTCATTTCGATGGTCAAGTATAGAAACTTTTATCAAGTCTCAGGTGAAGTTTAAAGTGGAACTCTACACAGAATCAAGTATGAAACTCTCAAAGATTATAAAAGGATTTTAATACAACAAATTTCTGGAATATAGCATGAGCGATTGGTCCTGCAGCATTAAAAGAGAAACAACAACAACAACAACAACACAGGAATTAAAAAAAAAAAAAAAAAAAAGTCTTCTGCCTCTAGAGCAACAAGAAGCTCTGCAACCTGTCATTCATCATTTACCCAAAACAACATCTCCTTCACTGTCAGTCCAAACATGGCAATAAATTGCTTCTGTCTCATCAGCCATCTTTCAAGCCTAAAACAATTTTTAAAAGACTGTCAACTTGTCAAGACATGTCACCGTCATATTTCTTGGGGTCCATGAGTGTCAGCTCAGGAGAAAAGCATCTTATTTAGAACTGTCACCACGTTCTGTCACTATAACGTTACTGGTTCTGTCAGTGTGTGTGGTGTAAGGATCAACTTGTACGAAGTACTTTAAGCGCAGAAGTAAACTAGCTCTTAACATTAGCAGAAAGTGATCACAGAGGGCTTTTTTCTAACAACAGTTTTACAAGGCAGCTATTAAGTGGATTAAAATAATATAATTTTGCAAATTAGATTGGGGAATCAGGTGGTCCGGAAAATAAACGGATAGTCCGCAGACATGTTAGCAGCTCTCTGAGGCTGTAGTTGAACATAGTGATGATTTAAACTAAACACCAGCCTTAATGATTGCTAATGCTAATGATGCTAATGATTAACAGCTGTTTACAATGAACCTCCTCACTTAAGGGTTTAACTATACTAATTATGTGCTGATAAATAACAGTATTCAAACAAAAGTAAAACTTGCTGATCATACCGTGTTTGCAATATTACAATATGTTAATTGTGATATGTCTTATTAAGCAAATATTGCTATTCTTAGTGCCATATCTATGAAAGACCTTAAAGAAGATCTGTTACGCTTTGCATAATTTTCTGTTCAAACTAATCCTTTGCTATACAGCCTCAGAAGTTTTATTTTCTGTATGAAACAAACTGTTTAAGCCATTTTTCCCTAACTTTAAGCCAGCTTTTTTTCTTATTGGCTGCCAGAACAGGAAGTAGGTTGGGCCTCTATGCTTACAACCAGAGAGTGTTCCAGTCACTGTTAAGGATCCTTAGACCCAGCCTATTCATTATGTCCTCTGTGGTGGACAAAAAACTGAAAGATACTTTTTTTCTGGGTTCGCATTATTTAGAAGTTTGCTCACGTTTAACTGCAGATCATTGGTTACCCACTGGTTTGAGAAGTCAAACTGTGAATCTGTTTTTAAGCTGTGCATTTTTGCATTCTTGTTGTTTTGAAGACCAGAGCAAGGACTATCTGACTGTGAAAAACCCTCACACCACAAACTCAAAGAAGGGCTGTTTGTCAATCACGAGGTAGGCCAATGCTAAAGCACACCAATTATAACCCCAGGTTTTCAGTCTAAATGATCATTATATTATGTTCAATAAGACCCGAAATCGATTGATCGATTAACACCATAAACTTAACACCATATACAACCAGACTTATTTGTTCAACCAGATGACTCATCTGGTGGTTATCAGAAGGAATGCAGGTTTTAAAGCACACTGGCTACATTTTTCATGTCTGCCTGAATGAACTTCTATTAGAAACCACGACTGCAACTTGGCACATGGTAGAGTAAAAAGAAAAAGAAAAAAAAACCTATATGATAACATAACCATCCCTACCCAGTTAGCTCCTGAACCTTTGTCTGCTGACAGCTGATAATCTCTCATAGTGCCCTTTGTTATCTGGCAGCATATGTTTTATAGCTATCAGATGAGTGCATCACCCAAACACCCTGCCCAGCGCATCCTAGAAAGTCCCCAAGCCACCTGAGCCTCCAGCACTTGATCCAGCCCTCACATAACTATCAAAAAGGAAGCTTAGGTTTAAAAGTAAAGAGGACATGTCCCCAAACTTGGGCTCAATCTTTGGAAACTAACAAGCACAAGTAAGCCCCCACTCTGAGAGCTAAATGCTTTCTTTGGAAAGCCTTCATTTATAAATACCACAGCAATTATGTTAGACGCTAACTAGTTAACGACCATCTTTTCACGGGTAATTTATTCCGGGTCATTTATTCCCGGCTGAATCTGACCCAAGTTTGTTTTCCTTGCATAAGTTAAAATAACATGACTGTAGAGTGACTCAGCTCAGCAGCCACTGTGGGAGAAAAGCAGCAGAAAACCTGGGCTTGATCTGACCCGCTGTTTGTGCTTTGATAACTAAAAGCTCTGGACAAATCAAACTGTAACTATGGTAACCAAAGTGGCTGCTAACTTGAGATGAAGATGAATTAAATGTTGTGTAAAACTACACAATCAAAAAGAAACTTCTACAAGCTACACACAGGGCGCACATTTGTTCGTAGGAATAATAAAAGGTAAGAACTCACCACTCTCTTTTCCCTGAAGTCGATGCCGACTGTGGTGATGAACTTGGGGTTGAACTTGTTGTCTGTATATCTGTACAGGAACGTGGTCTTCCCCACGCCGGAGTCCCCCAGGGCAAGGAGCTTTATAAGGAAGTCATAATCCCCATCAGTCATAGTGATGACCGCAATAAACCTGCAGAAAACAGAGTCACACAATCACGCACAGACCCACACACCAAATCCCAAGGTTTCAGCTTCCATGGGTATTCAGTTTGTCTGTGATAAAAACCAAGCCAGAAAAAAGGAAATAAGCGAGAAACAAGGAAGCCAACAAATAAGCTGAGGAACAGAACAAGGAGATGGCAACACAACCACACACACACATGCAAACACCAACTGTCATGTTGAATTATGGTGGTGGGGATCATGGGACTGTCCAGACCAGAATATGGCTTTCTGGGAAAATAGTAACTGTGTGAGAACATAGCTAAGTGGGAAAATATTTAAGAAAAGAAGAAATGGTGTAAGAGTGCAAAAAAAGAAAAAGGAAAAAAAAAGGCAAGCACACACTTTATATATTTTACAGACTATTTTCATTTTATGCAGTTTTAGCTAAAAAACAGTCAATGAGTTTGCTGTCAATTAAACGGGAGTTAAGCATGTCAAAACCAGTGGCACCACAATACAAACCCTTGTAAGAAACCTTTTGGCGTCGCATTTACATAATTTAGATAAGGATTTTGAAGATGCTGCTGACAGGCAGGAGGCAGATGACAAAGAAAAAATCATGGACATATAGTAAAGGACGACATGCAGAGAGTTGGTGTGACAGAGGATGCTGCTGCCATAGTGACATGGATGCAGATGGTCGAGTGTGGCAAACCCTAAAGGAACCAGGCAAAAGAAGACAATAACAACCATCTTTTAACATACAGGCTTAATTTTAAGGAGGGACATAATTAACCTTTTCTAAACCAAACCAGTCACAAAGACCAAGTAAAACAAAGTATTGTTCACTTACCCAAAATGGTAAGTGAACAAAACTCTATATTGGACAAGCTTTGACCAGTGTTGGCGTCACAAATAAATAAAAACACTACAATTGTTATTTTTTAATGAGTTTTTTAAAGAATTTAATGCACTATGCAATACTTATTTATCCCCTGGTGAAAGTAATTAGTCACACCATTCGTTATTTGGCTTTTTTATTACTTCATAACATTACCTCACATGCATCGTCACATGATTATCAGTAGACAATATAAACCTGAGTGCTTGAAAAGAAGGTGAAGAGACTTCTTTTTGGTTCATAAAGAGGTTTTCATCACCCCTCCAAAAGAGGCCTCTCCAGTTCTAAAAACCTGCAGAGGACACTACAGTGTTCAACTCTGTTGCAATTCAGCTCTTTTTATAACTTCACATTTCTTCGAGGCTGTCTGACCAACAACAGCACAGAGAGCCCACAGACTGACTGTACCTCATATTTGTCTCGTATTTTTTGCAGTGCCTCCATTAACAACAACAACAGTAAAAGTAGAAAAATGCAGAAACTGGAGTGGTTAGAAACAATTGCTGTGACGGTGCAGGCTCTGGCTGCTTGTTTGGGTTTGACAGACCAATTGCTTATTGAACCTTCACTGTCTATGCAGATGTTTGCAAATAGCCAATGTCATACTGGCAGCAGTGATTAGTTTGTCCTTTAGTTTGCACCCATCACACTTTTGTCTTTTAGTAACATAAAAATGAAAGTAATGTCAAAATCTACACTAATTAAATGCCTGGCCAATTCACCACTACATGGCTTCCTGGAGGATAATACTGTACTTTAGCCACAGCAGTCAAGCTTTTAGATCGGCTGTTGGCACGGTGACTGCTATTGTTACCTCACTTGAATCAAGGCTTCTGAAGCTTTAGCCATAACATGTTAAATGAGTTGCTTTCTGTGGATTTTGATGTTTTGTTTTTTTAAACCAATTGTTGTTGGTTTCAAATTATGTTCCCAGGACATTGATAAGGGCATCCCTCAAGGATTGATATCCGACCAACTACTTTGTACAGTGAACATAAATATTTATTTTCCAAGTGGACTGTAATGTTTTTTTGTTTTGTTTTGTTTTTATCTGCTCAAAAGCCACTTTGAAGCCCCACCATAAACCAGGAACTTCAATATTTCCAAAGTTCCAGTTTGGTCTGGTCATCCAGCATCATAAACACTTGTGAATTTAGCTTGCATAACAAAAATGTCCTACAAAAAACAAAAAAATAAATAAAAATTTAACAATCCTATACCAAAGGTCTTCATCTATTTCATATTATTACGACTACCTGTGAATACTGAACACTCTATAAATGTGTTTTTCATGTGAAATTCCTAATTGTGTAAATCATTCAGGTACATAGTGTATTGTAGTCTAGTGTCTGTCTGCCTCATGGCTAAATGTGGCATATTTAGAGAGAAGATCATAAGACTAAGATTTAGTCAGCTGAGAAGAAGCATGGGAAAAATTCTGCTTTATTATAGTGAGGGCAGTGATTTGCCAGGAGGTCAAATCTCCTCACAATAACCTCACTGTACCTCAGAGAGACAGTACAATGAGAATCAAGAGTAACATATTTATAACAGACTAAAGATGGTACACTGCCACTTAACCTGGATAGTGGATTTAATAAGCATCCACTTCCTTCTTTAACCTAATCACAGTTAGTGCTTCCCAAAAAGTTGATTCTGTTCATCTGGATTTAGCGTTTTCAGTGAGTATGGATCGAGGCAGTTAGCCATTTCCAGCCAGTTACAATAAAAAGGTGGGGGTGTAAATCTTTGTAAAGCTGTACAATATTTCTTTACATTTAACATTCATTCAAATGCATTTTATATTCCTTCTCATACAGTGGTGATGAGAGAAGTTCATTGATATGTCAATAGCTGAAAACTCAGCTATTGACACTTCTTAGGTCTGCCCCAGGACCACCTCCTGGTAGGACAAGACCAACGGCAGTGCCCAGGAAGGGGTCCTGGGTAGATCCCTGAACCACCCTAAACCTTCAAATCAATATAGAGGAATAGCAGCTCTCCTCCAACTCCCTCCTCACCTCATCTCCAAGACTCCACACATCCCTCAGAAGCAGCTCATTTTCACTGGCTGTGTCCACAATTTCTAACTGTCAGCCTGTATCCAGAACTTATGACTGAGGATGAGGGTAGGAACTTGACTCCGCTTTCTTTACTAAAACAGATCTGTATCTCACATCACTGGAGAAATCACACCAATCCATCTGTAAATCTCCCACTCCATTTGCTTTTTTATTATTGATGTACAATTTACTTTTTGTTTTTGTATTTTCAGTTAGGTGAAACTAATTCGATGAAATTGCTCTGTTCACCAAAGAACAGAAATATATATACCAACAACAAGAGATACTGGTTTCCTACTGTTCACATTCTGGCACTGGAGAACATTCCATCTTCATAACAAGCAAAACCATAAACAAAAACAAAACAAAAAAGAAAATCACAAAGAATAGAAATGGCTATAAAGAGAGGAGAAATGGGAGCTTCTGCAAAGAGAAGAGATGACATGTGTTTGTATGAGGACACGTCGTCAGTGTTACTATCAAAAGGTCCATCAGGAAGTAGTGCTTTGCTCCTCCCCCTCTGTTATCGTTCATATCTTACTGATAACAGACTGCTTTCATTCTGACTCTGATGCACAAACACACGCAGCTGCATAAACTAAGAGCTCTTTAGTTTGTGGTTACGGGTATTCTTAAGACCACATTAACATATACTCTATGCTGAATATTTTAAGCTCCTAACATGAAGCACTGCTCCATACCGTTCCTAATGTAACAGCATACTTTTTGCATTTATAATTATCAGAAGACATCCTCCATGTTGTTTAAACGGTGAGAAATGAAACTTTATCAATCTGAAGCTAAAGAGTCTTGCTTCATAACTTTATCTTTACGACATGTGAGCTGCCTTTAGAGCACTGAGGAGGAACACATCAGAACACTGACTTCCTGTTCTGGAATAAACAGCCAGCATTTCTGACAATCTGATAAATGTATGAAGAAAAGTCACACTGACTGATTTTCTTTTCTAACTTTCTTTCCTGAATAACTCCAGCCAGGCAAACAAGTCAAAATCTGCAGAGCTAAATGTTTCCTTATCATCAGGGAACAAACTTTACCAGCATCCTGTGCCATGTGACTTATATGTTGATTTGGATGTATAAAAACAGCAAACCAAATGTTTTGAATATTTATTTTTCCAAATATTGAGAAATCTTGAGAATATTGAGTTTCTCATTAACTGTAGGAACATCGTGCATTTACTGAGCTTTAAAACATGCTTTTGAACAGGGGATTTTCTTAACCTTTAAAAAGACATTCAAGAAATTAGTTGTAGGTGGTTTCAGATACAGGGTCATATAGTAGGTGGTGCAACCACTGCGTTCTGCACTGCCTCCATCACGGCAACGGTAACTTTTACCAAGTACACTATGTGCTAAACATAACCCGTGGATACCCTTGCATATAAGATTGCATATCACACCAGATTCACTTTGAAAGGCAACACCAATCACATAGACAATACTGAAGAGCATTCCCATAGAGATGGGCTCAGTAATCAAATCTTACATAGTAGTAATGATTAAATGCATTATTTATCCTCTTGGCTCCCCATCACTGTAATTAAGTATGTAATAGATTCACAATGTGGCCTAACAAAGTATCATATCCATCTATTGTCACAATGCTGCTTATACATTCAGGGGAATCTACACTTGTACAGTGAGACATAAATCCCTCTGGCAGACCCGGGGTGTAATTTTCACCATTCACTGCTGTGGTGCTCTTAACACTCGCTGACTTATTACACTGTACATTTAATGTGAAGGACAGAAAAAGAAGGTGGTGAAGTCTAGACTGTGCATAATACAACAGAATGTATTAAAACAACATTTGGAGGTGAGATTTCAAACCTGCCGACCTTAATAAGGTAGCATCACTGCATAAAAACATGTAAATCTCCCATAAACGACATAATGTAAGACAAAGGCTCTGCTTTGCTCTTTGGCCTACTTGCATAAAATCCTGTGTGTTCTTTTGATCAGGTCTTGAGCCTGTAGCAGTATGTACATATTCAGTTTGGTGGAGTTAGCCTGAGTTTTCTGTGGAACAGCTCCAACATTACCATTTATAATCACTTATTAAGTTAAATGTATACCTCTTTATCCTTACAATGCATTGCAATGCCTTATAAGCATTCCCTGAGTCTTGTAAATTAAGATTACTTTACCCATCATGAGCCATAGAGGTTTCAGGTCACAGTAAAGCAAATTTCAGCTAAATTTTCACCGCAAATCTTTCTGACAATTCATTTCAGTACAAGTCAGAAAACAAGTATATTCTTAATTGTAGGCAGTGAGTCCTTTGGAGGTCCTGGATGAGATTACCAAATAGCTTATTGGAACCACACTTCACATCATTCCAGTGTTTCCAACACATAGGTGGATAGGCAGTCCAGATACACTGAGCATTTTATTTATTTATTTATTTATTTTTTAATCTGTCCTAGACAACATAATCTATTTACCACTGGAAAGTTATCTCACTCTTATTTTGAAAGTTGCCGCTAACCAACATGCTCCAGTCTTTCCTGTCTCAGGCTTCCCTTCACACATGCTAGTCAAGCTCTTGTTGTATGCAGTCTACGTCACTCAGCCTGGATTTGACAGACAAATCAACCCTGATCGATGTCACACAAACTGTAATGTTTTGGAGTTTACATGGCGGCGATTTAGGTCTTGTAGGCCTGTTTGATGATGGCAAAAATCATAGTCCGAGAGAGATAATCATTTAACATGATTACAGGCAGAATTTAGAAAAAGAAATTTACTGAACTCTTAAAAAGAAAAAAAAGAAAAAAAAGATGAAACTCGTGTTTTAAATTATGGGGCATTTCCTTGAACTTTAATTAGAATTCATGAATAAAATAATTAAATATGTCCCACTAAATTAAGTTTTAGAGAGGGGCACAAACAAAATAAAGGGATCTATAATAATAATAATAATAATAATAATAAGGATAAATATATAATGGAATTTGGGAGGTAAGGGAACCCTTAATAATTATTTGTTTTGTGATTTCCAGAAAACTGGCCCCATTTTGTAGTGATTAACACATGTGCTGGTTCAATTCTAGCCAGGGACACAAATTCCTTTTGGGGGTGTGTCAGAAAGTGTAAAACTCTGCCAAATCAAACATGCGGTGCTTCCCACTGTGGTCACCCCTTGTGACAAGGGAGCAGCCGAAAGCAGAATTATCAAGGCCTGTGATCAGTTAAACTGTGCAACTCCAACATTCACTGCTTTCTGTGGATTTAGCCAAACTCAATAAGATAAGAAGAAGCTTTTAGCTTCTTTCCAGCCTTCATGCACGTTTAAAGCTAGGCTAAATGTTAGGATTCCTTCAGTGACTCTAATCAGCATCAACACCTCACAATTAAATTGACCTGTTGGCTTGATGCAACCTAACATTGACCACGAACTGGCCTTTGTTACTGCAAAATTATTTGCTACTTTTTACCCATGTAGCCAATTTACTACCGTGTCTGCCATCTGTCTCGTCTTGTTCGTAATTCCTGTTTAATAATTAAAACCATTACCATGATTATAAATTACCCGAACATGTTGATAAGATGTGAAAGAGGTAAAGAGGAGGAGATCCAATGCTATTTTTCCAAGAAAAAGTATGCTTATTAATCCAGGTTTAACAGATTCGTATAGAAATGTAGACAGAAACATCAGCCTGTACTTTATGTCGAACACTAAAACTCATTATCTGCAGATGGGGGGGAAGAAAAAAAAAAAAAGCGTTTCATCTTTGGGGTTCATTAGATCTTTATACATAATGCAACCTTGAGCCTAATTAATTTCAAATTAAATCAATAAATAATTCATTTCAGTTTAATACATTTTCAACCAAACCCAAGTTGGATTTCCAAATTAGATTTACTCTCTCAGGACCAGATGGCTCTGAGCAAAACATCCGATTTTTGTGTCGAGTTTAGAGCTACCTAGCAGCATGTGAGTGTTCACAGTTTACATGACGAGATGAAAAGCAGTGAAACAAAAACAAAGCAAAAAAAAAAAAAATCATCAGTTAAAGGTTCTAGCAAAATGTATCACAATACATTTTTTAGATCCAACAACACTGGTTTTTACAGAGACACATCCCAACAAAAGGATGTGTAAAAATTTCCATTGTACTACTAAAAAGCAGCAGGACACTGATGACGGCCTATCCTGGGTTAATTATTTATCCACATTCACTGGGTTCATCTGTATCTCCTCGCTGCAGTTTAACCTTTACAACTAAACTTTAAGCATTAAAAATAGCAAGCCTCTGGAGAAGTATTTGTAGCTTATTAGCTATGTAAGGTTCATGTAACCTCGCCCTCTGATTAAATGCTTCGTAGAACAGACAGAGGCAGAAGTATAAATATCTCTTCCTCTTAGGAGCTCGGAAGGAAACACGTCTGGACTTCTTTAAGTTTCCTTGAAGACGTTTCACCTCTCATCCAAGAAGCTTCTTCAGTTCTAAGAGCAACTGGTGGAAAGCCCCAGATTATAAGACCCTAGGAGTGTCCCTAAGAGGGTCCTGGACCACTTATTGATCGTCAACCTAATCACACGAGCCAAGGTATGAAAACGGGTGTAGGTCACAATCAGCAATGGTTTCGGGTGAACTCATTGTGAACCCTACCCCCACCCTATTATGTGATTTACTGAGGTCAAAAGGCCCAGGATGTGAGTGGGCGTTAAGGCATCTGGGAAGGGATTATAGATGGCTGGCAATTGGTGTCATAGGCCACCACCTCTGTTTAAAGATGGTCGTTCACAGTGGACATAGATGGCTTCTTTCACTACTCTTTTGAACCATCTGTCCTCTCTGTCCAAAATGTGAACATTGGTGTCCTCGAAAGAGTGTCCTTTGTCCTTTAGATGCAGATAGACATCAGAGTCTTGTCCTGTCGAGGTGGCTCTCTGATAAACCTGCTACTGAAGAAGTTTGAGAGGCTTCTTCATCATATGCCTAATCATAAGCTGAGCTCAACATAGATTATAGTAAATACTAGTTGCCCAAATAAGCATTAACATGATCAGATAGGGAAAAAAAAGCCCTACAGAAAACACCCACTAGGATAGGCATTTTGAATTTTAATGTCAGACATTTAAATTTCACAATTTAAACTCCCAAATGGTAACATCATGTTTACCAGTTGCACAGGAGGTCAATCTAAATATGGAGTCAATCGAAATTTGTTATAGTAACTGAGCTAAAAAAAAAAAAAAAAAAAAAAAAAAAAAAAAAAAAAAAACTTGAAATATGACATCTTTATTCATTATGAGGTTGCCAGTTTTTAAATCTTTAATCTGTAATACCAAAGTAATACAGTGCTTGTTTCTTTAGAAACAATCGGGCAAATTTAGTCTTGTTTACTTTAATTGCATCTGTGCCCATTAGTAGCATTGTTATGTGCAATTTGTTCATTACATTAACCACTGAGAACAGCCATGAGCAACTACTGTATTAAAAAAATAAAAATCTATATATTTTATGTATTTTAATGTCCAGTTTGCATTAGAAACCATACTGACTGCATGGTGACCGCAGGAGAAAACTCATTTAGCTCGTTTAACGTAACTATTAAGTACACCCATAAAATGTTTCCTGTGAATCCTTTATGCAATTTAAAGCAACCTGAATCAAATAAAACCAAAGCAACAAAAAAAAAAATAAAAAAATAAAAAATAAAAAAAAGAAACAAACAAAAGGAGACACCACAGAAGCAAAATGAAAGTAAAACAGAAAGTGTTGCTTTAAAAGCCAAGTACAACAGCTGAGAATTGGCTTACTTACGCCAGCTGTCCGTACTTGACAGAGAAACAATAATAAAGACACTCACTGTGAAAACAAAGCATTAACATTGGTGGAAAGAAAGTCATGTATTTTACTTTTGTCCTCTCAAGCTAATGTACCAATGTTTGTTTCTCAGTAAGCCTTTATTATTAGAAGCAGCAGACATTTGTCAGAGACCTTTGCATTTGACTGTTGTGGCCTCCAAATCACTTTAACCAGATCTGACTAATTTGTTTCCCATCTCTGCTGTGGACTCTGTTGAAAACCCGTGCTGTCATTAGCAATCTATTCTGTGGAGCCAAGCGATCAATAACCGCTAACATGGGTGAAGATTGACCCTTGATTATTCAATTTGCTCAGGCGTCCTCCTGGTTTATGTCTTGCATTGTTCCAAACCTTTCAGCAAATCAGACCCACTTAGCAAAACAGTGAGGCACATCTGGCACGGTGGAGCAGAAAGATCAAAAGCATCAATGTAGCCAAGAGGTCTAAATTATGTCTACAGGAGTGAACTGCACAAACAACATTGGGAGAAGTGCATATAACGATAATACTGATTTTAACAGTACCACTAGTTTAACCAATAATGCTCAGAGATATGGTACTCGTCAGTTCTTATCTTTTAAGAGAATAAAAAAAACAAATTAAGAGTCAAGTAGACCTACATTACACCTTCCTTAATCTTTAATCCTAATGCTAACCTTATGGAATTAGAATATCTTATTTTATTTTGTTCTTCAACATCCCTACCAACAAGAAGAAACTTTCTGAATATTTTTGTATGCCTGTTGATCAGAAAGTCCTAACTTTCTCCATAACACTCAAATCCCTAATGATAACTTAGGCTTCATGGTGCGTTCATGAATAAACTGGAAGTTGGAATTTCAGAGTTACCATCCCCAATTTAAATCTACAACACCCCTTCAGCTTGAAAACTTAGAGCAGCCCCAGCAACTTTGAGTTATTAATCCAAGATGGCGGTACTGAATGTAAACAGTAGTAAAACTAAACTTAGTTTGATGTGCCACTTTTGTGCATTTTATGACTCACTAAATAAGCCGTATGCAGAGCACTAATCAGGCTCTATACATGAATGTGGTTTTTTTAAAGTTTCACCACAGCTCTTGGAGGAAGAAAGAGAGCAAAGGAGAATGCAAACTCTGGGCAATTGCAATAATCTGTTAGTAACCAGCTCAGCCACAAGTGGCTTTTTGTTGGAGCACCCTCTTTGTGACCAATTTTCAACTTCCATTAACTAACTTAGTGGCGGGCTAACAGGTTACAGCAAAAATAACTTTCACCAGACTACAATGCAATCATTTAGGTGTCAGCAATACAAGGACATGGTTAATCCCCACCAAGATTATAATGCACTTTAAATAATAATATTCATGTATTGTGTATTTCACACTACCCATCTGTTTTTGTATTTAGCTACACAGACATAGCATCCCGTGGCTTCTACCCTATGCCTGTCACATGTCCTCTTGTGTCTCTGTTTGCATACAGAGTTGCTGTACTTAACTTAATAATATGTCATTAATGTCCTCTATGTCCCACTGAGGCCTTTGTTGGCAACATATTGACAGCAGTGGCAGTAGATGGGTTTCAGAATCAGAGAAGTGCTTTACAAATTCATTTCAGTTTAAGAAAGGAAAATAAACCCCTCAGGGAACAAAAAATAAACTCAACAGTTATTGAGATAATTAAATCTGAACCACAGCAGCATATCAGCGTATAACTGGAGGAATAAAGTTCCACTTTGAATTCTGAAATTGCAGATGAGATAAAAACCTCTAAAAAGCCAATAATATGGCCAATCTCCTATTTGAATATCCACACATAAGGACTAGTGATCAGACAGATTGTGTTTATAGTAACGCAGTAAAAACCTGTGACATTTTCATCAACATCAATATGTTTGGCTGTACTCAGCTTGTAATACACAACAGTACACCCAATTCATGAAAGCATTTCCACCTGCTCACAGTCTGGCACATCCTTGCAGCCACATATCTTTGCAGTAATGATGGATAAACTTCAAAACAGAAAATTCAAAGGAGGAGAAGACTGAGGAGAATTTGACAAGGAATTATTTGCAAGCGCAGTGAAAAACAACCCCACAGCAATGAGCGACTAACAAGTCACACTATAACAAGAGAGTCTGTCAAGAAACCAGCAATCATCAAATTCCATTTGCAGAGCTCTTCGTGCCCTGCCGTGATAGAAAGAAATTCTATTACATCCAGCCACATGAAACCTGATCAAATACAAATCAGACCAGAATGCTGGAATTTAGACTAATGTGCAGAGACACAATTGAACATTGTGGTCTCATGACTCTAATAGTTGTGATGTGTTTAACTTGGTTATGTCCAACAGCTCTAGACTTGTAAACAGAATACCGCTGAGACTGCTGTGTATGGAGCTTTACACAAAGCATATTTGTTAAATAGGGAGAATCTGCTGTTTTTCCAGCATATTTGAGTGTTGCAACCATTGTATGATGAATGCTTACTAACCAAATGGTAAATGGTAAATGGCCTGTATTTCTGTATTCGCTTTACACGTCCAGTCATCCACCCATTCACACATTGGTGAGGGGAAGCTACATTGTAGCCACAGCCACCCTGGCGAGCACTGACAGAGGCGAGGCTGCCGGACACTGGCGCCACCGGACCCTCTGACCACCAGTAGGCAACGCCCAAGGACACAACGACCGAGACTGTCCAAGCCGGGGCTCGAACTGGCAACCTTCCGATTACAAGGCGAACTCCCAACTCTTGAGCCACGATCGAGCTAAAAACGCACATGTCGCTTTAATTTACTACTTACCACTATGTCATACATTGTCATTGGCAATAAACTTTTCTAGACATTACGCAGCCAGACTGCAACCCAAATGTTTACTCAGTCAAATTAAACATTAACCTGACAACAGTTACACAAAAGCAGCTCTCATTCCATCAGTTGCTACTTACAGCGTCTGGTCATAGTGAGCAGAGTAAAATCATCAGCTTCACTTTCAAACTCATCTCTCTCTTCACCACAACAGACCAGTTCCCTCGCGCATGAAGTAGCACCTGAGATACCAGAACTCCTGCTCTTGGCGACTCCTGACCAACCCAGCGGTGGCATGCCACACATTCTGACCACCAACCATGTCCTCACACTTGGAGATGCTAATTCTCATCCAAGCTGAGACACTCTGCTATACCCCCACCCCAGTGTAAGCTGCAGGTCATTGCTCAGTGGAGGCAACAGAACCATATCATCTGCAAAAAACAGAGATCCCAAGATCACCAAATCCTACACGTCACACCCCTTTGCTGCACCTACAAATTCTGTCCATAACAATTATAAAGAGAATCAGTGACAAATGGCACCCACAGCTGGTGGGTGAATCCAACACCCACCGAGAATCCAACGGGATTTATCCCCAGCAATGCTCTCACTACAGCTTTACAGCAGCCAACTTGCCTACACCAACAGACCTGATATGATACTGTTAGCATAACTAGCCTAAAACATTAATCACAGTATGGGTATAAATATTAATGTTAATTGTAGCACCAATGAGAGCAAGTGATCAATGACAGCAAAGGGTAACAATGTTATTTACAGTAAATGTTGTATTCAACAAATTAATGATTGCAACACTGTAATTTATGCAGGCAATGACCCTGAACTGGGACTGACAATGGCATAACAACATAGGTCTGTGCTCTCTGAGTTGTGGCTAACTAAGAACAGTACATTTCCAAGCCGTCCTGATACATTAACCATCAAGGATCTGGAACTCGCAGAGCTAAAACACTAGATAAACTTGAATGCTACAAAATCCAATCCCTGAGGAGCCCCACCATCCTCCAATCTACTTCACTCAGCTTTGAAACAATCAGACACTGGTCCATTTTTCTCTGTATAACTAACTGTGTTTGACTTCTTTATCATTTTCCTTAAAACTCTGGCCTCCTTCATTGCTTATTGAGTTGACAGTCACGTGATTAGTCAGCTGATTGGATGTGTGGTTCTGCCATAAGCGAGAGTAGCAAAGGAGAGTAACAAAAAAAAAAAAAAAAAAAAAAAAAAAAAAGCACACAGCATCATTATCAGATGGAGTGTCTGCCCCACACTCCAGGGTCCTAAAGCCAAGTGATTTGGTAATTACACAGCATTTATTAGCTCATCTTACATTTCACTAAGTAACTACTTTTCACATTTAAATGTTCTAACATCATATTTATGCAAAGCAATAGCGGGTAGAACAAGCAAATACTGTTTGTTTTTTTTTAAATATAGGGAAAGTGCAGTAAATAGCAGACAATACCTGAACTCTGCAGATCTAATCAGCATACACTGTCTGCAAAATCCTATTAACACTTTAATTCAATCAAGATCTTCTGGTCTGTAGGTCCTCAATCTAATTTAGGTACTTTGTGACCTTTTCTTGTTCTATTTGCTTAAATTTAAGTGTCATTTTTTCTCATGATGAATATGATGAAATAAGGAAAAGTATCTTCTATAAGCTTATTGTGCAAGTTTTGTTTTTAAGCCTGATTGATGATTTTACAAGCCTTAAGCAAGTAATTATACAGACAACATACAAAAACATAAAACTGCCTTTTAAAGGTTAACAGTTGACTATTTAAAAAAAGATAACAAATTAACTATTATTAAATGTTATTAAGTCAATATTTTGATTTCTTTTCAACTGTGTTTCTCACATGAGAATACAAAATAAAAGACAAATTCATATTCATGTTTACTTCCAAAGTGTCAGTAAAGCCCGGAAAGTAAAGCTATAAAAGCAACAAAAATTTTTCTGATGTGGTTTTCTTTCAGTTCCTCAAGGTTCGGTGGAGAGCAATGTTTTAATAATGACTAAAAGAGTTCAAGGTTTCATGGGCCTTTTTATGTTTTTTTAAAAACTGCTTCTTTCTTTTCACAGAAACCAGAGTCAAATATTGACTTTAGTATCGCCTCCAATATAAATCACAAAAGAGGAAATGCCTGTCACATACGAGTAGGAGGAAGCAGCATTTATTACCAACATTTTCAGTCACATCAAGTGAACTCTGCAAATTATTACAACATATTGCAGGCTTCAAATGACACCATTCCCCCCTCTGCAGTCAAACCAGTTCTGAGATAATACTGTTTAAACACAGCAAATGTGCTTTAGTCCTACGCAGTGGAAGAGGCTTTTTGTCACACACATATACACACTTTACACAAATCATCAAAAAAAAAAAATAATTCAGTGACACCAACATGTGGGTTCTGGATGGTAATTAAATACATCAAAGACACCTAACCTTCCCTGCGAACAATTCCTGTCAAAAATATTCAATGTTTATTATTATTATTATTATTATTATTATTATTATTATTATTATTATTATTTTAACAGCAAATTAATTTCTCGTGATATCAGTTAAATACAAATTTACTTAAGGATACAGCTGCTCTTTTTTTAAATACTGTATATTTATATAAGGGGGGGGGGGAGAGAAACAAAACCAGCCATCTGCCCATCTCTTGACACTCCAAAAGCCTCGCTCTCATACCTAATCCCACGGCTTCCTACTGAAATGAAGGTGAAGAATACAAATGTAAGCCTCAAGAATTTTTTTTTTTTTTCCCTCCCACTGAAAACAGTGGTTGGAGACAGCAGCCTTAACAAAATGATTTTTATTGTGACCACATGCAATCAACTTGCAATTTTTTTCCTTTGAAATAGAAGATCGGGGCCAGTTTGCAACCATTGACAGTCAGATGCCGTCTTCAAAGAAAAGCTTTGGTGCATCAAGACGGTGAAAAAAAAACCAACCAAGCAAACAAACAGCAATAAGACAAAATCATTCTGCCATCTCATCTCCATACAGAAATTCAAATAACTACCTACATTCAGAGTCCAGCCAAAACTGTATATATTTAAAACAGAAATTCTTCCGTAAATTGTGACATACAGTAGTTGCTGCATGAAGTCAACTCAACTGCAAATTGGCATTGGTGCTCTGGAACCTTTTATATAGGAATATAACCAGAATACAACCAGCTGGCGGCCAGCTGAGTCGAGTGCACTACTGTAAAGAGTCTTGTCACACACGAGTTGCAAACCTTTGCGAATCTGTCATTGTGGTTACAGTCGGTCTGAGCTGGACTGCAACTGTTTAAAGACAGAATCACTCCCAACAAGTGACCTGTGCAATTGACCAGAGGTTAAGGGTATTTGCACACAGCCTTGGGGAAACAAACTGGTTGTCCCAGCTGCTTTCAATTGGTCACTGAATGTAAAAATTGCCTAGCAGCCATTGAGTTTTCCTAGGTGTAAAAGAGATGTCACCCAGTTTTAACCTGGTGGTGACTGAATCATAACCACCGAGTGAACGGGAAAGCGCAAAAGGAAGTAAAAATAAAGTACAAAAGCAGGACAAAAATCGCAAGCTTCCATGGACAACCTCAATAAAAACGCTGATAAACATACGACTATTTTCTGTTGATGACCAATATCGCCACATCTTCCAAAGGGCACCTTGAATATCCTGGCAATGCAATATCCTGCAATGCTACTGCATTTCCTGAGAAAAAAGGCAGTATGTTTCTGGATATAAAATTTAAGGTTTGCACAGGTATCATAATTGGTATTATTGTAATTACAAATAATTTGTAATTTAAAAAAAAAAATATGTCTACAGTTGAGAAGTTTGTAAAAGCACATCAACATAATTAAGCCGGAAGATCCTCTCAAACACATTCTAAAATAATGACAAAGGACTGTTTAACAAAGAGATTCATATCAGAATCTTATACACTGTTTTAGCCTGTTGATTAAAGACCTTATGTTATACACTAAATGCATAAATTGAAGATTTGGAAACTAAAAACTTAGCAGAGGATTGGAATTCAGCCTGTACTAAAGCTCATACCCAGATAAGTGTATATAATTGGTCAATACTGGTGAACATATGTAACTCTAGCAAATTCACTATACATACATACTGAATCCACAGATGACTGAGGAAGACTGGGTCAGTATTTATGGCATTAAGATTAAAACATTTGTGAAGCTGTCAGAATGACTTTTGAGGAAATGTTACACACTGGATAGGCAAATGATCTCAAACCTTCCACTAAGAAATTACATATACAGAGAAAAAAGAAAAATCATTTGAAAAAGTCTAAAAGCCCCTTAACTTCTGGAGCTTACCACAAGTCAATAAGCAGGATCAGTTTGTTCTCATACTAGCTCTTTTATTTTCTTTATGCTTTTTGATCTTTTTCTTTCACAATTAACTTAAAGTTCTCCAAAAAAAAAAAAAAAAAGTTATAAATAACAGACAAGTGGGAGTCAAACTGGTGGTTTTTTCTGATATAGACACTGAAGTCAGTCTTTAATGAACCAGCCTAATACTTGCCTTCAGAGCATCACCACTGTCATGAGACTGAGAATGTGAGAAAATTCAGAGCCCGGATAATGAGCAGCCTGGATGATGCAGCCGAGCGCAACAACATGCTAACACAATTCAACTTGTAGAAAAGGGTGTGATCGCATTCCACAGATGCAGCGACTACATTTCCTTGTTCAAAACTGACTTTTTAAAAAATACATTTTTCCTTTCTGCACACAAACCCTGCAGCCTATCACATGCCCACAAAAAGCCAGACAGCTGCTCCAAAATGTTGCCAAACTTCTGTGAAAGTCACAACTGCTTACCTCTCAGCAGCTCCTCAGCTGATTCAATGGTGTAAGATCCTGAGGGGAGATACAAGGAGTTCAGAGCAGCTGAACAGCAGCCCTGCATTTACAACCACTGGCTGGCTGGCTGGCTGGCTGGCTGGCTGGCTAGGAGGCTGGATCACTGGATGACCTGGTGAATGACTGCAATACAGCTGCAGGCAGCAGAGCAGAAAGCCACTCCCTTCACTAAGCAGCTGACTGGCTGCAGGGACATAGGGAGTAGTTTATTGGTTCCGTCTTAATGTGTTTAGTGTTAAATTGCAGACCAGATTTCTGCTTCTGTAACTGATGGACCAACTAACTAAACCACCTGACAGAGAGACCAACCGAATGAATGACTTACAGAAACTGACAAAAATCTCCCAACTGTAAATGTAAGCCTGATCAACTGACTGGTTTCCTGCTGAGAATCTGGTGCAGTTTTTGAACTTTCCCTTGTTTTTCTTGCTACTTTCTGTGCCTCAGACTCTCCCAGTTTCTCTGTGTAATGAGAGGGTGGGGCTAAATAAGATAGCTCAGGAGACAGACGGAAACACACACACACACACACACACACACACACACACACACACACACACACACACCTTATCAGATTAAGTCTATTTTATTTAAGCAGTCTGAATCGAAACAACTGCAATCCCTGGGCACTTTCCATTGTAAAATAAACGACTGCATGTATCGTTATTATGGAAAAGAACAAGAGCAGAGCAGCCTCAGGTCAGGGAAACCCTGGTGTGTGTGTGTGTGTGTGTGTGTGTGTGTGTGTGTGGGGGGGGGGGGGGGGGGGGGTTACTGTGGCAAAGCAGGAAGCAGGTAAAAATACATACAAACTATACTGGAATGGAGGAAATGCATTCTTTATTTTCTCTCACCCAACACCTGAATGAAACAACATTCTCCACTTTGCATGAGAGACAGCAGCTTCTGAATAGATGTGGACTTCCTCATTTCTCTGAGTCCCAGTCACACAGGCTTAGGGATCTCTCAGCAACCATGAGAGAAGCAGATGGAAAACGCATACAGAAACATTGGATACAACCTGGTCTTACACTGTGCATTCTTTTTCCTATCTAACATTAGGAACACAACCAATGCATCACAGTAGCTTCCTCCATTTCCTCCTTGTAATTGTGAACACTTACATTTTAACATGACAAACTAATTCTATTAATATCAAGCTATAAATGTTGGTCTGAACCTTTTCTGGCATTCCACTGACCTCAGAAGCTGGACATCAGAGCTTGGCTGCTTTCTAAAAAAGGATAAAAGGATTTGTTTTCTCTAAGCAAGATGGTCATTCATCCATCCCCAGCGATACAATGCAATGACTTTTTTGGGTGCTGCATGTCCATGGATAAAGCCTTGTCATTTCTTTGTGTGCACCTTATTTTATGACTCAAAGAAAAAAAAAAAAAAAAAAAAAAAAGCTCTCAAAATAAACAAGGATTATTTTTGAACTGTTAATCAAGCACAACTGACCCACTTTAATTTTACTGCCATCACAAACATTACCAAAAAAAAAAACAAAAAACCCCCCCCAAAAAAAAAAACCCCTGTACACTAACAGATGCAGAAAATTATAAAAGATCCGTGGACCAGGGCACAAAAACCCTTCTGCTTAACAACCTTTTGGTTTCCAGTTTCATTCACATTTTACCCTTCATCATCCAAATGTTCATATAGAAAAACAGACCATCAAGAAAAGAAACAGAACTATAAGAGACATGTTTTTCTAAATTTTCATTAAAAATAAAATGAATGAAATACAATTCAGTCAATAACAGCATCACAACTGTAAGAAAGAAATTAACAGCAGGATCTTCAGCCGAATCCACTGAAGCTTTGATGTATAGAAAGTGTGGATAACTGAGTAACCTTCTTAAAATTCCCTTTTTAGAATAAAAACAGCAATATGCTGTCATTTGTACCTTCTCTGCACCTGATGACAAACTTTAAACATTTTTGACCAAAGAGACTGAGCGATAAAGGCTGAACAGAGAAAATGTGATCTTCTTGGCTCTGAGCTGGTCTAGTGTTTTCTTGTGTCCAGACCCTGAGGAGTCATGCAGCTCATGTTGGCGACCTTTAGGCGACATTAAAGGCCAGCTACCCACAACACTGACAGTTACCATGACAAAACAAGATCTATCATAGACTCTGGGAGGGAACACAGAGCGTGGGACAGTGCTGTGTTGCATTAAACCATTTCCTAACTCTGGTTTTAATGTTCCACTTGTTATACAGGGTGGCCCATTTAATAGATACACCGTAATAACATGGGAATGGTTGGTGATATTAAAGTCCTGTTTGTGGCACATTAGCATATGTGAGGGGGCAAACTCCTCAAGATTGGTGGTGACCATGGTGGCCATTTAGAAGTCGGCCATCTTGGATACAACTTTTGTTTTTTTTCAATAGGAAGAGGGCCATGTGACACATCAAACTTATTGGTAATGTCACAAGAAAAACAATGGTGTGCTTGGTTTTAACGGAACTTTATTCTTTCATGAGTTATTTACAAGTTTCTCTTTGTTCACAGCCATTGACACGTCGAAGAGGTTAACACGTGAGGAGCGGATCGAAACTGTGTTGATATCTGGTGAACACAGTAACCGGGTCATTGCAGCAGATTTCAGTGCAAGACACCCTACGAGACCACCCATCTCCCATGCTACAGTTAGCAAACTGCTCGCTAAGTTTCGTGAAACTGGTTCAGTGTTGGATTTGCCAAAATGTGGACGCAAGAAAACTGTCACTAATGAAGAAACATCAGTGGCTGTCCTAGCTTCATTCAGCAAGAGCCCACAGCGTAGCACTCGCCGCATGCCACTGGAGAGTGGCATTAGTCGAACATCCCTTCGGCAGATATTAGCTACTCACAAATGGCACCCTTACAAACTCCAGCTACTGCAGCATCTCAACGAGGATGACCCAGATCGGCGCACAGAATTTGCAGAATAGGCAAAACAAAAATTGGAACAGGACCCTCAGTTCACGCAGAAGATTTTGTTCAGCGATGAGGCAAACTTTTATGTGAATGGTGAAGTTAACAAACAAAACCACCGCTATTGGTCTGACACTAACCCACATTGGATGGATCCCTCCAAGACTGTTGGAACAACAAAAGTGATGGTTTGGTGTGGTTTATGGGGTACAACGATAGTGGGTCCATTCTTCATCAATGGAAACCTCAAGGCCACTGGATATTTGAAATTGCTACATGATGATGTGTTTCCCTCTTTGTGCACTGAAGCTGGCTCGTTCCCCTAAGTTTTTCCAGCAAGATGGTGCACCACCACATTATGGGTGCCAGGTCCGAGTATTCCTAGATGAACAGTTTCCTGGAAAGTGGATTGGTCGTCGTGGGCCAGTTGAATGGCCCCCAAGGTCTCCCGATCTGACCCCCTTAGACTTTTATCTTTGGGGTCATCTGAAGGCAATTGTCTATGGTGTGAAGATACGAGATGTGCAGTACCTGAAACTACGGATACTGGATGCCTGTGCTGGCATTTCTCCTGCGGTGTTGCTATCAGTGTGTGAAGAGTGGGAGAAGAGGGTTGCATTGACAATCCAACACAATGGGCAGCACATTGAACACATTTTATAAGTGGTCAGACACTTGTAAATAACTCATGAAAGAATAAAGTTACGTTGAAACCAAGAACACCATTGTTTTTCTTGTGACATTACCAATAAGTTTGATGTGTCACATGGCCCTCTTCCTATTGAAAAAACAAAAGTTGTATCCAAGATGGCCGACTTCTAAATGGCCACCATGGTCACCAGGCCCCAACCTTTTTTGCGCCATGGACTGGTTTAATGTCAGACAACATTTTCATGGACCGGCCTTTAAGGTGTTGTGGATAAATACAACAAAATAAAACAATACAGCCAAGACAAAAATTGTGGGATTTTTCTAAATATAATAATAAACACTAATTCACTGTGTAATTATGTAACTTTATTAGCACTGAAATGCACCAACAACATTGAGAGTAACATCCTCCTCTCTGCCCCTTAATGCTCTCTGGTCGCTATGGTAACGTGTAAATATTTTTTTCAAAATAAGACACACAACTACAACACCGGAAAAGACCCAGGGAAACCAAGTTAACGATATTTAACTATTGGTTAGACCGCTGGTCTAACCAATAAAATACACACACACACAAAAAAAAAAAAAAAAAAAAAAAAAAAAAAAAAAAAAAGGACAAACAACAACCCTATTGCCATACACAAACATTCAGGGGTGTTCAGAAGGGATGCTCATTTGCAAATATGGCACAATATTCGTTTTACATCTATTGTTCAACTAAGCCTAGAATACATGATGGTTATTCAGCATCAAAATATTTGCTGGGCATTTACACACTTTTGGTTTGCAGGCTGACTCATCTTTGTCTCATCTGCCCACAATACTTCAAGAAACTTCTTTTTTTTTGACAAATTACACCAAGGACAGTCTACTGTTATTGTGAAATTCTGTGCTTCACTTTCATAGTAAACTAATTCATCTCCACAACAACTGAGCAGACTCCATCTACAGAGGAAGGCCATGACTTCTGGCTAGAGCTGGGCGATATATCGAGTTTTTAAAAAATATCGATATATTTTTATACGAGATATAAGATGTGACAATATCCTTTATATCGATATAGTCTATGTTACGTTATAATTATACTTGTGGAGCCGCAGGTTTGCCTCTCTTTCGTCCACTTTCGTCTTTACGCAATGTTACTCGGCCTCGCCTCTCCTTCACTGAACACAACTCCTCCTCGTCCCCCATCGCTTCACCTGCAGGAAGCGACAAGATGGACACGGCAAATCTCCGTTAACGAGTTACTGCGCATCGCCCCGTGCGTGGGGCTGGACGGCGTCAACGTGTTAGCTAGCTAACCATGCTAACGAGCTAACCACGCTAACGCCATGCAGCCCAGAGGGGCTGCACGGACTAAAATCCTTTCATTTTCTCAAAAGTTGACAGCGCGCCTTATGTATGAATTCTGGTTGTGCTTGATGGCCGCGAACCGATTTTATGTGGAACACGGCGCTCAGCAATCTGTCAAAAAATGTTTTAGTACGACTTTAGTAAGCTACGGAGCTGCACCGCTTGATGGATT
This sequence comes from Rhamphochromis sp. 'chilingali', assembly GCF_963969265.1. Classification (NCBI taxonomy): domain Eukaryota; kingdom Metazoa; phylum Chordata; class Actinopteri; order Cichliformes; family Cichlidae; genus Rhamphochromis; species Rhamphochromis sp. 'chilingali'. The sequence continues at coordinate 36,749,054 of NC_137930.1, read as the reverse complement.
GTCGGAGCATTACGGCTGAGCCTCGCGGAGTGATACGTACTGTGCTTCAACGTAATATTACCCTACTGTGTATAAGGACTATAAATGGCACCTGTTAAGAGACGTGGTTGCGAAGAGGATTTCAAACTCCAGGCTGTCAGTCACGCAGTACAAGTTGGGAACAGAGCAGCTGTGAAATCTGTCTTTGTTATTGTGCTCAGCGTCTTTTAGTTTACATTTTGACTGCACAATTGTGAGCTTTTTGTTATGCACAAAAACAACATTGTTTTCTTTTATTTATGGAGCATTATTATTTAATAAATGCTCATAATTTATTTTTGAGTAAATTTTATGTACATCTGCTCTATGTTAATAAAAGTGCCTGTGTGACATCTGGGACACAGCTTTGACTAAGAACTCTCTTTTTGTTCTTACTTTATGGCTTTAAAAAAATATATCGAGATATATATCTTATATCGCCATCCAGCTAAAAAATATCGAGATATGAATTTTGGGTCATATCGCCCAGCCCTACTTCTGGCAAAAGCTTCAGAGACCCAGTAAGCATCTACAGCGATGGAGATGCTGTACCGCTGTGTTTTGATAAAAACAGAGCTTAGTGTGAAGCATTTCCAGCATCTTCTATTCTAAACTGTCAGTAGTGACTAAAAGAGGGTTGCACATACAAGATGCTACATATCTCAGAATGCTTTAGTGTCTCCCTGGAAGTCCAAGGAGAGGGGGTTCCACACATCTCTGTGTGCCCCATGAAAATGGTGAAAATGATGCACAGATGAATGCATGGATGGATTTTGTATTATTTAATATAAAAGGTAGATGCTGCCTCCCCCTCCCCTCCAACTGGCAGAACAATGGCCTTATTATCAATAGCCTGCTTTGCATAAAAGCAGTTTTTTTTCATATTTCATGCTGATATGAGTGCTGTATGAACAGTGACTAACAATTACATTACAAGGCACTCAAAAAGTAGTCTCACTCATATTGGAAGTCAATATGGCAGAAGTAGCGGGGGTGACATCACTTTATGTCATGTATAGTTCAGCCTTTTTATTCTTCTCCACATGATTTGTTTAATAAGAAAATGCACTGAAGCCGGACTGACACATAAAAGGCCACTGCACCAAACAATAGAGCCACTGAGACAAACTCTCACATCACTGAATCAGACTACTGGAGCACCAGTTTTACTTAATTCTGATTCTAAAGCTCAGAGTTCGATATATTGGTTGAGAGATGCAGAGTCTTTTTAACAGAGCATAATGTGGCAAGAAGATCCTGGGTTTGAATCCAAACTGGGCTAGGGGCTTCTATCCTCTATGAGCCTGTGTGGGTTCTCTACAGATACCCCAGCTTCTTCCCAGGCAATTGGTTATTCTAATTTGGTTGTACGTGTGAATGCGAGTATGGCGGTTTGCCTGTCCCTATGCGTTAGATTGGCGTCAAAGTATAGCCATCTATAGCCAAATATAGCAGTTGTGGTCAGTGCGTTTTACTGGATTTTTAGATCTTTACAATTGAATGTTGTTAGAAATAATGTTCAAAAAGAGACTAATAGAAAAATACTGTAGCATACTATAAATATGTAGAGCAGCTTTTTGTTTATATTTAATGTATAAAATGGATTAATGCCTACAGTATTAAAGAAAAATGCATTTATCAAGAATGATAAATTACTTTACAGAATGCCCTGTGCTACAACAGCTGTTTCTTACAGGTTATGTATACAGCATGTTTTTAAGAATACTGACTCATGGATCAATGTCAGAATTTAACTTTAGCCAAAAACAGCAACAAACGCTCTTACAGAGGATTTTAAAAATTAATTGGATTGTTCCAGATTTAATCTGTGGTATTAAATTCTGTCTACAGACACGATGGGGAAAGATTTCCAATAAACCCATATCCTTCTGCTAAATGTGAAAAGGTCAAACCAGGGAACCAGGTCAAAACCAATCTGCTAAGACTTTGACATGAAGCATAAAAAGGCTTCGAGGACAGCAATTCCCACAATTCCCAGTGGACCAGAAAGTAGCTCTTAAAAATTAATTGTCAATGTACTGGATGGCTCTCAGTGGTACGGAATAATGACACACAGCTTTCACCGAGATGGAAATGGGTTCACAGTACGCATCAAAGCTCACAGAAAAGGCGCACAAACAGCTAGCATCGGTTTAACAGGGTCCACTGGTCACAGAGCAGTAATTACTACTATCAATTCTGACAACAGAACGGTGAGGATACTGTGAGTCTGTGTGCATGTGTGTAACTATATTCCATAAACGTCTGGCACAGAACAGACACAAATTGCCGCTGTCTCAAATATTACTGCAACCTACAGCAGAAACCGTTCCCCAGGTCTTCATCTGTCCAATCGAATCTACCTCAAACATCTCTTTGGTGCAGCAGACCCTCTTTATGTCACCAACCAAAACCAAAGTTTGACTCTGCCCTCACATTTTAATGAGGAAATATAAAATATGCTCGTCCAACAGCAGGTTTTTAGTTTTTTTTTGTTTTTTTTTAAAGGATTTTGAGCCCGTTTGTAGAAACAGCATGTGTAGAGCCTCTGGGTGGGGAGCTTCCCTGTAAAACAGATGACTGAAAACTCGGATGGTGTTGCTAGGAGACATGATGTCAACCTAGAACATGTCATAGGTCTACACTACAATAATGAAACAAGAAAAGCCACCCCTCTCCAAGTTCCACCTATGTGATTAGTTGCATATGTTTATGATTTAAGGAAATTTTCTCATTATATGACAGCAAGGCTTAAAGGAACATTTTTACCAGTGCACAAATGTCCCAATTTAATTTTCATGACATGGACATAAAGGTAAAAAGAACTCACAATATCAATAATTACTGAAAATGTGACATAAAAATATATTTTACATTAATGTAAAATTTTAACAAGGTGAATATTAAAAAAAAAAATAGCTGTATGAGCTAATATCTGATATCTAGCTAGTTAAAGATGTTACACCACAAATAATATAGGATTGTCATATAAACTATTAAGTCAACTTTATTAATAAAAAAAAATGCATATATCCATTTATTAATATTAACAAGGCTTTTAGTGACAAACATTTAAGAAGGTCATCTTTACTATGGAACCAGCTTCCAGTTTGGATTCGGGAGACAGACACTATCTCTACTTTTAAGATTAGGCTTAAAACTTTCCTTTTTGTTAAAGCATATAGTTAGGGCTGGACCAGGTGACCAGGACCAGTTCTGCTGCAATAGGTGTAGGCTGCTGGGGGATTCCCATGATGCACTGAGTATTTCCTTTTCAGTCACCTTTCTCACTCACTATGTGTTAATAGACCCCTCTGCATTGAATCACACTTGTTATTAATCTCCGTCTCTCTTCCACAGCATGTCTGTTATCCTGTCTTCCTTCTCTCACCCCAACTGGTCGCAGCAGATGGCCACCTCACCATGAGACTGCTTCTGCTGGAGGTTTTTTCCATTTAAAAGGGTTTTTTTTATTTTTTATTTCCCACTGTTGCAAGGGTGCTTATTCATAGGTCGTCGTATGATTGTTGGGTTTTTCTCTGTATGTATTATTGTAGAATCTACTTTACAATATAAAGCACCTTGAGGCGACTGTTGTTGTGATTTGGCAATGTATAAATAAAATTGAATTGAATTGAATTGAATATTACTATACTGAAATCTCTGTTGACCAACTGGTAAGTAGATGGAAAGGGGAAAACAATGGGTCAGTCATGCAGTCTCTATTACAGTCACATTAAAACACTGCAGGGATGTCCTCTCCTATTTAAAGATGTGAACCCAGGAACAGACACTCAACAAAACACAACAACCAAGTCATTATTACAAACTGAACCAATCTGACAGCTTGCGGGCGAAGGGTGACCTGTTAAAAACACAAATTTTGCCCTCTTGCTAAAAAAACAGAAAACAAAAAAAACAAAATGGCAAAGTTAGTAGTGTAACCTGTTAGTAGTACAACTTATTGGATATGTGTAGACACTTTGGCAAGACATTTTGGTATTACATGAAATTAACTGTGTGCCACTATGTGTTATTTTTCAACATGGAGAGTGATATGCTCTTGGGGTTCTGCCATGCTAGCGGGTTGGTTCTAGGTAGGACAATGTTGGTTTGCAAGTTCTCTCTACTTTAAGTCAGACTAACAGCCCTTTGAATGATTGCAATCTTACATGAGATGTTTTACATGAGACCAATATGCCAAGTCTAAACACAACACTTTCTCCCGAACCATGCACAACAGGCATTATTTGTTTAGACACGCTGGTAGAACTCACACGGTTGTTTTGCCAGCACAAAGGACACCATTGTAACGTGACTGCTAAACATCTTGACGTAATGTCAGGCTCTTGCAGAGTCAGCAGAAATAGCAATCACTAATGTAACGAGAATACCTTGCTCGTTCTTACATTAATGCTGCAGTGAACTGCCAATAAATTAATGGAAAGGTTTAGTTTAACGGTTTTCTGTGATGATAACATCAGCAATCAATGGTCCATTTACACTTTTTTATCAATTCAAACTCTTCATATTAACAGTGTTTTGCAGAGTTTCATTCCAAAACAAGACAAAAGCCATTTTGATGGATCCAAAGGTTCCCTAGTTAAATAGATAATACACGTGCACACTGAGAATTCAATAAAAAGACCAGATATCTAAATCATTAAATATTCTGCATATGCCAGTCATAATCCTGACAAAACTATTTAAGGTTTATCAAAGTTTTTAATGAAAAAAAAAAACAAAAAAAAAAACAAAACTATAAATACGAAAATAAAGTTTGTGTTAAAGAAAGATGAATGGAAAAATAAACTATTTTAATTGTATGCTTTTTAGATGTGACATTTTATTAATCTGTGTGACTCTAGCTCAGAATATAAGAAGCAGCTAACAGTCAGTCATGTTATTTGGTAATTTTATCAAACTGAGATGGCAGCACATGTACATCACAAGGCTTAGAGTCTGACCAGATGTGGTTGTTGAATTTAATCTAATCTAAAATAATCCAATGTTACAAATGTCAAACTATAGGCTCCCATTGATTGGGCATAGTCTCTGTAAATGGGCTGTAGATGATCAGGGCAAATATAGATTTGATTTCAGGTGAACTGATTTTTAAAGGGAACAAAAACAAGTGATGCGTAATGTTATTATGCTAACCTTTATTTCACTTAAATTCACCACAAATTCTTAATCATTAATGGCATGAGATTGATAATAATAGCAAATAGCATCATATTGGGTGCAAACCTTTTTTGGCTTTGAGGGTGGAGCTGGAGAGAAAAAGCTTGAGAAGCGCGGTGTCAGCCACTGTTTGACATCACAACAAACTGGAAACTGACTGTATACAACAGATGTCTTTTTCTGGATGTCAAAGTTGAAGGCAGAGCAAATTTGTCTTAAACCTTCATTCCTTCTAATGGCCAGCAGGTGGAAACTCATCTGAAGTCAGGTAGTAAAAGTCTGACTTTAATACCTCAATAACACCTTGCTGATGATTTTTAGGTCAAAATAGCTAAAGTATTATTTTCTAGTCATCTAGTGGTTATCCTAAAATCATGATAAACCATCTCAAGTTTATGAGGCAAGAGGGCACTGACAGGTGTCTGAGTTTTCCGATTTATACTCCGCAGTGTCTCCACAGACTAAAGCAGGGATTTTAATGAGCCACTCACACCAGCAAATTTTCTTCCCACATTCTCCCACTGTTTGAATGGCATGCTCCCCCGAGGAGGCTTTGAGGTTGTAGAGGGGCTATTTAACAGACTTCTTACCCGTCACTTCAAACATGATTTGATTTTAGGAGAACGAGCACTGCTTCTGGTTGTGAAAAGTTGTGTCAGTGTGTAAGTGCCTTAAAACTTAAAGTTAAAGAGAAGTCAGATTCTATAGAAGTGTATAAGAAAATTAGCCTAATACTCACTCCATCGATTAACTCTACGAATACTTTGCTGGTAAGTTTGTCTCAAATGCTAGTCTTACATCTTATTAAATACAGCATGAGCTCCTTTTGTAAATTATGGTTCCATTGAGAGTGAAACAGACAAGACAGCAGTTTTGATTATTGGCAGGGTTACCTTGTAAATGACTGTCACTCAGTTTCTCAGTCCAATCAATCCTTTGACTTGTCAGGTTTACAACGACCAAAATACTCAATTCAAAAGGTCCAAAAGGAAACATTCACAAACCAGCGTGAAACATCAGTTTGTAAACCCATCTTCTTTTCTATATGTTTGCTTTTTTACATATTTATTAAGCAGCAACCACAAGTCACTAGAGAAAAATGAGTATTCTGTGACTGGTTGCAGGAGGTTGCTTGCTGTCAAGTAGGTGATCTTGGTTACAAAAATTTGCGCAATGCAAACCAGAAACAGTTTGTGTCTTAGCACTGAAACCAAAGAATTTTAAAACATTACTTTAAAGCTGATTAGGTTGCAGTATTCCATGTTGCATTTGGCTTGATGTTTAGTTAGCAAGTGTCTGCAGTTGCAACAGAATCTTTCACACAAACAATGCAAACAAATGAGTCTGTAGACCTGCTAGACTGGGGCTTAAAGTGAACAGTTTATTATGCAGTACAAAACTCTGAAGCTCTCTCGATTTCAGGTTATTTCCAAACTTGCTGACAGACATGAGTCATTCAGAAAAACACTATGGGTTCTGGTTAGACACACAGTCTCGACTAGGGATGGGTATCGTTTAGGTTTTATCCGATACCAGTGCCAAACCGGTACCGATGCTTAAACGGTGCTCAAACCGGTGCTTCAAGAATGGAGAACACAAAATGGGTCCAAAAACCTTTCATGTTCAGCTGTTTTTTGTAAAAAGATAACAATGTTAGCCTTTTCTGCAGCTATGGGGCATATATGGTATCATTCTTGGCTGGAAGCAGAGCTTAAACAATGGAAAAAACACACACACTTTGTCCAAAAACCTCTCATGTTTAACTGTTTTCCACTTTTTCTTTGGTCATTTTAGCCTTTTTGGCCAGGGTGAAGGGAGTATCTGCCATCAAACAAGAAGACAGCCGCATGTAGCTATGATGATGTTTGCTAGTTCACCTTACATACATTAATGCAATAACGTGGTTAGCCTACTCAGCGTAAATTACACACGAACAACATTAAGCTACTCACGCGGAGAAGAACGGCTGCTGCTGCCATCATCATCCGTCATCATTTCTGCTACACTGGCAGGGCTAGGGGCCAGGACTCTACTCTTCGGGTTTTTGGGGGATGTCGCAAACTCCGGGTCCGATAACAGGCACCACACCCGCAGTAGATGTGCACGGTGTGAGGTCTCGCAGCAAGCTATCAAATACGGCGCATTTCTCGGCTTTTAAAAAAAACACTATGCGTCGCCAGGTGTTTCATCAGATTCGAGTTGTTACCTCCTTTGCACAGTATCACCTTAAAGCACTTGTTGCAGGCTGCAGAGTTTGCATCTTTTGCTGTGAAGTACAGCCAGACTTTTGACCGCTTCGCCTTGGGCATTTTTAATCTGTAGCTCTGCTCTAAAAGAACGTACGTACCTGGGCCCGCCTACTATCCTCGGAAACGTAAAATGATTGGCTAGAATCTAAGGTGTATCACAGCTCAGGAGAAAAAAAAAAAAAAAAAAAAAAAAAAAAAAAGCACCGAAATAAAGCACCGAAATGTGCGCTGCTTTTCGGTCTGGTTACTACCGTTTATGACAGAACCGGTGCCATCATGGCACCGGATACCGGTACCCATCCCTAGTCTCGGCTCTTTTTCTGGCAATTTCACAGCCAGTTGATGGTATCAGTTTAAAAAAAAAAAAAACAAAAAAAAAAACTCTTCTGCATTAATTAGCATCAATTCATCAGTCCCAAAAACCCTATGACCTTTTACTTAAGAAGGAAGTGGTTAAGAACAACAAAAAAGTAAGCAGTGCAGTTAAAAATGTATGAGCCTAGCCTCAAGCAGAGTGCTTGTATGTGTGTGTTGAACACTGTGGTGTTAGCATTTAGCAGTCAGAATGAAGAACAGATACAGAAGGAACAACTTAGAATTATATAAACTTAAGTGCTGCAGTCTACTACTGAGAGTCACTGCTCACCTAATGCGGAGTTTTTAATGGTCAAATGCAGACCTTATTATCTCCCCAGAGAACTCACCTCTATCATACTCACTGCCGTGTATATACCCCCCGACGCTAATGCTAGGTTGGCCATGAAAGAACTTTCTGCAGCCATTAACAAACACCAGAATAAACACCCCGAGGCTGCTTTTATTGTTGCTGGCGACTTCAACCACACCAACTTAAAGACAGTCCTCCCCAGATTCCACCAACATGTCTCCTGCCACACCAGAGGAGACAAGACTTTAGACCATGTGTATTCCAACCTGGCTGGAGCCTACAAAGCCACACCCCTCCCCCACATTGGACAATCGGACCATCTCTCCCTGTTCCTCACACCTAGGTATTCACCACTCATCCAACGTGTGAAACCTGCTGTGAGGACAATTAAAGTGTGGCCACAGGGGACAGACGCAGTGCTCCAGGACAGATTTAAAAACACAGACAAACACAATATGTTCACCCACACAGACCTGGACCAGTACGCCTCATCTGTACTGGATTACATCTCCAAAACCACAGACAGTGTCACCACCCAGAAACGGATCACCATGTACCCCAACCAGAAGCCTTGGATGAACCGGGATGTTCGTCTCCTCCTGAAAGCCCGCAAAACCGCCTTTAGGTCAGGAGATGCACACGCCTACAGTACAGCCAGGGCTAATCTAAAGAAGGGCATCAAAAAAGCCAAACACCATTACAAAAAGAAGGTAGAAGAACACTTCTCCAACTCCAACCCCCGATGCATGCGGCAAGGACTCCAGACCATCACAGACTACAGGACCACCAAACCCTCCCCCGCATCCTCTGTCTCCTTCCTCAACGAGCTCAACAACTTTTATGCTTGTTTTGAGCGAGGGAACCCCACAACCACAACCAAAGCAGACGTGACGCCAGACCACCAACCTCTGACTCTCTCCCCCACCGATGTAGGAGCGGTGCTGAGCAGGATCAATGTCCACAACGCTGCAGGTCCTGATGGCATCCCCGGGCGTGTTCTCAGAGCGTGTTCTGGGGAGCTTGCAGGAGTGCTGACAGACACATTCAACCTCTCCTTGGCCCACGCTGTGGTACCGGCCTGCTTCAAATCCACCTTCATCATCCCGATACCCAAAAACTCCAACCCATCAAGCCTCAATGACTACCGCCCAGTAGCACTCACTCCCATCATCACAAAGTGCTTAGAGCAGCTGGTCCTAGCACACTTCAAATCCTGTCTCCCCCCCACCCTGGACCCCCACCAATTCGCATACCGCCAGAACAGGAGCACAGAGGATGCAGTCTCCATCGCACTGCACTCCGTCCTCTCACACCTGGACAACAACAACACCTATGCCAGAATGCTGTTTATAGACTTCAGTTCAGCGTTCAATACAATCCACCCTCACAACTCATCAGGAAACTGACAGACCTGGGCATCAGTTCCCTCATCTGCAAATGGTTACTGGACTTCCTGACCAACCGCCCCCAACATGTCCTGGATAACCACTGTTCATCTACAATCACGATGAACACCGGTGTACCACAAGGCTGTGTGATGAGCCCTTTCCTCTACTCCCTCTTCACCCATGACTGCAGACCTGCCGATGGTTCCAACACCATCATTAAGTTTGCAGATGACACCACGGTGATTGGCCTCATCAGTGACAACGATGAGGCCGCCTACAGGGAGGAGGTGGATCGTCTGGCTGAGTGGTGCGACACAAACAACCTGCTGCTTAACACCGAGAAGACCAAGGAGCTCATCGTGGACTACAGGAGGAATGCTGACCCACATCCACCCATCCACATTAAGGGGACGGCTGTGGAGCGTGTGAGCAGCTTCAAGTTCCTGGGTGTCCACATCTCCGAGGATCTCACCTGGACGACAAACTGCTCCAAGCTGGTCAAGAAGGCTCACCAGCGCCTCTTCTTCTTGAGGACTCTGAGGAAGAACCACCTGTCCTCAGACATCCTGGTGAACTTCTATCGTTGCACCATCGAGAGCATCCTGACCAACTGTATAACAGTCTGGTACGGGAACTGCTCTGCCTCGGACCGGAAGGCGTTGCAGAGGGTCGTGAAAACTGCCCAGCGCATCGCCGGAGCACCACTTCCTGCCATAAAGGAAATCTACAGGAAGCGGTGTCTGAAAAGGGCTGGGAAAATCATCAGAGACCCCAGTCACCCATCACATGGACTCTTCACCCTCCTGCCCTCTGGGAGGCGCTACAGGAGCCTCCGGACTAAGACCACCAGGTACCGGAACAGCTTCTTCCCCACAGCTGTCAGACTCCTCAACTCTGCCTCCTGATATCTGACCCACGTTAACACATGGACTGAACATACACACACCCACAATGGACAACTGTACCCTCAAACACACAATAATAACATGGACTGAACCACCACTCACAACCACCAGCACTTTATATAGCCTCTGTAGAAATTATCCACATATCTCACTTATCTTAACTGCACTACTGTATAGCTCTGTAAATAATCATTCTGTACATACGATAATTTTTAACCCTACAACTGTTTACAACTTGCATAGTTCCCATTTCTGTATAACTGTATATCTCAGATTTCTGTAAAGTTATTTATTTCATATTCTGTATAGTTTTTCATATTTATATCCTGTTCATATCCTGTACATAGCTTGTACTCACTACAGCCTGTACATACCTATAGTTATAGAATATTCACAACATACTTCATACCATGTACATTATAACATAATAGACCCATTTCTGTAATATACTTACATATCTATATTATTGCTAATATATATTGTAATATATCTATATCACTAAAGCACTTCTGGATGGATGCAAACTGCATTTCGTTGCCCTGTACCTGTGCATGTGCAATGACAATAAAATTGAATTCTATTCTAATTCTATTCTACTTTGAGTTTTATTTGATTTCTTGAGGACTATGAAATGCCTTAAGCTGCTGTTGCTCTTGTGTGTGTCATGAAGTTATTTGGCAGTAGTTCTCTACTAATCGCGTGCATGTATATGAGAGGAAGAGGTGTTTCTGTCTGCCCGATAACACTAAAAGTCCCATCAGCTGAATTTCAGCAAGTCAAGAGCCCCAAATGAGGAGGAAAATGTTTTGGGGTTTTTTTGTGGTTTTTTTAAATACAGCCAAGGAGGAAAGATACATTATGGACCCCCGCAAGGGACATGGGAGGGGGAAAAAAATAAAAATAAAAATAAAAAATTCCGATGAACTTTTGCGAAATCTCGCAAAACTAACACGGGATCTCGCAAAGCTTTTGCAAGATCTCGCAAAACAAACTCGGGATCTCGCAAAAGTTGAATTCCAACAATGGCGGCAGCTACTTAGTTGTAATACTACTGTTTCTGGGTCACAAAAACTTAAGATATTTTGAGCCGTGAATGTAGTTGTGTAAACGTCAAATATGTGCTCGGTTTACAAGACATCACATATTTGCAAAAGTGCTCCGACGTTTTCGGAGATCTGACACCCACCATCTCGAAGCTAACGGGAGGTCGAGCCCTACTACAGCCGGGAGGAACACAGCTCTACCGGCACATCGTGCCTTGACCTCCCGGTCGGCTTCGAGCTGGCGGCCTCCAATGTGGCTAAAACTTTTGCGAGATCTCGCAAGAGTTTTGCGAGATCCCGAGTTTGTTTTGCGAGATCTCGCAAAAGTCAGTCTTAATTTTTTTTTCTCCCATGTCCCTTGCGGGGCTCCATAAGAAATGAATTAGTAGGACAAGACAAATAGGAGGGGAAGAAAAAAAAAAAAGAGGAGAGGAGAGGGAGAGGAAAGACCAGATGATGTAACAAGAGAGCTAATAGGGCAGGTGAGGAAAAGGCGAGGGAAAGGAAGAGAAATTAAAAAAAAAAAAAAAAGAAAAAAGATAGAAAAAAGTGGGACAGAGCATAGGTTGTCTGAATGAAGAGGGAACAGGGGATTCACAGGAGAGAGAGAAAAAACAAAAACAAAAACAAAATTAGCACAGGAAAGAAAAGTTCAAGAGTAGAAAGAGAGCCACAAAACTGAAATTGACAAAGAAGTGTACAAAAGAAACAAGTGAAAGAAAAGATGAGGGATGTGAAGGACAGAAAATGACAAAACCAGAATTACACTGAACAAAAATATAAACGCAACACTTTTGTTTTTGCTCCCATTCCCCATGGGATGGACGTAGAGACCTAAAATTCATTCCAGATACACAATATAACCATCCCTCCCAAACAGTGGTCACAAATCAGTCCAAATGTGTGGTAGTGGACACATCTGCTATATTGAGATAATCCATCCCACCTCACAGGTGTGCCACATCAGGATGCTGATCTGACATCATGAGTAGTGCACAGGTGTACCTCAGACTGCCCACAACAAAAGGCCACCCTGGAATGTGCAGTTTTTTGCGCTATTGGGGGTCTGGGGACCCAGAACCGGTCAGTATCTGGTGTCACCACCATTTGCCTCATGCAGTGCAACACATCGTCGCATGGAGTCTATCAGATTGTCAATTGTGGCCTGTGGAATGTTGGTCCACTCCACTTCAATGGCTGTGCGAGGTTGTTGGATATTCGTGGGAACTGGTACACGCTGTCGTATACGCCGGTCAAGCACATCCCGAACATGCTCAATGGGTGACATGTCCGGTGAGTATGCTGGCCATGCAAGAACTGGGACATTCTCAGCTGCCATCTGCCCTGAACAATGTGAACCATGATTCATCCGTGAAGCGCACACCTCTCCAACGTGCCAGATGCCATCGAATGTGAGCATTTGCCCACACAAGTCTGTTACGGCGACGAGCTGGAGTCAGGTCAAGACCCCAATGAGGACGACGGGCATGCAGTTGAGCGTCCCTGAGATGGTTTCTGACAGTTTGTGCAGAAATTGTTTGGTTGTGCAAACCAATTGTTCCAGCAGCTGTCTGGGTGGCTGGTCTCAGACGATCTTGGAGGTGAACCTGCTGGATGTGGAGGTCCTGGGCTGGTGTGGTTACACGAGGTCTGCGGTTGTGAGGCCGGTTGGATGTGCTGCCACATTCTCTGAAACGCCTGTGGAGACGGCTTATGGTTGAGAAATGAACATTCAATGCACGGGCGACAGATCTGGTTGACATTCCTGCTGTCAGCATGCCAATTGCACGCTCCCTCATTGCTTGTGGCATCTGTGGCATTTTGCTGTGAGACAAAACTGCACATTCCAGGGTGGCCTTTTGTTGTGGGCAGTCTGAGGTACACCTGTGCACTACTCATGATGTCAGAAGAGCATCCTGATGTGGCACACCTGTGAGGTGGGATGGATTATCTCAATATAGCAGATGTGCCCACTACCACACATTTGGACTGATTTGTGACCACTGTTTGGGAGGGATGGTTATATTGTGTATCTGGAATGAATTTTAGGTCTCTACGTCCATCCCATGGGGAATGGGAGCAAAAACAAAAGTGTTGCGTTTATATTTTTGTTCAGTGTATATATTGTATGTACGTATTTTTCGGACTATAACCTTACACTAAAATCCTTTGATTTTCTCAAAAATCGACAGTGTGCCTTATGTATGAATTCTGGTTGTGCTTACTGATCGCGAACCGCTTTTATGTGGTACACAGCGCTCTGTGTCAATCTGTCAAAAATGCTTTAGTATGACTTTGGTAAGCTACGAAGCCGCACCGCTTGATGGATTGTTGGAGCATTACGGCTACCGTAGTCTGGAGCCTCGCGGATTTCAAACTCCAGGCTGTCAATCACGCAATAAAACTTGGGAACAGAGCAGCTGCAAAATCTGTCTTTGTTATTATGCTCAGCGTCTTTTAATTTACATTTTGACTCCACAATTGTGAGCGTTTTGTTATGAACAAAAACAACATTGTTTTATTTTATTTATGGAGAATTATTATATAATAAATGCTGATAATTTATTTCTGAGTAATTTTTTCATGTACAAAAGTCCCAAGATTTGGGACACAGCTTTGACTAAGAACTTTCTTTTTGTTCTTACTTTATGGCTTTAAAAAAAACAACAAAAAACCCCCCCCACAAGATATATCGTATATCGCCATCCAGCTAAAGAATATCGAGATTTTAGGCCATATCGCCCAGCCCTACTAGAGTCTGATATTAGAATGAAACTAGTTCAAGGTGGCTCAAAAGCCAATAAAGGCCTGATCCATGTTTACACAGACCTTTTAAATTTAAATTCATGAACTATGCTAGACTAGGTTTTCAGGACTCACCTTTCAAAATAATCCTCATTTGCTTTACACTGGGTCTTGGTTCACCCTCAGTCCAAAATATTCCATTTTAGCTACTTTTCTATTAAGTTCATCCACCCATTCTGATTGGCTGCCCCACGCAAGCAGAAGTTTTGAACGGCAGGTGGGTGGGGCTACTGTGTGCCTCAGATAAAAGGAGTAAAAGCACAAATATACTTTGATATTCACAAAAGGTGATCCGTCCATACTAGAGAATGAATAAACTCCTACTAGAATCCACTCCATATGACCTCAGCAAAAAATATAATGCATTCCTCCTCCAAACATTCCACAGAGGAGAATGAATCTTACTGCATTTCTCAGATTTCTGTATGTGAATCTTAGTTCACGTAACAGTGGACACTGAGTATTTAATGAATGTATGACAATGAAGGTAGGAGTGGAAAACACATTAGAGAAAGTGACTTTGTTAATGTGGAACATTAATGAATAGGAAGAGGAACAGGAGCATTAGCTGCTACACGCAGCCATTTGTTTGGAGCTGGACATCCTAAGTCAGCCTTTGTAAACGCTATCCGACTACAGTCAGAAGAACACAGGAAAATAAATAAATAATTTGGAAGCACTAATTATGGCTAATAAAAACCATAAATCCTTCCCAAAGATACAACATGGAAAAAAACAGAGGGCCGAAACCTCTTCTTCATCCTATGAGTGAGCCAGAGAGAGCACAGTAGGAGAGATGGCAGCAACAGATGTAGCATCGTGATCAGTAACTCTTTGCACTTGGAAGCAACTCCACTCCTCTCCTCCTCCTCCTCTTCCTCCTCCTCATTTTCTCTCCTTTCTTCACCTTTTCTCTCCTTCCTCTCCTTCTGCCTCCGTCACCAGGCAACTAGCCTTTTCTCCCTCCCTCAGTTTTTCTCGCTCATCGTTTTCACTCCCCATGCTGTGGAGTAATGCTCCACACAGTCTACGTACGATATACACTCAGAGCAGGTTGTTGGTTTGTGCTCATTAAGATTCCACAAAACAAAAAAGGACATCGAGGACCTCTTTTATGCCATCATTTTATTTATTTCTGTAAAAGACCAGTAATTTCCCTTTTCAGACGCAGCATGCAGTCCAAGGGGTGTAGCTCATTGTCATCTGTTCATTAGTAGATCACTATATTTTGAGGAAAAAAAGTAAACAAAGGAAAGAGATCAAGTGACTTTTCCACCAGTAAATATAGTGGATTCTTTGTGCAGCCCCTCATTCTCCATCTGAAACAAGCCATTTTAGCTTTTCTCCAATTAAACCAATTGAACTTTGTAAACAGTCAGGAGATCAGGGTGGACAATTCATTTTGCCCCCCGAGGGGCTCAGAGAAACTGGTACCGTTGTGGAAGGCTGCACCAACACACTTTTAAAGAGATCAAAATGGTCCTCAGCAGAATTGGGTGGTTGTAGCTCAGGAGGTAGAGCGGATCATCTACTAACCTGAGGGCTGTTAGTTTAATCCCTGGCTGCTCCAGTCTGCATGTCAAATATCACTGGGGAAGATACTAACCCCAAGCTCTTCTCTGATGCATCAAATGTGAATGTTAAATAGAAAACTTTTTTTTTTCTCAGTTTTTTTATGAATAAGTAAATGCAATCTAAGCGCAATATAAGGACCAGTCCATTTATGATTGGGGCCTCAACATCAGTCCCACTTTCTCATATGGCCCCTTTGCAAAATTAATTGTTCACCCCCATTAGAGGGGTGAACAATTAAGCATAATATTTTCCTACAGTTTATTTTTCATTCTAGCTTTGGAGACCCTTTTCACAAAAGATATTTTGACAACAGAGTATAAAATAATGAAATAAACTTTAGAATTTATGGTTGCTGACTACCTGTCCCCACAGTGTAGTCAACCTACGGAGAAGACTTTGCCCTTTATTTCTCTGGCTCCTAGGATCCCGCCATGGCTTACCTGGGACACCTGCAGAGAAAAGAGGCCTATTGCTGCTGCAGTTTGTTGCAAATTGGTGATACGACGTAAATTAGTGAAAAATCCAAGAAAATTATCATGTTTCATGAACCTTTCTGACATTTTTCTGTCAATTTTTTTTTAAAATGTTTGCTACCATGACAATAATATATGTAGGTAACCAGTCAAAAGTAATTTGACTGGATATTGAGAGGTTGTTTAATTTTTCCTACTGTCTCGTAACAAATTCATGCGTCACCCTCTTCATTTCTTCTACCTCATCTCTCTCCTTCTTCTGCCCCGATTCGTTTCATCGCCTTTTTTGTCTTTGAACCACATTCACACTGAGCCCCCCCCCCCCCCCAAAGTCTCTGTGGTTTCACAGCCTCCAAACAAACACTGTTTTCTCTTGAAGTCGTCCCTACTATGAGCTGTGGAGAGCCTTCAAACACATCAAGCAAACTCATGTCTGAATAACAGGGAGTAATACATTTTTTTAAAGAACTTACAACAGCTCTTACAACTTTGAAAAGGATAAGAAATCAGCTATGCTTGATCTCAAATAACCTTTACTCGAAAGTTCTTCTTCATAGTCAGGCTTTTACTGTCATGGTCCTGGGCCATGTTGGCCCAGTATTCTTAGTTTTCGTGTGTTTTGTATTTTGTTCTTTATTTATGCCATGGTTCCTAGGTTCTGTTAAGATGTTCCTTATTTGATTACCCTCTGTGTATCTGTGAGCCCTCGTTTCCCCTCCTTGTGTTTTATTCCATGTTTTCCCCAGCCCGTTATGTCTGTGCTCTTCCCGTGCTCTCTCTCCTCCTGTCTGAACCTCTGTGTACTTCCTGTTTTACTTTGACAGTCTCCCGTCAGTGTTGCGTTTACTCCTGCCGTGTCTTGTTATGATTATCAGTGTCACCTGAGTTCCCCGTGTGCTCCCACTTCCCTCATTAACCCTCTGTGTATTTATTAGTGATGTGCGATACCACTGATTTCCTTTCCGATACCAAGTAAAATTCAGGGTGGTATCGACGATACTGATCAGATACCGATACTTTGTACAAAAACATGTTTCAGTTATTGTATCTCAAATTATAGGGTCATAATGATTACAGGACATCGGATTACTTGTTCTTATCGCTTAATAATACACAGTTATATAGAAATAAAAAAAAACTGAAGTTGTGCACTATTTGAACACGTTGCCTGCCTGCAGCACTAAAGGACTCCGTGAGAGACGTCTGTCTCGCCCTTGCAGCACCTGTCCCTGTCCACTCCTCTTCAGTTCGCCTCAACATAAGCTCGTCATATTCTGTGATATGATTTACTCTGAAGTGCTTGATGAGGTTAGTAGTGTTGCCACAACACCTCCCTTTCTTGCCACATGTATTGCAAACTACGTCTCAACCGTTTGTGGAACTAAAATACGTCTGCACATGACTCCATTTATACTCAGCCATTGTTGTGAGTGTGCACAACAAGGGGCTGGACACATTTATACAAACGTACGTCACACATGACTATGACAGGCGGAAGACTAAGTTCCTTCCAATGTAGACAATCCAAATGATATAGTTTATTTGCACTCTGTTCCTGTTAACCTACAAATTTACCCTAAATTACTAAAATATCGATATTTTAATATGAGTATCGATTCTAGAACATAAATGACTGGTATCGGAGGAATCGATATTTCAGTATCGATCCGCACATCACTAGTATTTATGTCTCCAGTTTAGTTTGTATGGTTTTTCTGTCCAGCAATAAAGCTATATTTTGAGTTCAATCCTGCCTCCGTGAGCTTGCGTTTGGGTCCTCATCCTGCCTGCACACAGCCGCAACCATGACATTTACTTAGAATGGAGTCAACTAAATGTCTCATGCAATCTTTTACAAGTAGCTTCTCATTTTATTTCACTGTAAGGCAGGACGCAGCAAGAATTTTACAAGTACTGCAGTAACCTGAAAGTACATAGTGACATAACTTAAAAGTAGTTGAGCGGTAGGGGAGGGTATTGATTATCGATTTATTGATTAAAATCGATTCTAGCTTGGATAATGTGATATCGATTCATTAAAATCCTGAATCGATTTTTTAAACATAAATTTATTTTCCCCGAAAAGCCAGAATCTCAGGTTAAACCTCACAAAATTTCAACAACCACCAAACAGCTAAAACAGTAAATGAGAGCAGGTACACGGATTCTGCACAAAGACGTAAACACAAAGTGCGGACCCGCCGACGGATCAGAATCAGTGAGATGTCGCCTTTCTCACCCGATGGCACGGACACGGTCGAGGCTGAAAGCCGACAGCTCCCCGACTCTGATGTTTCGTCGGGTCCGCGCTTTGTGTTTACGTCCTTTTTGCACTGATTCTAAAGCTGCAGGTTTTATTTATCTCCAACCAAAATTCACTGAACCAGCAGCAAAAGAAGCAGCAAACTACGCTTCACATTTGATATCATCATCATCATCATGAATTCCCTCTTACTTTTCCTGTTTTGCTTCCACCACGATAAATAAAAAAACAAACAAAAAAAAAAAAAACCAAGAAAAAAAAAAAAAAAAAAAAACCACACACTTCATTCACAGCTCTCTCTCTCTCTCTGTGTATACTTCAAGAACAGTTTCCCGTCTAAAAATCAGTTCTCTGCATTATTTGCTTGCTTGTTACGCACAAGTCTACCGTTGTTTACAGCGCTGTCGGCAGCTGCTTTTTTTCCCTTTTACTTACTTCCGAAAAGAAAGCCTCATTTCTGCAGTTCAATACTGAACAAATGTAAACTTTAAATTATGTAAAACTGCAAAACACTTAGCTGTGTCTCTAATCAAACCTCTAACTTTGCTCTGCTTCATGTCAGCAGCATCAGGTGCTGTTCATATGTTGATTAATGGTTTTCTTTCGTTTTTGATCTACTACAGAATATTTGTACAAAATCCCAGGCCAGGAAAATCACCTTCATGTTTTTCTGTGTTTTATCCTCAGTTACTTTGACACAAAGGCATCTGCTGTGATGCTTACACCTTTGATAAAGTCTCACAAGTGTCAGCTTTCTTTTTATAGATATAAAAATATGGAAATGTACTGATGCATGATCTGAATTATAATTTTTCTGACTGTCTGAGGCAAAAATTCCCCGAATCAAATCGTGGATCGAATCAATTCGGGACCTTGTGAATCTGAATCGAATCGATTCTAGAGATCAGTTGAGGGGCTATTCCTGACACAAGTAGAGCCAAAGTGACATCAGTCAGACAATCCTTTAGGCCGATGCTGGCCTATCACAGTTATATACACCAATTAGGTGCAACATTATGACCACTGACAGGTGAAGTGAATAACACAATTTATCTCTTTATCATGGCACCTGTGCATGGTTTGGATGTTGTAGGGAGCAAGTGAACATTTTGTCGTTGATGTGCTAAGAGCAGGACAAAAGGAAAGATTAAGGATTTTAAGTTTGACAAAGTGGCTAGACGACTGCAGCTCTTGTAGGATGTTCCCAGTCTACAATGGTCAGTATCAATCAACAAGGAGGGAATAGCAGTGAACCAGTGACAGGATCATGTGCGACCAAAGTTCACTGATGTTTGCGCAAAGTGAGGCCTGGCCTGTGTGGTCCAGTCTACTGTAGCTCATAGAAATATGTCAGATTACACAGTTTATCGTCATTTGTTGTGCATGGGGCTGCATAGCCTCAGACCAGTCAGGCTGTCCATGTCGACCCCTGCGTGCCATTGAAAATGCCAACAACGGTTTAATGACCATCAGACTGGACCACGGAACACAGGAAGTGGGTAGTTTGTTCTGATGAATCATGTTTTCTTTTACATCACCATGGATGGACAGGTGTGTGTGCATTACTTACCTGGGGAACACCTGGCACTATGGGAGGCAGTGTGATCCTTTGAATAACATACTGCTGCGAACACTTGCCATCCATGTGGATGTTACTTTAACATGTACTACCTGACTGCATGTACTACATGGTCTGCAGCACCCTTTCATGAAAACCGTATTCTCAGATAGATGTAGCCTCTTTACAATACAACTTTATTTATAGAGCACATTTAAAGACCGACAGTATACCAAAGTGCTTCACATAAAAGACAGAAAATAAGACATAAATATTATAGGACCCTAACAAAGTACCAAGTATGCTAACAGGTCAGTGTCACTAATACACAGGAATAGCATAAAATGCATAGCAAGTAAAACATATCAAAAGCAAAAAAAACAAAAGATATGTATGAAAGGTAAAATAGAGTAAGTTTAGGGATCATATACAGGCATTAATGAGAAGGCAAGGTTAAATAAATAGGTTGTTAACTGCGATTTAAATGATTGGAAAGAATCAGACGTGGATAGAAATAGGAAGGTTATTCCATAAATCTGGTGCAGCCAAGGCAAACGCACGGTCACCTCTACAGGGAGTGCAGAATTATTAGGCAAGTTGTATTTTTGAGGAATAATTTTATTATTGAACAACAACAACCATGTTCTCAATGAACCCAAAAAACTCATTAATATCTAAGCTGAATGTTTTTGGAAGTAGTTTTTAAGTTTGTTTTTAGTTTTAACTATTTTAGGGGGATATCTGTGTGTGCAGGTGACTATTACTGTGCATAATTATTAGGCAACTTAACAAAAAACAAATATATACCCATTTCAATTATTTATTTTTACCAGTGAAACCAATATAACATCTCCACATTCACAAATATACATTTCTGACATTCAAAAACAAAAAAACAAATCAGCGACCAATATACAGTGGGGCAAAAAAGTATTTAGTCAGCCACCGATTGTGCAAGTTCCCCCACTTAAAATGATGACAGAGGTCAGTAATTTGCACCAGAGGTACACTTCAACTGTGAGAGACAGAATGTGGAAAAAAAAAAAAAAATCCATGAATTCACATGGTAGGATTTGTAAAGAATTTATTCGTAAATCAGGGTGGAAAATAAGTATTTGGTCACCTCAAACAAGGAAAATCTCTGGCTCTCACAGACCTGTAACGTCTTCTGTAAGAAGCTTTTCTGTCCCCCACTCGTTACCTGTATGAATGGCACCTGTTTGAACTCATCTGTATAAAAGACACCTGTCCACAGCCTCAAACAGTCAGACTCCAAACTCCGCCATGGCCAAGACCAAAGAGCTTTCGAAGGACACCAGGAAAAGTATTGTAGACCTGCACCAGACTGGGAAGAGTGAATCTACAATAGGCAAGCAGCTTGGTGTGAAAGAATCAACTGTGGGAGCAATCATCAGAAAATGGAAGACATACAAGACCACTGATAATCTCCCTCCATCTGGGGCTCCACGCAAGATCTCATCCCGTGGGGTCAAAATGATCATGAGAACGGTGAGCAAAGATCCCAGAACCACACGGGGGGACCTGGTGAATGACCTGCAGAGAGCTGGGACCAAAGTAACAAAGGTCACCATCAGTAACACACTACAACGGCAGGGAATCAAATCCCGCAGTGCCAGACGTGTTCCGCTGCTGAAGCCAGTGCATGTCCAGGCCCGTCTGAAGTTTGCCAGAGAGCACATGGATGATACAGCAGAGGATTGGGAGAATGTCATGTGGTCAGATGAAACCAAAGTAGAACTTTTTGGTATAAAGTCAACTCGTCGTGTTTGGAGGAAGAAGAATACTGAGTTGCATCCCAAGAACACCATACCTACTGTGAAGCATGGGGGTGGAAACATCATGCTATGGGGCTGTTTTTCTGCCAAGGGGACAGGACGACTGATCCTACCATGTGGATTCATGGATTTTTTTTTCCCCACATTGTGTCTCTCACAGTTGAAGTGTACCTCTGGTGCAAATTACTGACCTCTGTCATCATTTTAGGTGGGGGAACTTGCACAATCGGTGGCTGACTAAATACTTTTTTGCCCCACTGTAGCCACCTTTCTTTGCAAGGACACTCAAAAGCCTGCCATCCATGGATTCTGTCAGTGTTTTGATCTGTTCACCATCAACATTGCGTGCAGCAGCAACCACAGCCTCCCAGACACTGTTCAGAGAGGTGGACTGTTTTCCCTCCTTGTAAATCTCACATTTGATGATGGACCACAGGTTCTCAATGGGGTTCAGATCAGGTGAACAAGGTGGCCATGTCATTAGTTTTTCTTCTTTCATACCCTTTCTTGCCAGCCACGCTGTGGAGTACTTGGACGCGTGTGATGGAGCATTGTCCTGCATGAAAATCATGTTTTTCTTGAAGGATGCAGACTTCTTCCTGTACCACTGCTTGAAGAAGGTGTCTTCCAGAAACTGGCAGTAGGACTGGGAGTTGAGCTTGACTCCATCTTCAACCCGAAAAGGCCCCACAAGCTCATCTTTGATGATACCAGCCCAAACCAGTACTCCACCTCCACCTTGCTGGCGTCTGAGTCGGACTGGAGCTCTCTGCCCTTTACCAATCCAGCCACGGGCCCATCCATCTGGCCCATCAAGACTCACTCTCATTTCATCAGTCCATAAAACCTTAGAAAAACCAGTCTTGAGATATTTCTTGGCCCAGTCTTGACGTTTCAGCTTGTGTGTCTTGTTCAGTGGTGGTCGTCTTTCAGCCTTTCTTACCTTGGCCATGTCTCTGAGTATTGCACACCTTGTGCTTTTGGGCACTCCAGTGATGTTGCAGCTCTGAAATATGGCCAAACTGGTGGCAAGTGGCATCTTGGCAGCTGCACGCTTGACTTTTCTTAGTTCATGGGCAGTTATTTGGCGTCTTGGTTTTTCCACACGCTTCTTGCGACCCCGTTGACTATTTTGAATGAAACGCTTGATTGTTCGATGATCACGCTTCAGAAGCTTTGCAATTTTGAGACTGCTGCATCCCTCTGCAAGATATCTCACTACTTTTGACTTTTCTGAGCCTGTCAAGTCCTTCTTTTGACCCATTTTGCCAAAGGAAAGGAAGTTGCCTAATAATTATGCACACCTGATATAGGGTGTTGATGTCATTAGACCACACCCCTTCTCATTACAGAGATGCACATCACCTAATATGCTTCATTGGTAGTAGGCTTTCAAGCCTATACAGCTTGGAGTAAGACAACATGCATGAAGAGGATGATGTGGACAAAATACTCATTTGCCTAATAATTCTGCACTCCCTGTAGACTTCAGCCGAGATCTTGGCTGAACCAGGAGTAACTGAGTAGATGATTTTAGTGCTCTAGCGGGAATGTATGGACTAAGGAGTTCAATAAAAGGTAGCTTGTGGCTGTGTTGTTGATCATTTTAAAAGTAAGCAGCAGTATTTTAAACTGGATGCGGTATTTAATGGGTAGCCAGTGCAGGTCAGTTAGAACAGGGGTAATAGAGGCAAACCTCCCCGTGCTGCCGCGTTTTGAACAGTTTGCAGTTTATTAAGAAGGGGCAGAATGAAGACCGAAATAAAGGGAGTTGCAGTAGTCCAGCCTAAAGGTCACAAAGGCGTGAACAAGCTTTTCCAGGTCCTTATGCAGAACATAATGCCTAGCCTTAGAAATGAGACGTAGTTGGTAGAAACTAGATCTAACTACAGCGGACACTTGTTTATCAAATTTAAATGAGCTGTCCAGCAACACGCCCAAATTGCTAACAGTGTCAGAGGGAGCTGGCAAGGGAACCAAAGGCATCACGAAGTTGACCGCGAGGAATATTACTATCAAATACCACGATTTCAGTTTTCTTATCATTTAAGATAAGAGTCTCCTAAGAGCCATTCTTTGACCTCACACATGCACTCTCGAAAGCAGTGCAGAGACAGAGGAGGATCATCAGCTAGTTCAAAGTAGATCTGTATATCGTCAGCATAACAGTGAAAAGCGATATTGTATTTCTCAAAGATTGCACCTAGAGGGAGAAAATATACAGCGAGACGAGAATAGGGCCCAGCACAGATCCTTGAGGCACGCCACAGCAGACAGGTGCAGCGGAGGAGGAACAGGTGCCCAGGTTGACCGAGAAGGACCTATTGGAGAGGTATGATTTAAACCAATCAAGGCGACACCTCTAATGCCTACAGTATGCTCAAGCCTCACTAATAAGATGTTGTGATCCACCATGTCAAAAGCAGAGGATAAACTTGAGGGGGTAGGGACAAATAAGTAAATACTTCAGCCTACTCCTTTTCAAACAAATAATGGAATGATATTTTGTAATGATTGTGAAGGCACATGTTTGAAATAAAAATGAACTGAACTGAACTAAATCCAATAGAACTAGGACCGCAGAGCGTCCAGTATCAGCAATTAGAAGAAGATCATTAAGGACCCTAAGCAACGCTGTTTCAGTGCTGTGACGTGGTTTAAAGGCAGACTGGAATTTATCAATAATGTCATTCACATCCAAATAAGCCTGGAGTTGTAAAAGAACCATCCTCTCAAGAATTGTATACAGGAACGGGAGCTTAGAGGTCGGTCTGGATAATGCGCCCTCCATCAAAACAATAATGATTCAGAGATGGTTTTAGGAGCACAACAATGAGTTTGAGGTGTTGTCCTGGCCTCCAAGTTCTCCAGATCTCTGTCCAATCAAGCATTTGTGGGATGTGCTGGACAAACAAGTTTGCTCCATGGAGGCATCACTTTGCATCTTATAGAGCTTAAAGGATCTGTTGCTAACATCTTGGTGCCAGATATCACAGCACACTGCCAGGGTTCTAGTGGAGTCAACAGGTCAGAGGCATGGACTTTTTGGTAGCAAAAGGGGAACCAACATAATGTTAGACACGGGGCAGTTATTGTGTTATTCTGAAATGTTACCCTTTTGTTTGAGACAGCTGTCATTGCCACTTCAAAATCAACTAAAATTAACTAATGTAACTAATGTTATACCTTGTAGTGATGTTAGCAAGCTACTCATTACCCATCCTAATATTTCAATCCGCATCCTCTCAAGAAAAGATAATGTTAATAATTTAAATAAACTGTCTGCCACCATTATGGTAGTGATTGAAAACAACTTTAATAACTTTCAAACCTTAACGAAAAAGGAGCTTATGTATGGTAACGTGACATCCCCAATTGCAAGATGTTGACCAAGCATCTACCCACTCCACAGGAAAAGATCTCCTACCCTCCTCTGTCCTTCAACCATTCAGCGTTCCTGTGTCTGCACAGTATTAGGCAAGTGGTTTAATCTTATAGTTTATTGGTATATATAATTTATATCAGCTGAAACATTGCCCCGAATAGTGACTATTCGAAAAAGAAAGAAAACAAAAAACAAAAACAAACTTAAATTCTTAGCCATTCTCACTCCAAATACAAACATCCCATTGTTCTTGCTGACAGAAAACAAATTCTAGTGGGAAAATACTCAATCTTGGCACAAATATACTATCAAACTGGCTTCTGTCTTTGCAGAGGTGCAAAGTAATGTTTGGCAATTTGCAGGTCGTAGTAGCGCCCCAATTTTAACCGCAAAGTGATGAAGTAGGAGGTGAAACAGAACTACTCAAGTTGAAATGAAGAACGCGACGTGCCGCCTGACAGCAGGAATGCTACATCAGGCTCCAGATTCATTAAATTATTGATAAGAACCAATTGCTGTGGCAGGATATTGCTGTATTTGCATACAACCTCAATTTTTCTTAGATTATGATTAATATATTGTTGTTTACACTTAGCCTTCTGCAATAATAATTATTTCACTCTAAGTGAAGTGTGCTGTTCATATTTAACTACATATCTACTATTTATTATGGCTAAGACTCCGTGATATGACTGAATCATTACCATGACCTTAAAGACAATTTTCTGATATATAGCACCATGAAAGAAACACAGTAAGCAATTATGCTTCACAGATTTATTTCTTGCAAACTTGCAGGGAGGTCATTTGATTCATAACCACAGCAGCTTGCACTTAAGCTTGGGAGAATACAAACTTGCAGTAAGCACAGATGTCCAAGCAAGCAAGCACGCACGCACGTACGCACACACACACACACACACACACACACACACACAGAGTGATATTTCTGTGAATACCCTACATCCACTGCTGCGGGTTACATTCATTATTAATAGGCTTCAATTAGTTTGTAATCTGCTTCTTCCTTTTACAGCAAAGATTCAGGCTGCTTAGCTGTCAAATACAGACTCTGAAAACATTGAAGAATAAATAAAATTAAGCATAAAACATTTAAAACATTGTGATGTATCAGAATGTGAATATCATGTCTGCCAAAGGTTCACAAAAAACAAAGTGATGTTTTGTTTTTGTTCTTATTCTAAACCAAGAGCAATTTTCCAGCTAGAACCAGCACCACATTGCACTGATCCATCAGGATGACTTGCTTCCCAGCTTATCAGTTCCTTTCATCAATGCTGGTATGTTTTTCAAACAAGTTGCCATCACAAAAATAACAATGTCAGACTCAAAGCAAGTTTTTTTGCACACCCAAGTTACCTACATGCGTTTTTCCTACTCCATTTATGAACTTCGTTCTGATTCAAAGATGGTTGGCTTGAGGCTGAAAATCTGTGTAGACCTACTTTTTTCTACATTTAAAGCTGAATAGGAATCACTAGTGAAACTGATAAAGAAAGAAACCTAAAGAGAATTGATACTAGCACTGGTATGGGAAAAAAAAAAAAAAAGTCCTGTTTAAGGTAGCCTTAAATTAAAATGTATATTAATTATCTTAGTTTATTAGCCAGTAGGTTAGCCAAACATCCAAATTTCGCTTTTGTGGATAGTTGAATCAAACTATATTTATGTGCATGCTTCATGTCAAGGGGTTTGTCTTTCAGCATTGATGTTATCTCTTATCACAGGAAACTAAAGCTGAGCTGCTGTTCAAACAGCACATCCACCGACAAAAGGCGCAAACAGAATTAAGCATTAATGTGACGTAGGCCACACTGGGACATGAATTATGGTTAATAACATTCACATAAAATAACAAACTAACCATTTTGAGACTTTTTTTTTTTGATAAAACATGTTAGCCTAACAGCAGGTTACAAATAAACATATTAGCCAACTTAGTGGTTTCTTTGGATGATTCGCTTTGATGCAACTGTCTTCTGATTGGATGCCACTCGCAACAAAACATCACAATCTAAGGAATGTGTGGCTTTTGTGTTCATGGCCTGAGCCGTGATGGACATTTAACGTTGTACAAATGTTGTTGTCACTTATGAGGACTAAAAATTCAGATTTCATAAAACAGAATCTTCAGCAGGCCATATTTACAGTCTCTTCTATAGCAAATTATTTTCTGGAAAAATGTCTCATAAATTCCAGCAAGTGTTTAAGACATTAACAAGTAGGCTGTAATAGGCAAGGTGACAGTGTGAAAGGTGAAGATTTAACTAGCACCTTGTTCAGTTTTTGTTTTGTTTTTTAAACTACATCATTTATTCTGGTGCCAGTATGCATGAAGCAAAAACAATAGGTAGCAATGAATTTAATTTCTTCTTCATAAGCTTGGTTTGTTGACTAATGAGAAGGAAAATCGGCTCCAGTTAAAATTTCAAGGCAATTCTTGGACGATTTAGACATTTTACATTCTACACTCATTTTTAATCATCTTCTGGCTCAATTTAGCTGTGTCATTAAAGAAAGATAAATCCAAATTTTCAGAAGTGTCCTACTGAAGTGCCAAAACTGACATCTTTTCCTCCCACATAGTCACAAGGGGGGAAAGACAGAGGGAGAGAGAGAAGAAAAAAAAAAAAGAAAGAAAAAAAAGAAAGAAAAAAAGATGGCACCCAATCACAAAATGTCAAAGCAGCAGAGTTTAATAAAGAACCACTCTGCAGGCCTGACTTCTGCCTGTCAAAGTGGAGAGAGCAGGGAGGCAATATATATTAAAAAAAAAAAAAAAGTGCAGAAAAATCAAAATGTCAAGGTTTCCCCCAAAACAAGAGGACATTAAAAATGCTTTCTAGGCCTTCTGCTTCCAGGTGCCCACATCGCTGAGTCAAAGTCTGATTGGTGCAAAGACTAAAGGGGAAAAAAAAAAAAAAGAAAAAAAATCTCTACCTGCCAAGCATGCTATAGGAAGAAAAAGGAAAAAAAAAGAAAAAAAAGAAGCCCTTGTTTGACAGACAGGCGTGTATAGGAAGAAGAACAGAAAAGAGAAAGGCAGAGGAGGGTTGTCAGAGGATAATTTAGCCTCAGACTTTCAAGCAGCAAATCAACACAGTCTATCACATGAAAGACATAAAGAAGCAAAGAAAGAACAAATGAAAGAGACAAAGAAAAGTGGAGATTGTGTTTAGTCCCACGAGCATCCCTGGCAGTGCCACATTTCTCCTTTCTTTATGGTTTATTAATTCATGGTCAGTTGATCTACCAAAAAATAAAAAAATAAAAAAAATTAAAAAATGACCTCAGCTCTCTGGCTCCCTTGTTGATTATGATGCTTTCATCTTCTAATAAGTATTAAATAATGTTCACATGTGCAGTGATTATTATGAAACATAATAAGCAGCAAGCAGCGTGAGGTCTAAAAAAAGAAGTGCTGCTCTGAATATAAAACATGGACATAGGCTCTTTCTGAAGACTGAGCACATTCACTCTAATGGCCAGCAGGAGGAGACTCCTTGGCCACATCCCTAGGTGCACAGGTATTTTGGCAAACCTAGCCTTTTCTATGCATTTTGGCTTTCGTCCACACATAAACAGCTTTTTGGATGACTCAAAACTGAGCTTCTGGAAGAACTCCTTCAAAAGTGAAGACTTTAGAAAAAAAACAAACATGTTTTTGCATTTACATGCAGACAACATCAAAGGTGTTCTAGCAAAAGTCACTGGTGTTCATCTTTATCTTCAATTCACGTCAGACTGTGTGCCATATAATTGTTTGTTGCACTACATTTCTTCAAGGTTAGGCTTATATTGCCACCTGTTGCTTTGGAGATGTTTTTTAGATGAACTTTGGGGGGGAATGACCTTTCTTGTGATCTGTGACCTTAGCAGAAGCATTTGGGCTGGGTTTATGATCTTTATCAATGGTTTCATATCACAGTCTATTTAATAAGATATGACTTTCATTTTGGACTGAAGCTTTACCTACATATGTGGTTGCAGTACTGTCACAATGCCACAGCTACAATGGCTTCATGGTGTTATGCTTAAGCCCTGAATGTCTTTATCTTTAAATTAATGCTAGAAGTATTAATTATTGTTTAACCTGCAAAATTATTTCACAATTAATTGAATAATCAGCCAAAATTAGCGAGATGCTACCTGGTCTCATGGGTGGAAGCCACAACGCAAGCTCAGAGAAACAACACCTATACAGGGAGTGCAGAATTATTAGGCAACTTAAAAAAAACAAAATATATACCCATTTCAATTATTTATTTTTACCAGTGAAACCAATATAACATCTCCACATTCACAAATATACATTTCTGACATTCAAAAACAAATCAGCGACCAATATAGCCACCTTTCTTTGCAAGGACACTCAAAAGCCTGCCATCCATGGATTCTGTCAGTGTTTTGATCTGTTCACCATCAACATTGCGTGCAGCAGCAACCACAGCCTCCCAGACACTGTTCAGAGAGGTGGACTGTTTTCCCTCCTTGTAAATCTCACATTTGATGATGGACCACAGGTTCTCAATGGGGTTCAGATCAGGTGAACAAGGAGTCCATGTCATTAGTTTTTCTTCTTTCATACCCTTTCTTGCCAGCCACGCTGTGGAGTACTTGGACGCGTGTGATGGAGCATTGTCCTGCATGAAAATCATGTTTTTCTTGAAGGATGCAGACTTCTTCCTGTACCACTGCTTGAAGAAGGTGTCTTCCAGAAACTGGCAGTAGGACTGGGAGTTGAGCTTGACTCCATCTTCAACCCGAAAAGGCCCACAAGCTCATCTTTGATGATACCAGCCCAAACCAGTACTCCACCTCCACCTTGCTGGCGTCTGAGTCGGACTGGAGCTCTCTGCCCTTTACCAATCCAGCCACGGGCCCATCCATCTGGCCCATCAAGACTCACTCTCATTTCATCAGTCCATAAAACCTTAGAAAAACCAGTCTTGAGATATTTCTTGGCCCAGTCTTGACGTTTCAGCTTGTGTGTCTTGTTCAGTGGTGGTCGTCTTTCAGCCTTTCTTACCTTGGCCATGTCTCTGAGTATTGCACACCTTGTGCTTTTGGGCACTCCAGTGATGTTGCAGCTCTGAAATATGGCCAAACTGGTGGCAAGTGGCATCTTGGCAGCTGCACGCTTGACTTTTCTTAGTTCATGGGCAGTTATTTGGCGCCTTGGTTTTTCCACACGCTTCTTGCGACCCCGTTGACTATTTTGAATGAAACGCTTGATTGTTCGATGATCACGCTTCAGAAGCTTTGCAATTTTGAGACTGCTGCATCCCTCTGCAAGATATCTCACTACTTTTGACTTTTCTGAGCCTGTCAAGTCCTTCTTTTGACCCATTTTGCCAAAGGAAAGGAAGTTGCCTAATAATTATGCACACCTGATATAGGGTGTTGATGTCATTAGAACACACCCCTTCTCATTACAGAGATGCACATCACCTAATATGCTTCATTGGTAGTAGGCTTTCGAGCCTATACAGCTTGGAGTAAGACAACATGCATGAAGAGGATGATGTGGACAAAATACTCATTTGCCTAATAATTCTGCACTCCCTGTATATCATGCGTAAGCCTCAGAGAACCATAGTGCCTCTTTAGTATAAGAATCGATGTTAGTCACAATCATTAAAAACGGCAGTACCCAGCAAGGAGTTCCCCATCATGAGAAGTTGTAATCCTGGTATTTATGAGCAAGGATAAAAGTGGCAGCTGCAAGGAGAAAATGTACCGCCGAGCTGATTTACTGTCCAGAAGAGCAGTCTTCATTATTGATTCTTCTGTGCTTTCAGATCCTGCAGTCAGCCAAAGATTTCCTGTTCTTACCCTTTCAGTCTGTACAGCCTCCATCTCTCTGCCTAAAGCAGAGAAAAACTTTTTTTGGGCTGTGTTAGGAGGAGAGCTGACCAGCAAGTCAGTCCGGCACTAAACACTGTCACCAATAATTCAGCTTTTGCAGTCAGGACCATATATTTGGACGATGGCAATAGTTCCAGATTTTGACCTCTTTACACCACCGTGAAAATTGGATAAAAATTGAGCAACTAAGATGTGACTGAAGAAAAGTCATAACCCTGAAAAGTAAACTGAAAACTGATAAGTGTTACAGCCAGATGTGGCCTGCTCTCTATTCATTTAGAGGAAATTAAGGAGATAAAAATCGCATCTGGAACCTTTAAGTGTTGAATCTGTATCAGATCGCTGTTCATCTCAATAGAGAAGACTCACAGGTTCCACACTTAAGAAAATAAACCTTGCAGCAGTTTGTGCAGTTACTTAAATTTTTCTGGTGAGGACAATATTGTAAAAAAATATTTTT
Organism: Rhamphochromis sp. 'chilingali'; assembly: GCF_963969265.1. NCBI lineage: Eukaryota > Metazoa > Chordata > Actinopteri > Cichliformes > Cichlidae > Rhamphochromis > Rhamphochromis sp. 'chilingali'. The sequence goes on along the minus strand of NC_137930.1, from coordinate 36,717,396 downwards.
TTTAAAATAGCATTGTTCAGATATTATGAGATTCTTTGTATGTATGGTAGTCCATGTTTGGCATCCCATGCCTTTGAAATCCTCCTCTCTCATCCTGTTTATCCAGCTGTAAATTATACAGACTGACTGGCTGAACCGAGTGAGACCCTTGAGATCAAATCGTTAACCTGAATGTGTCACAGCATCTTTATCCTCAAACCAAAATACAACTCGAAAAACTACAGAGAGTTTAACTATACACAGGTTTGTGACTGGTCGCTGGCACCAGTTTTCATTATTAACCAATTTACTGTTTTCTCTTTCATTTGTAAAGGCAATTTACCAGTTATTAAACTAACTGCATCAGTTAACAGTCTAACAACTGTGTTGATAATTGTAAAAATATGGCATTGTAGGGAGCGCTGTTTTGAATTTAATCAAGTGAGCTCAGTCAGTCACAAGAGAGAGAGGAAAAAAAATTTAAAAATTTAAAAAAAAAAAAAAAAAAAAAAAAAATGAGAAAATGTTACGTTTCAAGGATGTTTTGAACCAAAAAGCAGATGTCTACATTCACTTGGGTCCCTGACAGCTGCTAAACAGTCACAATACAACAGCTGGAACAAATTTTAAAGTATAGCACATCCAACTCATGTCTTAATGGAAGACACATTAAACATTTGTTAATATGTCACCAAAGTAAAAACCAGCCTTCAGTTACTGATAATATTTCTCTGTGATAAAGCTATGAATACAGTAGGGGTGGGCGTTATAAACGGTATATGGTAGAAACGATATAAATTTTGCCAACGGTAGAGATTTTGACTATACCACTCTACCAGAAGCCTTGGATGAACCGGGATGTTCGTCTCCTCTTGAAAGCCCGCAAGACCTCCTTTAGGTCAGGAGATGCACACGCCTACAGTACAGCCAGGGCTAAGCTAAAGAGGGGTATCAAAAAAGCCAAACGCTATTACGAAAAGAAGGTAGAAGAAGACTTCTCCAACTCCAACTCCCGACGCATGTGCCAAGGACTCCAGACCATTACAGACTACAGGACCACCAAACCCTTCCCCCGCATCCTCTGATGTCTCCTTCCTCAACGAGCTCAACAACTTTTATGCTTGTTTTGAGCGAGGGAATTCCAACAACTACAACCAAAGCAGACGTGACGCTGGACCACCACCCACTGACTCTCTCCCCCACTGATGTAGGAGTGGTGCTGAGCAGGATCAATGTCCACAAGGCTGTAGGTCCTGACGGCATCCCTGGGCGTGTTCTCAGAGCGTGTTCTGGGGAGCTTGCAGGAGTGCTGACAGACATATTCAACCTGTCCTTGGCCCACGCTGTGGTACCGGCCTGCTTCAAATCCACCTCCATCGTCCCGATACCCAAAAATTCCAACCCATCAAGCCTCAATGACTACCGCCCAGTAGCACTCACCCCCATCATCACTAAGTGCTTAGAGTAGCTGGTCCTAGCACACTTCAAATCCTGTCTCCCCCCACCCTGGACCCCCACCAATTCGCATACCGCCAGAACAGGAGCACAGAGGATGCAGTCTCCATCGCACTGCACTCTGTCCCCTCACACCTGGACAATAACAACACCTACGCCAGAATGCTGTTTATAGACTTCAGTTCAGCATTCAATACAATCCACCCCTCACAACTCATCAGGAAACTGACAGACCTAGGCATCAGTTCCCTCATGTGTAACCGGCCCCAACATGTCCGGCTGGATAACCACTGCTCATCTACAATCACAATGAACACCGGTGTACCACAAGGCTGTGTGATGAGCCCTTTCCTCTACTCCCTATTTACCCATGACTGCAGACCTGCCGATGGTTCCAACACCATCATTAAGTTTGTAGATGACACCACGGTGATTGGCTTCATCAGTGACAACGATGAGGCCGCCTACAGGGAGGAGGTGGATCATCTGGCTGAGTGGTGCGACACAAACAACCTGCTGCTCAACACTGAGAAGACCAAGGAGCTCATCGTGGACTACAGGAGGAATGCTGACCCACATCCACCCATCCACATTAAGGGGACGGCTGTGGAGCGTGTGAGCAGCTTCAAGTTCCTGGGTGTCCACATCTCCGAGGATCTCATCTGGATGACCAACTGCTCCAAGCTGGTCAAGAAGGCTCACCAGCGCCTCTTCTTCCTGAGGAAGAACCACCTGTCCACAGACATCCTGGTGAACTTCTATTGTTGCACCATCGAGAGCATCCTGACCAACTGTATAACAGTCTGGTACGGGAACTGCTCTGCCTCGGACCGGAAGGCGTTGCAGAGGGTCGTGAAAACTGCCCAGCGCATCGCCGGGCAGGGATAGCTCAGTAGGTAGAGTGGTGGCCCCATGATCGGAAGGTCGGGGGTTCGACTCCACTGAACGGCTACCCTGAGGTACCCCTGAGCAAGGTACCGTCCCTACACACTGCTCCCCGGGCGCTGCACTGGTGGCTGCCCACTGCTTCACTGGGTGAATGGGTTAAATGCAGAGGAACTATTTCCCTATGGGGACTAACACATACACTTTACACTTTACACTTCCTGCCATAAAGGAAATCTACAGGAAGCGGTGTCTGAAAAGGGCTGGGAAAATCATCAGAGACCCCAGTCACCCATCACATGGACTCTTCACCCTCCTGCCCTCTGGGAGGTGCTACAGGAGCCTCCGGACTAAGACCACCAGGTACCGGAACAGCTTCTTCCCCACAGCTGTCAGACTCCTCAACTCTGCCTCCTGATATCTGACCCACGTTAACACATGGACTGAACATACACACACCCACAATGGACAACTGTACCCTCAAACACACAATAATAACATGGACTGAACCACCACTCACAACCACCAGCACTTTATATAGCCTCTGTAGAAATTATCCACATATCTCACTTATCTTAACTGTCATTGTAACATACCTATAACAGACCCATTTCTGTAATATATCTATATACCTATATCATTGCTAATATATATTTTGTAATATATCTATATCATGGCTAAAGTACTTCTGGATGGATGCAAACTGCATTTCGTTGTCTTGTACTTGTGACGTGTGCAATGACAATAAAGTTGAATTCTATTCTATCCTACCGCAATAGCGCATGTTGATGGTGTCATCAAGCTGCACCTGTTTTGGTCGAAAGCATTACAGCGGCTGCAAACAACATCTGCAAATTATGCCGGACGACAGTAATAGCAAAGAGATGAAGCACTTTTGGAATATGGGGAAAGCCAAAAACTGCCCTTTCTCCACTTCCGTACCATTGATTCATTAAAGCTGAATTCTCTCGCAGCTGCTCTATTCCCATGTTGCAATATTATTAATGACAAACCTCGTATTGTGGATGGATTATCTCAGTTGTTCTCCTGACTGAAGTTTGGTCAGTTTATAGCATCCTGCCATGCAATTGCATTTGCTACCAGAAACCCTCACGTTAACCTTTAGCGAGTGGAAAAAAGTTAGCGTTCATCCTCCAGTTGCACTGTGCTAATGTTATACTAACGTAGCTGTTTTGCTAGCGATCACGTAGCACATCATTATATACCAGCTAGTCCAACTTCAATAACCCTACAAAAGTCACTTCATTAATGTCGGAAGTGATAGCAGAGCTGTACTTTAATTTTTTTCAGAAATCTCTCAGTCAGAACATGGCATATCATGTTTAGATGGAAACTAGCGAGCTAACTTCCTGTTAACTTCTAACTCTGTTAAATTTAATAACTTCTTTTGTCATGCATCCGTGGATATTAAACTTAATTGTTACACCTGGTAAAGCAGCAACACTGATCATTTTATTAAAGATGAAAGAATTTAGACAGTTTTTAACTCTCAGTGATGCTTCAGTGTTCGTTTGACTTTGGGACTTGAAGCGGACGGAGCTTTGGACCCAGATTACTCCACAAGGCTCCTGACTACGGCAGCCGTAATGCTCCGGAAATCCATCAAACGGTGCGGCTTTCAGATTTCTGCGCGCCGTGTACTACAGTAAGCGCAACCAGAATTCATACATAAGGCACTGTCGACTTTGAGAAAATGGGGGAAAAGTAAATAAATTTTTTTTAAAAAGTGTTATACAAAAGAAAATATTAGCACTACTAAAACATCAAGCTAAAGAGCTAATGATTTTAAAAAAGGGGAAACTTAAATATTAGCAATATTAGCATAAGCGGGTTCCTATTCAGTAAAATACACTTGATTTACTTAATTATCAATTAGATTTCTCAACACACAGCAATTTGGTGTTTTTGAGACACTGAAAACACAGAACTGTTTATACCAAGGTTAAGTAAAGCTAAACTAAAAACTAAAACTAGATGTGACAACACAAGTCACAAGTTTAGTAAACTAAAATAAGAGATTTTAAATGAAAAATAGATGTCATCACTGAAAAAAAGTGAAACTGAAATGATTTTGTGAACTTGAAAAACTAAATTAAAAATCAGTCAATGAAAAACAAAATTTAAAATAATTTATGAAGCTTTAAGCAGACAACCATTGGATAGGTTTAATGGGAGACAAGCATTTGTTTGTGTGTGCGCATGTGTGTGAGTGTTACCTCTTGACAACTTTCTTGCCACATTTGCCATTTTGCTTTGCCTTAATCCTCGAAACTTTGAGCCATCACCGATTCATGGATCCAGATAGAACATTTTTTCAGGCTGGCTGATCATTTCGATGATCATTTTGGTGGCATCTTCTTCAGTGGTTTTCTACACATTTTGTGCCCAAGCCACACCAAAGGGAAAGCCAAATGGCTTTTAGGCGTACTTTTTCAAATCTGCGCTTCACTGGTATCGAAATCGCCTGCATCAGCCTTATCAGACACTTTCACATAAAGCTGCCTCAACATTCTTTTAGGGTTTTACTCAGTAGGGATGTTTGCGTTCCTAGTGCCTCTTCAGTTTGCTTCCTACCATGATACCATCAGCTCCTCTCAGCAGATGATACACTTGGGCTGAGAGCTTTTGACTTCCAATAGACCAGTAGCTTCACAATGTTTTTTACTGACTGTTTGATTTTCCACTCATACATTTTCTATCCTCATGACCATCTCTCAGGGTCTTGATGTGTCACACTTTAATATTTTCGCCTCTTGAGTCACTGCACAAAAGAACATGGGTTCCTTATGACAAGGTTTTTTTTCTTTAACAGCTTGCAGGCTATTAACAAACGAGTGCCTGCAAAATACAGTACAGTAAATAAAAAGTTCCTTCATAACATTTTGTGCAATAATGTATGACAAAATCCCACGGTACACCTGGACTCGCGTCAAGGCAGACTAGTGTGCCATAACACTCCATTTGGGAACTGTTGTTGTACAACAATTTAAATGCCTTTTGAGTCAGTAATTAAAAGATAAAAATGTATACAGTGAAGGCAGGTTCGGCATCCCAAGGATATTTAACAGTAATCACTTTCAGCCCTGTGCTATCTGCACCTCAAGCCTTGCAGCCCTTTGGTGTGAGTCATTTAGTCTCTGATATGCAGCAGATGACTTATGCAAAGGAAGGTCCAGAGAACGAACTGGAATTCTAAAGTAAAAATAAAACTGAAGTGCTTCTGCGCATCATAAGCACATAAATTTGTGATAAATCACAGAGATACACTTAATTATCCATGACAGGTCTGGTGTGCCAGTCAGCTCTTTAACGCTGTAAAATAAACGTGGGATCTTTGGATCCAGCCAGCAATTGAGCTTCAACTCAACTCGATTATTTCTGCCAGGAAACATTTGTATAACTAAAAGTTAATTCTCCTGACAGACCATACTCTCAGGAAAGCCAACACGCAGACACCATGCTCGACCTGAAGAGGAGTGTTTCTGCAGCAAGGCCCTTGCTATCAAGTGGAAATCTTATCTATGCATTAATCATCTTAGGAAGGCTGAATCCTGCTGTTTCTGGTCGATACACTGCAGGTGGGTGGCAGGAGGAAGAAGAGGAGGAGAGGGAGGGAGTGACAGAGAGCCAGAAGGAAAGGGCAGAGTGGTTAGGGAGACTGTCTTGGAGGCAAAAGGTCACTGTGAATCATCACAGCAAAACACCTAACGTGAGCGCCCCTATTCTTCCCGGATAAACCTCAAAGGTACCAACTGCATTTTCAGACTTTAGAACGGAAGCTGCCAATACAACTCGGGAAATGGCATGAAACTTCCATAAGCCTGTATATCTTGAAATCGGTCTAATCCAACTGTGATTCCATATGATTGTTACCTCAGACCAGCAACACAGAAATTATGGAGGACCAGAGAAAACTGTTAGCCCTCAAGTTTTTTCAAAAGCAGGACAAACTGTAAGCTTCCACAGAAAACCCATCCAAGCACAAAGAACACTACAGATAGAAAGAAAGATCCAATATTTAAGTGCCTTAAACCAGCACTGCTTTTAACTGACACCAGGTGGCAATGCCTGTGGTTGGAAAGCGATTTCTGGTGCTATTAAAGCCTACAGGGAAACTGCTTTGACCTCATTGACTCTCTTGACTGCTGGTTGGCACTGTGCTGCCTCTTCAAATCTTAAATCTTAAAGTAGAGTTAGGAGTGAGAGATCCAGATCATGGAACCTGCAGATCTCTGCGATACCGCATCTTTGGTAAAACTGAAGATTTTGAGCGCCTGGGAACGAGAATAGTTTGATGTTGCATGAACCATAAAACAGCATTTATAGCCCAGCCTAGTTTGCAATGCACATTTCAGATGAGACTTTAAAATAAAGAGAAGTTAATGAAGGAGAGTACAAAACACAAACATGAAAAACCTGATTATTTATGACTTAACCCACTTTAAAAGCATTTCTGCTTCAGATTCAGTTGGGATGCTTTGTGAGTTTGCCCAGGTAAGAGAAACCATTTGTCCAAATTAGGATTTATTGACACCTTAAAAATTCCCACTGGACACTCCTCATGTTACTGACCCAGAAACTGTGATTAACAGGTGAGCAACCAGGTCACTGACAAGATGAATTTAAAGGTTTCTGCACACAAATCTACAGACCTCTATGCTTCAGATGCATTACTATACTTAGAAAAATAACACTATGCGTGTGTCCACAGAGAGTGTCAAATGGACTCGGGCTGGTTGATATGTTTAAGTTTTCCAGTCAGCTGCTGCGATCCCAATATCCAGAGATTACGACCATTTTTCAAAGACGACAACCACGGAAAAAACATCTAATGTCACCAGTTTAGGATTATTATACACAGACCTAACCAAAGCACTCAGAAGGATGCCTTACAACCTCGAAATAATCAAGTGGCAACAGCACAGGCTTTTAAATGGGGAGGAAGTACAACCACACAGTTTTCTAAAATTGTTCTCAAACAAGAACTTTTCAGAAACGCTCACATTTTCTATTAAATGTTACCTGCTATTTATTTAGCAGGCTGAATTCTGAAAAGGTCAGGCCATTAAATACAATAGGAAAAAAAAAATAACCAAGCCTGCTGCTAGCAGCAGATAGCTTCACCGAAAAGTGTTCAACCCTAGCACTGAGTCTCATGGTGACAAAATTTCATGTGAGCTTCTTTAAGACAATGAAATGTGATGAGATTCTCTCTCTTACCTTTATTGTGACCTCATGTCTAAAGTCTGAATTGTTCATTTAAATCTTTATAACTGGATGATCGTCATAGATGCTGCTTGTGATCAAGAGGTTACGCCACAACTCGATAATGGAGCATGAAATAACAAGATGCCTCTAAACGCATGCAAGTTTGCTTTTACAACTCAGATGATCAATCTTTATATTTAACTCAGCTTCTGTCACAGACGAATTGCTGCACAAACGTGAAGTGTAACGCACGGGCTGTCATGTCATCTTCCCATGAACCGTAAAAGAGCCCCGTTTTACTCATATCCAGTAAATGGAATTTAACCATGTCCCATCTCAGAGCCTCCCTTTGTAGAAGTATATTTCATGCACCCACATGTCACACTGTGGCATTTCTGTGACTCACAGCTGATCTGGGGTCACATTTAGGGATTAATATTCAGTGAAATTCTACACGTAATTTACATTTCAGTAATTCAGCTGAGGGGTAAAATGTGCAATCTAAGAAGGATTTTTAGCTAACAGACATACACAGGCATTGCTTGGCTTTGTTGAAGATTAAAAATTCACTGACCAGTTTTTCTGTATCAGTAGTTCACATCACAGCAGACCTGACAGCAAAGAGCAACTTTTCCCTTCGCCTCATTCGTCTTTATTAATTTGTCTTTTTATGAAATTTGACCAAATGAATAGCAACTCTAAGGAAGCCGAGGCCTTTAGTGTGCACACTAACACCAGCACTGATAACAGGCCGGCAAGTCAGATGTTATTTGTAATTTCCATTATGAGCCTATCAGCAAGAAATCAGCTTGGATTCACTCTGCAGAAACAATAAAGCTGCCAGCAGCTCGGGGGATGCCGACCGCATTACCCATCCAATAAAGGCTGCTTCCGCTAATTACCTCTGCTCCTTCCATCTTTGTTTACAAACTGATTTATGAGTCAACAAAGACTCCAAGAAGAAAATACTCATTACTGTCACACCACCTCATCTGTGTGTGGACATGAAATATCATTTTCAAATTAGGTGAATTTACCTGGATTTAAAGCAAATGAAAAAATTGTAATTGTTTGCATAGGCCAGCAAGACTTCTATTCCCTTTACCTTATTTAAATTATGCACATTGACAATGAGTAGGAGAGTCATTTTCATATTTTTGTTTAATAAGAAGATCTCCATTTGAGCCCTGGGAAGAGAAATGAATCTTTTGGGGTTGCATCAGGAAGGCGGAGGGTATAAAAGTCTGCATAATCAAAAATGCGGAGCCACCCACTGTGGGGACCCCTTGTGAATAGAGTACCCACTGAAAGTGGCTTCTAAATTATAGTAAAACTGAATATTAATTACCTCACCGGGACGTTTAACGCAGTTTGTCTGCGCTTGATTATGATGATATTGTTTCTATGCATGCTTCCATATCGACATTGAAACCTCGAGTCTGTTTCACAATGCATTGCAATTCATCACAGGTGGTTCTTTTCATACTCACCATTGTATCTTTTATGAAGAAGTGGGATGATGCTCCCTAGCAAACTGAAGAGAGGGTGCTTGTCTGCTTACCAGAGGGGCCGATGGCGCGATATGGCAGCCTCGCTTCTGTCAGTCTGCCCCAGGGCAGCTGTGGCTACAACTGTAGCTGCCTCCACCAGTGCGTGAATGTGAGAGTGAATGAATAATTGAATTGTAAAGCGCTTTGGGTGCCTTGAAAAGCGCTATATAAATCCAATCCATTATTATTATTATTATTATTATTATTACCTCAACTCCTTGACTGAATTTAAATAAAGTACCTACAATGTCAGGTTTCAGGACATTTAAACATCATCTGTAGCTCGTGTTCACACTGAGCTTGGGAAAACTGGATTCAGATTCATTGCTGCCTATAAATGGAACAAGCTCCAAAGAACTATTAAGCTGCATTCTCTGTAGGGTTTTACGTTTGTCTATCTGCAACTGTTCTTGTACGAGTTGGTCTTCATTTGTGTGTATAATGCATTTGTCCCTTAACTGTGCAGCTCTTTGTGTCAGTTTTTGAATGTTGCATGTGTATGTTTGTATGCAGTCCTCTCTTGAAAAAGAGATCTCAATCTTAGTTAGCTTACCTGTTAGGATTTAATAATAAAAGGCTAACCTTTATGTTTAAATTCCATTATGGAAAAAGAGAAATTTTACACAGAAGATAAAAGGTAAATGGACTGGTACTTATACATCACCTTGCTACTCTTGATCCCTTTGAGGCACTTTCTTACTACATGCATGATTACAGTGCAGCAGGCCAAAGGTAGGAGTACACTTTAGTTGAGGTCGCCAGTCGATCACACGCTGATATAATTCCCATAAAAATTTCTGATACCGATTCCTGCTGAGACTGTTGTTCTTCAGCTACAAGGGTACAATTAGATTTAAAGAAACACATTTCTAAATAATATTTCAGGGAGACAGAGGAGATGCAAACACATAACCTTCCAGTTAATAATGGCTGTTCCATGTTGATTCTAACAGGTAAATAATGCCAGGTTATCTTATACTTTCTGATTTTAGCTCATATTAATTTAAGGCCACCCTTACCTCTGACTGAGTGCCCCTGGCAAACAGAAGGTTTGAACAGCAGGTGGGTGAGGTTTCTGTGCTTACAGCCAAAAGTGACATCATACAGAGCCAAGAATAATTCATTAAAATAAACTTTCGGAAACAGAGTCTTCTATGCAGGCTACACCAAACTGTGGTTCGCTTTCTGGTGGCCTCAGCAGGCCACTGCTTTGTGGGAAAAAGAAAACAAACCCCACACATGAAAAGGTTCAAAGCAAACTGTTGCTGTAAAGTTGGAGCCGCACCGTTGTGCAAGACATCGCTTTATCTTTCGCATTTACCGGAAGCACAGCTTCAAACCTGAGGTTTAACGCAGCATTTCTGAATTTCACTCTCACACACCTGCCTGTCAGGTGAAGCAGCTATCACGTCACTTATTTGCACGTGCGTGAACACCCACGCAGACTCCAACTACGATCACAGTGCACGCGGACTCCAAAGAGGAAAATGCACGAGAGTCGTTTGCGTAAATGGCGTAGAGGTGCAGCGGGCTGATAACAGACTGTTGGTCTGGAGGCTGCAGACACTTTGCTCCTCAGCAGATCCTCCAGCAGCCCTGCGCCGGGGCTATGACTCATACCGCCTGCCTGCTACCGATGCTGGACACGACAAGTAACACGCACCGAACACCAACAAGCAAACACGCGTCTGCGCCAGGCACCAGCCGAGCCCGCAGGAAACATTCCGCTCTTTTCTTTTTGCCACTCACCTTTCTTTGACGTTACAGAAACAAACTCAGATCCTCCTCTCAGGTGTCTGCTTCTGCCTGGCCAGTTCGTCTCCTCCTCCTCCTCCGAGACGTCGCATCGCTCCCACAGTCCTGTTCGAGGGGTAAATCCGGGCAGAGATCAGCAGCCTGCCCGGAGCGCAGCGTGATGTCCCAGCGGGCTGTTTGTTGGAGCTACAGGCTGGGGACAGCTCGAGAGTACCTCTGAGAGTCCTGCGAGTCTGATGGATGTCGCACGGCTTCCTTTAGGGTGGAGAATAGACGATCGAGCTGCTTTCAGGGACTCTCTGTGACCTCGGATTTTTCATCTTTTTGGCTAAGACGTGCATCGATGTGCCCATACTGTGACTAAATATCAATAGGTTTTTGTGTTGATATTATTATGTGATATGTTCTATATAACAAGCACGTTATTGGTAGCGCACTCAATAATAAAAATACAACATATTGGTTTCATTATATGGAATGCCATTTATGCCAATTTAAAGACATAAATACACAATAAATATTAGGCAAATAATTCTGGAACAGTGCTATGAAAGTCCACTTTGATAATGCTGATATAAAAAGATACTTAAAGTGTACAAAAAATGCTTGTATGAATGGGTGTAAATAGGTGAACAAGGCAAAGAGCGCTCCAATAAAAGTAGAAAAGCACTACATAAAAACCAGTCCATTTACCGTACATTCAGTGCCTTCACACACACACACGCATACCTTCATACATGTCACTACCAAGCACTTATGTGCAGAATCTCTCTCTCTCTCTCACACACACACACACACACACACACACACACACACACACACACACACACACACACACACACACCTTCATACACCAAGTGACTTTTTGCACAATACTCCGTCTTTTGCACATTTCTATTGTACTGTAGTGTAATTGTACATTGCACTTTATGTAGTTCTGCGTTGATTGTGTCTTATATGTCATATGTAGCACAATGGTCTTGGAGGAACGCTGTCTCGTTTCACTGTGTACTGTACCACTGCACATGGTTGGAATGACAATAAAACCACTTGACTTGACTTGTATTTATTCCAGGTTTTGGGGGCTTGTAAATGGAAAAAACTGCAGCTTCTTTAATTCCATTTGAAAATGAATCCAAAAGCAAGTAAATTCCCAAAGACTTCCATGTTAAAAGTTTTAACTTTACTGCATTAAAAAAACACCTGCGGAGGTTTAATATTTGTAAAACATCCCAGTGTGCTGTCAATACAAGTGAAGCTGAACTTGCTGCGAATAAATATCAACCTACTTTACAGAAACACAGGAAGGAGATGATACAGAGCCTGCAGATGTTTGATTAGTGAATCATAAAACATGTTTTTGGGGGTCATGTGACCTTTAATTAAACAAGAGAGGCCACCAAGACCACGCCCACCTTTAAAGGAATGCCATGATAACAATGCAAATCAATCAATGAAAGCAAAAACATAAAAAGCAAAATCAAAAGAACACATCAACATAAGGGACGTTTAAAGAAAACACATGCGTTCACACTGCTCAGTGCCCCACATGGGATTTCAATTGATTAAAAGGGATTAGCATATCTAATTTTACAAGCTTCTCCAGATTGTTCCACTTGTGTGAGGCACTGTAATAGGAAGCCAATTTGCTGCTCATAATGTGAACAGAAAAGCTTTTGAAACATATGTTTGGTTGTTGTTGTTTTTTTTTCTTTAATCTACCAGTTCTGCTGTTCCTCAGCTTTTCTGTTGTCCCTTGATGTTTGAAGCTCTTCTGCATAAAATCCACCATCTTTATCAGGAAATGTAGCAGATGCTGTCATCTGACAATAGAACCAGGTTTCATGATTACTATGCATTCTTCAATCCACTGCATTACATAAGGACCATAAAGGACCCTAATTCAATGAACCCCGTAAAACTACCCCCTGCTTCATACACCATAAAAAAAGATGGATTATTCAAGCTTCGAATGCATATATCACATTGCATTTATTGTTTGAGGTATCTGTGAGAAAGCGAGTTCTTACATTTCCAAACTCAAAGCACAGATTAAAGAATCATCATAACCGAAAATAAATAAAATTTTAAAAATAATTATATTTGACAGGAAACCTTTAGAAGTGTAAGTATTAAAATTCCTACAGGACTTGAAGGCACCTTGGTATGAGCGTGGTTGATACACATTCATCCCACCAGAAAATAGATGCGTTTGCAGGGTCCTAGCGCCTACAGTTACTTTCTCATTCACTTTGGTATTAATGTTCAACAGGTGGAAACACATTTATTCTACTAATTTGTTTTTATTTTACATAACAAATAAAACAAAGACCATTCAGTAATTAGTGGCAATTCTTTTTAAGAAAATGTTTGATATGTTAACCCACTATTCCATTTAAATATGGGATTATATCAAAAGATTTAATTTGATTTAGATCTCAACACAAATCAGCTACGAAGCCATATGTAAAACATGTCGGAGATGTGGTGTTAGGGAATCCTGACCAAACTGATGGAATTCCAGAAAGTACCGTCAGATTTTTATCCACCATGTGAGGGACCAAGCAGCCAAGGCATAGAGGACACATGTAACTCAAAGAAAGAGAAACATAATTAATATAACAAAACATTTTAGAAAAAACACACAATGCTACTATGTGCGTGCCTCATAATATCAGTGTTAGGTTTAGCCAAATGATTAATGAATTATATTAATGAAAAAAAAACTGCAAAACAAACTAATAAAGTGAACAAATGGACTGATTTACCCCTGTGTGGCTGATGCCATCACACACCATGAGATACCTCCTGGAAAGCATCTGATTAACAATATCAATTTCCAACATGGTAAGCATCCCAAACACAGTGTGAATGCAGTATAAGCAT